>NW_017306222.1:0-300299 GCF_001642055.1 Alternaria alternata | reverse complement strand
AGGTATGGGCTCAGCGCTTGGGGTGCGTGATAGAAGGACTTGGTCCGAATCTCTGCTCTGAGAGCGGGCATGTTGCCCTGATCGAGTAGAAGGAGCCATCTCCTGACTATCGGCCGAGGGAAGGATTATTATGTGAGGCGTAACTGTAGGCAATAGTGCTTGCTTCACGTTACTAAAGATAGTGGGAGATAGCTCGTGTATTCAGACTACAGGTGTAGGTTATGAAGAGAATAATCCTTACCTCGCTCTGTAGAGCGAGGCGCGCCTTATAAGCAGGTTTAGCGCGTACTCTGTTCCTTCGAGGGACGTGTGTCTCGAGCCCTCGTTACATTTACCTACTCTACGCTAAGCTTATCTGTTGTCCAGCCGTTGTCTAATACAGCGAGCACCTAGTCTATAGGGATATAGTAGTACCAGCTAGCCTAGTGCTGCTTACTAGACAGGATCACAAACAGTAGAAGACACTAGCCAGACGCGTTAATACACTTGATTGTTGTGACCTAGTCTCTGTTCCCTAGTTGTACTGTAGCTGCCCGACCTACAGTGTTAGAGCTAGTAACTACCTTAGACGTCGCTGCGACGCCTATTATAAAGCTAGTCTTATTAAAGTTGTACGTGTCTGTGTCTAGTATCCTATAGGCCTAGTGCGTCTCCTCTACTAGGTTAAACTATGCTGAGATTGCGACAGGATCCTTACAGAGAGCGCGCTAGCTATAGACCTTCCTGTTCTACTTAGTCTGAAGCTCAGACTAGCTGTTAACAAAGCGCGACACCTAGTTCTTGCCTACAGGTGGAGGAGGTGGATCTTAGCCGCGGGCTGCGAGTAGAGCGTCTGCCATGCGTTGTACATTAATAATATAGGGTAGAAAGCCTTGTCAATTAAGGTCTAGGATCTACTGCACGAGAGACTGCTCTTTAGTAGTTGATAGCTTTTAGTTAACAGAGACTATCTCTAATCGCGGGTGGACACCACGGAGACGCGTCCGGAGAGTAGATTCTAGTACGTTATACGCTCTTGCGAGGGCTTAGATTAATTAGCATAGTTTATTCTAATAGGAGACTATCGCGAGACTTAGTCTACCTTTACGAGATGTCACCTTAGGCCGTGGTTGTTGAGTCATGGTTGTTGGCGCAGATAGAGTTGTAAGGATTTGGTGGGGTGCGCAGCTTACTGGGGTGCGCAGCTTACTAGTGGAACACAGTATACTTTTTCCATTACGTCATCATACCGCATTCTGTCACTGCAGCTTCCTCTGTGAGGACAAATGAACCTCAGCACACATTTAGCACGGAGCGAAGGCATATGCTTGAGGCTCTAACACGTTCTTGCTGCGCTTTAGGAGTGGCTGCCTTTACGACCGTGATGTCAGTACAGCGCAACATATACCGCTGATGTTTACTGGTCTCTGTACCAGCCATCTGTTCAATACATCGATACGTCCTCTGACCAACCCCTCAAAATTCTAACATTGTGGTCAAGACGAATATTCCCTGACCCGGTTCTGGCAGAAGCCATTAGAAGCGGGCTGATTGGAAGAGAAGCACTAAAAGCTTCCATTGATAAGTGTAGCGATCATATATCCATGCACGCCATCAACGAAGTGAGCAGGTTCTTCCAGCGACATATTCGAATTGCTGTATCTATCTACGTTCTAACAATGACAAACGCTTACGATTCACCTCCCTTGGTTCCGTTGGTGGTGCAGTTGACCTGGCTCCCAATGCCATCGATGTTCGCGCAAGTGTACTGGTTGGTTCCACTTGGGCTGGTGACATTGACGTTCTCAATGTTGATGTTGGAGCATACTGTTGGGCTGGAGCAGACAAGGTATCCAACTAACGGGTCGTACTTCTTGCTGGTAGTACCATGGAAGTTCTTGACAGTAATGTCGGAGATGGTGAGGTTGGATGGGAACTGTTATTTCGCGTTAGAACCATAGTACAAGCAAGCCGCCATATTTTCACTTACCTGGTTGCAAAGAGTCAGATTCTTTTGGCCATAGCATTGAGTAATCTCAATAGCGTAGTCGACGTTGGAGATGGTCATGCCGTCGTATGTGATGTTCTTGACTGCACCACCACCGCCACCACCCTGCAGATCACCAGAGAGAGCGGAGGCAGCGCCGGGCCAGACCTTGATACGCGCACCGTCTGAAGCATTGGACATGCTAATGTTGTACACGTAGACGTTCTCAACGTAGTCGACCTCGCCAGGGTACTGGCCCAAAGAGCCTACGCTGATGCCGTGGCTACCGTTGCAGACAAGGTTCTGAACAACGATGTTGGTGCTGTTAGGCTTGAACGAGACACAGTCGTCGCCGTTGTCGATGTGTGAGTTTTGGATGACAATGTTGTCGGAACGGTACGTGTCCCAGCCGTCAGTGTTCTTCGCGGGGTTCTTGCTGACACTACCGCCAAAGATGTCGATGTTATCAAAGACAACGTCACTTGAGTTGGCAACCAATGTGTACCACTGCGGGCTGTATCTGAACTTCAGATCCGAGATCACGGCACCTTCAGCACCAATAAGACCGAAGAGAATAGGTCGTAGGATGTAGATGTCCTTGGCATAGAGATCGTACCAAGCCTGACCATTACCATCGAGGGTACCACCTCCGTAAACGTTGATGTCCTTGCCACCGAGCTGGAAGAAGGTGGTGGCATTTTGGAACACTTGCTTAAAAGCATTGGCTTGCCAATAATCCGTGTCGTTGGTGAATTGAATAGATCCTTGGATGTCTGTTCTGGTGGTAAGCGCTGAACGACCAACAAGTCCAGGGTCTTACATACCAAGATCAATACCGTTGAGGAAGGTCAAATCCAGCGCGGTTCCGATGGTGAACTTCTGGTCCTTGGGGAAAACGACGTGCCCGCCATTGTTGCACTTCTTAATAGCAGCCAAGATGTTGGCAGAATCGTCTTTACCGTTGCCGAGAGCCTTGACGCTGCAGGTCTTGGTTCGTGGCGGTGAGACTGGACACGCCTTCTTTGGGTGGTACGGATACGCGGGATGGTGTGGCCTCTTGGAAGCAGCAACGCTCACGCTTCGCTCATCGAGAGGTGTCGATAGTACTGCTGATGCTTGCAGCAAAGCGTATGTGAGGAGTTCGTTGACACGCATCTTGGCAGACGTTCAGGGGCCGACGGTATTAATTGACAAGATTGAGGTCAACGTCTGTATCTCCAAAACTATCGCGACGACGGCCAGTCTAATATACCCTCATCGTAGTATTACCAGCCGTCCGAGCCGCGGCCTTGGCCCCGGTTCCTGACCATGATATGCGCTCCCGTAAGATTGGAGGCGCGGAGGAACTTTGGGAATTTTGCTGGGTCATCCTGGGGTCCCCTCACGGCCACAGTGGCTAATTGGAGCAAGACTGTGGCGCTAAGCCAAGACGAGCGAAGCTTTCCCCACACGCCTGGGCGCTTGGCTCCTCGGATTGGTGGAGTTTCTGCTACCCCAGATTCCGGACCTGTCGCCCCACGGCAGCTTCCAAAAGACGGTCTACGCGTCAACGGCTACGTTCTTCGAACAACATGCATCCTCGTGGCGGTTGAATGTATTGCCGCGGAACGACCGGCCAAAAGAAGCTCGGCAGGGTCTGCTTGGAACTTCTAGGCTTTGTCAAATTCGCAGCGCGACCGCCTCCATTATGAAGATAACGTTGGCAGCAACGATGATATGCGGACGTGTTTCGGTCATTTGATATCCTCTGCGTTCCGGCTCCGTCCTGATATCGAACCGAAATTACGCCAAAAGACACAATACTAATCCTGCTCACAACATGAAACTTTCGTGACGGGCGCCAGAACCCAAGAAGCGGCTTGAGCCAAGAGCACTCTTTTCGTTCCGACCCGAAAGCTTAGCAATTCATTTGCATTACTGATACCACGAAGACCTGAGGCCGGTAAGATATCACAACCGTCTTCACGATTTATCGCTCCAGGTGTCGATTAAGCACTTTTGTGTAATCCCAGGGATGGTCAGCTTGTATACGACGTCTATATGTATGTCGGTCAGCGTGCATCCCGCATACTCGACATGCAACCTTTGGGTGCTACGTTCTGATATATAAGACAAAGTCCTGTGGTATGGTCTCATGCATCGAATTGTTGTTTGGCTGGAGGAAGGAAAAGTGAGACTTGCAAAAACTAATCGTTAACAGGAAGATAACTCAGTCGAACAGAACAGTATAGGAAGAGGTAAACTCCGTTGTTGAAATGCTACTGACAAAGCCTGATGCTATTTGAACGGTCGAGGATATCTCACGAAGGTGACTCTCCGAGATCGCTATGCGAACGATACAAGGCATGCTCGATATGCATTAGACTCTACTTTAGCATATACTATGCACCTAACGCCAGTTCGCCCTAAAATAGCACAGATGCACAATCTCAAAAAGCCAAAATACATTGCAGAAGACGATAGGGAGCATCTCGGCTAAGTCCGACTGACTGACACGCCAACATCTCTTGATCAACAGCGGGTCAACCGGCATATGGTCGGTAACCATGCTGATCATCAAACACACACGGCGGACCCATTCCTACATCTTCCTGCCAGCCTTGGTCCACAGGTGTTTGCGGCTCGTCAGTGCTAGGACTAGGGCTGTTTGTAAACAGGCTCTCAGTCGGACTCTGATCAAGTACATAAGCTGTGTCCGTGATTGGCATGCCTTGCGATATAGGACTCCCTGTGTACGACCTTGCTGGCGAAAAGAGATTAAGATGAGCATGTCCGAGTACAGGGACGCTACCAAAGTCGTCATTTCTGGAGGCGTAGCCAAAGTCCACTTCGCTTCCGTAGTACGGAGAAGGTGGGTAGGATATCGAGGAGTCTGGACCGTGGTAGGACGGATCGAATGCTGCGGGCACGGAACGTGAGATGTATTGATCGTTGCGATATGTATCCTGCATGCGGCCCGAGCGCTTCATCCTTGCTGAACGACGAGCAGCTTGACCACCTTTAGCCCCCGAGGCCTGGCGCTGCGGCTGCGGTTGTTGGGTACGGTGACCACGTTTGTTGGGCTGCTTACTGCGGTAGCGTGTCGTTGACTTGACACCTTCGCGAATCGCCTCATCGGTAAGACGCCACATGAAACCTTTGCGGGATTCTTCGCCTGGTTGGTCAACTTTCTCAAAGGCCTAGTATTCTATTAGGTCGCTCAGTGTTGTGGATGAGAGACAGACATACCCCGTTCATTGATAGATTGTGCCTGATACTGTTCTGCCATCCTTTTGTTTCCGAGGCACTGGCTTTGTCGGTGTTGTTCTTGAACCATTCGTAGATATCACGCAGTATCATCGTCTTATTCGGCGCATTGAGCAGCGCCTGGTAGATCAGTTGGGCATACGGTTGCTCTTTATCGATAATGCCACCTTCACCTGCAATAAGGTCATGCGGGTGTAGAGAGGAATCATCATGGGGGGTAGAAACTCGAGTCAGGTCAGAGTATGGGCTCTGGTAGTCATTAAGATCTTCGGCCTTTACGTGAGAGCCATATTGGTGATGATCATAGTCGTTGCTCAGCTGCATGAGCTGATCGCTGATTTCATGATCTGACAGGTCCATGGCATCATGATGTTTTGGTGGCTCGATGTGGTATGCAGTTGGTGGGTATGAGTCCGTCATATCGATGTCGTTAGGAAGGCCGGTGAGGTCGATGCCGGTGTACGATCGTGGACAGCTTGAGCTAGAATATTGTGGTGGGTATGTGATATTGAAGTTGTCGTTGTATGACATGCCGTTCTCGGCGTAGTGGTAAAGGTCTCCAGTGCTAGGTGGGAACGGATTAGGCGCATGGTAACCAGCAGCATTTTGGATCATGGAGCCGAGTAGAAAATTTGCTGGAGCAGTCCACTGCATTGACTCTTGTTCGTCGAGGCTCATACTGGAGTTCGTGATTGTGTGTTCGTTGGAAGGTGCAATGTCCTGGGCGGTGGCCGCGGTGGTCAGGACCTCAATGGGTAGTCTGGAAGTGAGCGACAATAGCGGATTTGGGACGTGAAATGGAAGCGGGGTGCGCAAGGCGTCTTTGGGTGGGTGAGCGGTATCACAAAATGCGTCTTTAGATAAGTGGACAGTATCAAATTCACCACAGGTGTCTGTAGAAGAGGGGCGATGAGTTGACTGCGTATGTGGCATGGCTGTCGTGTTGTTGGCCTCTCACAGGTATGGACAATAGAGATGATAAGCGTATCGATATGGGATACGCGGAAACGAGTGCCAACGTGCTGTGTGAAACCAAAAGACTGGCAGAAAATGAGAGTAGTGAGAGACTGTGCTCACAAATGAAGCGGCCGTTAAGACATTATGATGTTCCGCTATGCCCCAACGAATGGGATTGCTTGGAAACCATGTCATTGTCACCTAGATGCTTCTTGGACGGGTTCCTGCTGCCAGCACACCTGCAGGCTTGATACTGCGGCAGGGCTTGGGTGGGCAAACAAAGCATGAGATCTCATCGCAAAGACAGAGAATCTGAAGATATCGCTGGGCGCAGCAGCAGGGCTGTTGTCACGGGTCCAGAAGTGCCGACATTGCATCATTGCCTCACGGGCCGAGACGTAGCCTACAGACCCTCATTACACTACTCCATCAGGCATTCGGAGTGACTCTCTGTACGACCATTACAGCCAACGATTGCCAGCTTGACACAGCGTAGGCGGGAAGTTGCATACTGCTGGGCCATTTGCAACATCGAAACGTCCATCGGCCTGTGCGGTAATGTCCCGGTGTTCGATGTGTATGTCCGGCTTCTGTACATGCGACGGAAACGGTCCACTGTAGGTCTTGTCCCCGTTCAAGTCAGGCAGCAGTTCTCCATTGTAAGGTTTTATTATCTATGTTCAGGCCCCTTTCACGAACTACAGCAATCGTCCCATAAGAGGCAAGTCTCTTCAGGAACAGACAATAGGTTTTTTACGTGCAAACTCTTTTCGAAAAAGGACGCCAACGGCGAATGTTCTGCATGCGCAGGGGTGTGACATGATGTGCTGCGCATGCAAAGAGGCAAGATGCGAGCAACCGCTTGGGAGCAGACCCTACAGAAGCATGTAACACAGCTTTTGCGACCCTGCTTCCGGTGAAGTTCATTCGTAGTCCTTGCTCGAGCTCACATAAAGTAACAATTGTCTGTGATTGGCCGATGGCGTGAGGCCTGTCACCGCTCGAATAGGATTGTACACCGCCAACGGTCCCGGAGATGAAGATACTCCATCGTGGGAACGAAGAAGGGTCGGTTGAGACGTCACCGCCAAAGTGGTGACCACGGGTGACGGCACAGCAAGGAAAACCTGGCATTGATGGTATAGCCTGCCGGATGATGTGCCTATAGGTGCGCAGGGACTCGTGTAACGTCCGCCCTACTCTTGGTCCTATCGCTGCCGCTGAATCCAGGAGGGGCCAGATGTAGCGGAGTAGGCTGTGGATCGTCCATGTCATTGATAGGAGGTTCAGCTACTTTCGATAGTATATCTGCCACGCGTTAGTCGTGATACCGTTTCGGTCATGCGATCTTGACATACCTTCTTGAATTGGAAGTGAAGTTGCAGGATGCCCTGAATTGCGTTAGCCACGTAGCCAGCGATGGCAGAGAAAGCTGGGTCATACCTTGTCAAAGCTGCTCTTGAAGCCGCGTTCGCGCTTAGCGCTATAATCCCACTCCTTGTCAATGATTCTGAAAGCGATGTCTTCGTACGGTGGGCCGGCGATGAAGCGGATGAGGCATGTGTCGTCTTCACCGGCGGGAGCAAAGGATTGGCCCTTCTTGCGGCCATTCTCCCGCTCGATCTTGTAGGTGGGCGCCTTTGACTTGTCGATGAGGTCGGGATAGAAGATGTTGAACTTGTAGCCCTGTACGACTTTGGGCGGGGGATTGTCGTGATCGTAGTGCGTCTGGTTGTACTTGTTCCATTCATAGCCCATCTGAACACGATTGAAGTAGCGGGGTTTCCGGGGCTTGTAGTTACCAGCCCACTGGGGTCGGGCGGTTGTGACTTCCTCTTCGGCGGTGAATATCTCCTCGCCTTCCTCGACGCCTCGCGCGACTTCCCTCTCGTATAGTGCCATGGTTGCCTTGGAGTAATCCTCCTTCTCCACGGGCGCAAATCGTGAGGCGCTTGTGGTTACAGTCTGGCTCGTTGTGGGCTGACTACTGCTGACAGTAGCATCACTTGATTTGGCCTGAGAGGGCACGTAGCCAATCTTTTGGATCTTCCTCCTCTCAGCTGCCAGGTGCTCCAGAAACGCTTTCTCGTCAGTCTGTGGTAGGGCTTTGTCTTCTGCGCGCAACTTCAGCAGCGGTTGTGGATCGAAGGCTGCATCGTAGGCGACAGTCGTCGGTTGCGCGTCGCCCGCTTCGTCGGCGCCGTTGAGCATAGCGTAGATGCTGTTTTGTACCGACGCAGCAGCCTCAGCCTGCTGCTTGCGCAACGTCTGTAGGCGCTCCCTGACGATCTCCTGCGAGACACGACGCAGCCTCGCTTTGGCCTTCCACACGCGCAAGCTTCGCAGCAGTTGCTCCCAGTAGTCATAGTCGATGGGCTCGTCCGAGTCGAGCTTCTTCTTGACCTGCACCTCGAGTGTCTCAAGCTGTTCGAACGTTTTAGGGGCGAGGAGCTGGTCGATGTCAGCAGCCACGGAGCCGGTGCCGCGTGCTTCGGACTTGGACGACTTGGATTTGCGGCGCATGTCTTTGCAGATTGCTTTGAGGGACTGGGAGGATTAGCTGTGCAAGACACGCCTATGGGTGTGTCACTCACGTTCCAGTAGTCGCGGTTACTCTTGCTTGTCTCGAGGGCGAGGTAGTTTTCAATCTCCTTTTCCAGCTCTGAGATATCGTCGTTGCTGAGGCCTTCCAAGACGCCCTCGGGGTCTACGATGTCCAGCTCGTGGTCTTCCACCTCCTCGTCGAGTATCGACTTCTCTGTAGGGTCGATGAAGCGCAGCGTAACGGCCAGCCAGTCAATGGGCCTCGCGCGTCCGCCCTTGACGCGCAGTGCCGCCTTCTTCTTCGCCTGCTGCAGCACGAAGCGATCCTCGTCTGCCACCCATGCCTCCTCGGCCGCGTTCGTTGACCGCTTCGCAGGATTGTCGTGTGCTCGTGAGTCGGCTGACCGCTTTGCTGGAATAGACGAAGACGGCGCGTCGCGCTGGGGCAGACGGCTGCGCTCGTTGCGCCATGGAGGTTCACGTGACGACATGTTATCGAGACGTAGAAAATGCGGCTGTTGTGGTGATGTCTGACTGCGTCAATGCCCAGGTCGGCGCAGATCGCGAAATCTTTGGCCGAGGCTGGTGACGTACGGCTGGCCTGCCTACCGCGCCTGCAGGCATCTACTCCCCTTTTGGCAACTGCTCGCCCATCCTTGGCGCGGCTGCCTTTCACTTGCGCCTCGCGCTGACATTCACCTGTCACATCGAGACTCCACAAAAGGTTGCGTGGAATCGCGCGTCTCCCTCTCTTTGCAAACATGCGTGCCAATCCATCCTTCTGTCCGGGTTGAAATGTCTTGTTGGCGCGTGCTGGAGCTCTGCGAGCAGCCTGACGGCAAGCACATCCCCCAGCTACTCATCAAACCCGCCTTCGACCTGGACTCGTACATTGTGCATCTTACCGACCTCAGCAACATATGGTGCGAAGAGCTAGACGTCTATGGCATAGTCAAACGAGCTGCACAGGAGCAATCGCCTATCGAAGTTAGCAAACAGGATACTGCGCAGCTTGTCATTCTTCTCGAGAATGTTGAGAAATCCCTGGCGAGTGGAGAGGATGCCATATGCCGTGTGACTCGCAACGACACGGACGGCATCACCTTGCACACTAGCATCTGCCTTCCAGAGCCCCTCGACCGCTTGACGTGGACATTCAACCTGCAAAAGCGAGCGTCTGCAACTCTAAAGAACGAACTGATTCTTCCGCTACTTGTATCATCTCACATCCAGAATGAACGAATCACCACACTTATATCTACTGTTACCGAAAAGGACAGGGCAATATCTCGACTCGTAGATCAGTTTGATTCCAACAACGTAGACCTGGCTGCCGCTTTCCCCAGCATCGGCGGAACCAAGACGGGGAGGAAGGTGGTCAAACGCGAACAAGCGGCGAAGCACGTTCCCGCCTTACGACCGTTTCGCGAAGAAGCATGGAGGCAGGAGACGGAGCAATTGGAAGACGCAAACCTGACTACGCTTGGCTTGTTCCAAGAAGCATTGGCGCAGACTACCCCGAGAGTACCACGGAAACTGAAATCAGATCAAGAATTTACGTGGTGGACTGAGATACCTACTCAGTTGGGACCAGTCACAGTTCCGGCTAAAAGCAAAGCTAAGAAGCCTGCTCCAGCTACAAAGTCAATGAAGGTTACTGCGAACTCAGATGAAGAGACGGAGGACGAGTTTGAAACTCATGAAAATTTTAACGTAAGCACATGAGAGCACAACACGAAGCGAAGCTGCTAACAGTCTCACAGACACGCGATATCGTCAGAAGGCGCGTAGAATCCTCAGTGCCCATACCCTCTTCGCCGCATAAGAAGACCAGTGAGACAGAGGGTGATAGTACTGAAGACGACGAGGATTTGGATGCACTTCCCAAAAGTCAGAGCCAAAGCAAGGGCCAGACAATACAAGAGACAATTCGCGAGAGGTCGCTCACACCTGAACATCACTCCCCGCCCAAGACGGCTTCATCCCCAGTCCAGAAGGCCAAGGTAAGCAGTTTCCGAATAGGCGGCAAATCAACAAGGGTGGAATCCCCTCAACCATTGCCGGGGAGTATAGATGCGGAACAGGAGTCGGAGATCCTACCGACCAGAGAGTTTGTGCCTTCTTCGCAAACGACCCAATCAGTCATGACACCAAAGAAAGCCCGTAAGCCTTTCCGAATCGGAGGCAAAGGAAAGACAGTAGATGGAGACGCTTCACAACGCGCGATAACAATCTCACCAAGTACCAACCGTATCAGAACCACACAATCACCTACTGCAGAACCACCGTCCTCCCCGCCACCGTCTAGGGTGGTGAAAGAGATGTCGCCCGTCAAGGAGGTCCACGAGGAAACGCCAGAGGAGAAAGCAGAGCGAAAGCGGGCTGAACTCAAGCGGAAGAATGAGGAAGCAGCGAAGAAACAGGCCCAGGCGAAAAAGAAGAAGAGATTCTGAGTCATCAAATAATGAACATGTTATCTCACAACAGCCGTCAAGAAGAAGACCATCCACCCCTGACGCTTCAGTCTACGTGCTTGAAGGACCACAAGTGTTGAGACGTAAAACGACTGGTTCCGGATCTATCGCTAATATTCGCATGGTCGACTCTGTTCTTGACGTTTGTTCGACTCGTTCAATGTTTTCACTGCTTTATCTTACATGAACGTGGAAACTTACATGTCCGATTCAGTCTCGTATCTATAATATGACGTCTGGCAAACGTTGTACAAAATTTCTAACAATGCGTTGGAGTATGGCTATTCATACTTCTCGACAGTTTCCACTTTCACTTGCTATTGCGCATTCCTTCCGCGTTCGTTTGTTTACCTAGTCCCTGCTACTCATACGCCGCATTCAACGCCGCGCTTTCTGTTGCGTCGCTCCCACCTCTCCCCACCTGCATCCCTTTTGGATAATCGACATCGACCTTTCCTGCTGGTTGCAGTCGACAACCGCTACCCGACATCATGTGTGTTTATCATTACTCTTATGTCTCGACCTGTTGCCACGCCGAGTTCACCAGAATATCCTACTGTAACAACGCGATAGCACTCGGTCTGCCCAGAAAGTAAGCACCGTTCCTGTGATATAACTGGCACACAACTGATAGTGACAGTCATTCGCCAGACGACCAGAGTGCAGACAATAACCTCAACGATAAACCCGACGCTCAGTCTGGCTCATCTGCTCATCCACCTGCATCATCCGCCAACAACGGTAGCTCATCGCATTCGCAGTTACCATCGCATACTCAGCAACAGCACCAATCACAGTACAACGATAACATGTCAATTATCAAGCCGTCTGAAGCCGGGCACGCATCAACTTGGGACGTCGTCGTGCAAGAGCGAGATGTACAATTCCATCATCAGGCTGCTTTCATTCCACGCTCTGCCCTTATTGACGGCCCTCGGCAACAACAAAACAGTCTTAGCGACGCTAGCCCAGTACTGGACAGGCAGAGCTACAGCAACGTCGACATTGATATGCCCTTGAATACACAGTCTTCATTGCATATGAAGGTTACTCACGACGGTAAGGTTCCTGAACTGTTTGCTCGATTTGAGTCATGTAGCGGGCACTCTAACGCCCGCGAAGGATCTCACGACGAGTCTGTCGATTCGACTACTGATCTTGATACGATCGCTATGCATCATCAAGAACAAGCGGACTATCGGTACGCCGCGCATACAGTTGGTGCAGCGGGTCACAGTCCTCGCAAGTCCATACCTACCCAGTGGTTGGTGAAGAGCACTGGTCCCAATCTCGCAACCGCTCAGCGGGCAAAGGCACGAACTTCGAAAGATAGCTGGGACAGTGATTCTCCAGACAAGGTCAAGACACTAAGGGAAACACGTAGTTCAACCGATCTGAGAAGAACACATAGCAAAGAAGGTGCACTATACCTCACAAAAGAGGCCCTAGCTGCTGTCGATAGCACCATAGCATCACCCACCTCTCCGCTCAGCCCTAGCAGACTACACGGCTCTCCAACAAAGCGACCATGGAACAGTCCTACTGGACCCTTACGTAGCAGCGTGCGTCAGCAAAATCTCTCCTTCAGGACATCGCCTAGCAAGTCGACACATCTCAGCACCGAGTCGATATCAGCAGCGCACTCACGAACACCTAGTAGTGTTGCTACTTCTACTGGCCGGATGTCGTTTCATACCGCAGAAGGATCGCCAGTAAGGAGTTCTGCAAGCACGGAACATAGCTTTCAGTCTGCTGCAGAGAACCCCGAAGACCTTGATGTTCCTGATTTTGACCTCAAGGCTAACATTGATGATGAACAGATGCATCATGACTCCAACAGTTCGCGTTCGACGACAGCGAAAGGGAACACAGAAGGCAAGCGGAGTTCATTGACACCAAAGCTTGCGCTCAAAATTCCTCCAACTGTTTCATGCCATGATCTTCATAGAGATTCTTCATCGGCACCAACAGTAGCGCCGAGCGGCTCGTATATGTTGAGAAGTCCGCAAAGTCCGGTATCTCCTACACAAATGTCTCGCATCCCACGTGTTGGCGCTACCAGCAAGATTGCGGTTCCCCTTCGGAACTCAACCGTCCAGCGAGTTGAGTCGGTGAAGTCTTTGCAATGCAAGCTCAAAACGCTGCAAGCTATGCAGTCAGACGCGTCAAAAGTGCCTCTACCCGAAACGCCAAAGCCTTTACCAGCATCTCTGCGTCACGTACGCACCGTCGACAGTACTGGCTCAACTCCGATTATCTCCCGGACATCTGAATTACATGGTGATGATCAAACACTGGACACTGTTTTTAAGGCCGAGCAGAAACAGCTAGCTCACGTTGACAGTCCCATGTCTGCTCCGAATATCGAGGTTTCAGGCCTACCAAAGAATATCTCACAATGCGGCGCAAGCTTTGTCCACGTCAACAACTGTACGGTCGACCATGAGGCTTCATACAAGACTGTGAAGCCAGAGAACATGTCATGGGATGCCCCACCAGCTTTTACTCATGGTACGACGCTTACATGTTCTACAAGCATACCCGCAATCGTCGTCATGATGGCTCACAATTTGGATGCAGAAAACACAAACATCGAAGTCAAACAAGAAGAGCCTGTCTCTGCCTCCACGGACGATATCGATGACGCTGTTGGTAACGTGACTTCCGTTCGAGGAAGAGGTGAGTGGTATGTTTCTGATGAGGGTAAACAAAGAGATAGCGGTTGTTCAACTCAATCTAGTGTGGGCTCTCTTCGAGCAACTGCTGCGGAATTCGTACCTCAGGCTTCGTCCATAGCTGGCCCGATCGAAGCTACCACGAGAACCGTACCTCCGGTCTCGTCTCATGACATCGTTGGTCTGCCAGATGCAACGGTACTCGATAGAAACGGCATACCGTTCCTGTGGTATATGTACGGTGTACAATTTGCTTACGAGCAGGGCTATCGTAATGGTCGTCCAAAATCGCCCAAGAAGTTCAAGCAATCCAGAAAACAGCGCACGTCTCTGTCTTCTCCGGTCGATTCTCCTCATCCTTCTTCAAAGGCGATTCCCATCATGACCCCCAGGCCAGCGACTCCTCGCTCTGCTGCAGCGAATCAGCGCTCAAATTCCGCGGAGCTAATGCCTCCACCACCTTTGCCTACGACTCGGCGTCGTGAAGAGACCCGCCAAGAGAATTGTCATCCTGCTTCCAACCGAGAGGTCTCAATCCCGCACAATGCCAACGCTGGAGCAAATCGACCTTTTGAGAATCAGCTCAATATGATATCTAAACAGGCTGCCCTCAACAGTCACTCGAACAGCAACGCTCCACGCCACTTCAACGTCGATCTCACCACTGTGCGCAACGTTGGCTTCCCGTCCGGACCTCGCAACATGTACCCTCCCAGCTACTACACGGTTCCTCGCCACGGCCACCGGAACAATCGTGGCAATGGTTTGTATGGTGGTCGCGGCAGCGCCGGTGTTCCCATTGACGCTACGGCACCGTTCCCGAACCCTGTCCCGCCGCAAGGCCGACCAGACCAAGGTCAAACCTACGGCGCTCACCCATTTGATTACTCTGGATACACGATTGGGAACGAATCCTGTGGTTTGGTCAACATCACCGTCGCGACCGAGCGGGGCGGTGGCGAGCCATGTAATGCATGCGCTCCCGACCATTGACCTAGTAGCGATGTCTTCGAAGAAAGCTTGAATAAGAGGACCGTAAGAACAGAGCATTTTGGAAACAGAAGGTCTATTGGTATCGCGATGAAAACATGCTTTGGTTGCATATGATTATGAGGCATGGGATTGGGAAGGAATGAATACGATAGTGGGCGAATCACTTGGCAGTAGCTGATAACGAAGAATGAACTGCAAGTGAATCTGTTTTGTTCTTTTCTTTTCCTCATCTACACACGTCTGCAGCAATAGAATCCCGTTCTTATGGGCCTTTCTCGACCGAGCAGACCTTGCCCTAAAGATATACAATTTTACGATGAAGTGATTATGCAACATGGTTGTGCAAGGTAACAAAGCGGAGCCTGTTATTCTGGCAGGCAGAACGCGAAGTCGGTGGGTCGGCGAACGGTGGGGCTCGGCAGGCGGCTGACTAATACGCTAGTCGGACCTTGGACAAAACTCTCCGCGTCGCCGCCACTCTCTCTTCTTTTTCCATATAGAAAGTTGCACCCACAGAATTTGACCTCACTCTTTGTTCCTCTACAAGATTGAAGTTGACATAAGCTGGGGAGATCGAACCTCTTTGCCCCCAAGAACTGCCTGCCCCTACCGAATGGGCTGACGGTCCCGTGGCTCCGAGACATCCTCTTAAGAATTTTCATCATTGCTACGTCTCCTCTCGCCTCGAACGATACCGATACGTATACGCACGAGTGACGCGATGGATGCATAAATACAACCAAAGCGACAAAAGTGATCGCTTTGGAGGGTGCTGTTCAATAGGATGGCGCGTAAATCGAAGGCGATTGACCACATGGTCAATCGCATGAGCAAAGTGCGGCTGGTGGATGAGCGGGCTGCTGCACCGCCGCAATCTCAGGACGATCCAGTGGAAGACGGCAAGGAAGCCGCTCAGCGCCAGCCTTTTCGCTTCTTCGATCTTCCCTACGAACTGCGATTGCGCGTTTACGAAGAGCTTCTGATCTTCCCCAAGACTATCGATCTCGATGAAGCCAACTATCGCACGATCGCACCCGCCCTCCGCCTCTTCCTCGTAGACCACCGTATGCACGACGAAGCGTCGCGCGTTTTCTACGGTGGCAACACCTTCCGCGTGTTCCCTATCGGACGTTACATCAACCGCAAGCATCCGCTACTCGCGTGGTTCCCTCGCAAATACAGAGCACAGCTCACACGTTTGGAGTTGAGACTAGGGCCAGGCTTCACCAAACCGCCGAAATGCTGGGTGGTGGACAGCCGCCTTGGCCTGGCGGCGATGAAGAAGGTGTATAAACTCAAGGTCTTTGTAGAGCTCGACCCTGCATCCAACGATGTATTTGAAGGGTTCCGTGCCGGCAAAAACTTCTACACTGAGTACTGCGTCGGGCTGCTGAGAGGTTTGCTCGCACAGTTGCCGTCGATCGACGACGTCGAGTTCGACGCCTACCCGAGTGTGTCTAAATCCAGCCCACTCCTGAGGGGCTTGCTAGAAGAGACAAAGCTCAACCAGAAGCGCGTTGCCTGGGGCCCTGAGAGGGGCTGGGACGAGATCGTGGAGGTCGACCTGGTAGGCGTCCTGCAGAAGATGGGGCTGGATACTTTTTGAGCCATCTTTGCTCTAATACATGTGGCCTGAGCTATTGCGCTGTACGCTGCATTCTTTACAGTACTTTATGTATATTTGTCTCACGAGCGATGATTAATGAACACGACATACCCAAAGCTCTTCGTTCACTCCGCCTTTCTTTTCCTCTTTCCCATGCCTACATGCGCACTTTCCATTCCACCAAGCATTTGTTCCGCCTAGCATCTTGGTCGGTAATTTAACGACTACATCTAAGGCAGCGCTCCTTTGTTTGCATCTATGAGTTCTCTAGGCATTGCTACGTCACTTGCGTCTCGTGTTCGCGAGGCTGAGCAGTGGGCCGCAACACCTCAGACCCCGCTCTCATTTTGCCTTCCTCATGTCTATCATCGCAGCACAAAACACGTGCATTAATCGCAGAAAAGCCTTTTGTTTCTGAGGAAGGGCGTCCTTGTGACACAGCATGCAGGACTTCCTGAACCGCAACCAGGAGCGAAAGGCCGTTGCAGAAGGGCAGAGTAGCACCAGTCTACCGCTCGTCTCAGCAAAACCCAAGCTTTCTGAGCCTGCTCGATCTACACCTCAGTCGCGCCCTTTGACACCAACCACTAAGCTCGACGAACTAGATTCGGTCGCAAGCAAAGACCCGTATGTTTATGGGCTTCTGACCCCTGTTGGACACAACATCAGACTGATCAAGGTCCACCGGGCTTCTGCATATCCCTACCCACACCTCGGAGGAGCTAGTTTTGGCTGTACGATTGATGTATATGAGATCGACCGAGCTCCACCTTACATTGCTCTCTCTTATACCTGGGGTGCTCCACTTCCCACACACAGGGTCTGGTTGAACGGTAAATGCTGGTTTGTTCGCGAGAATCTGTACAACTTCCTTAACGCCTTTAGTCAGAGCGAGAAGGCGCAACAAACCAAGCATATATGGGTGGATTCACTCTGCATCAACCAGACCAATATACAGGAGCGAAACCATCAAGTCGGCATGATGGCTGAAGTATACGGCAATAGTCATACTGTCATTACTTGGCTAGATGATTCCTGCTATCAGCCGCTTCAACGGATCATGGATGGTACTTTCGAATACAAACATTTCGAGTAGATATTTAGTAATCGCTATTTTACGCGCATATGGATTGTTCAGGAGATCGTACTCGCTCAGAAGGTTCAGATCATGAGTGGCGATCTCTTAGTCGACTGGCTCCACTTTAGAAGAACGTTCTCCGAACTTGAGAGGACTATGCTACGCAGGAACAACAATATAGCAACCTGGTTGTTCTCCGACGTTATGACGAAGAATCCATCAGGTCCTAAAAGTAAGTTCTTATGGAGCTTGTCTGATCGCCTTGATCTCTACTCGCAATTTGAGTGCGAAGACCCTCGTGACAAAGTATACGGGCTCCTGGGGATAGTCAACCGTTCTTCCAGTGTCCCAGAGATCGACTATAACAAATCGATTCAGCAAGTCTATTTCGATACGGTGCGTATTCTCTTGACAGAGAAGGGGGAAGAGCCCCACAACGGACTTTTGGAAATATCTGCAAAGCTTAGCCACGACATGCATCTTTGTAGAAAACAACAGAGGGTATTAAGCAAGGTGTTTGGTGACATTCGGCGGCGCGTGGTCAGCAACGCTCAGAAGACTGGAGAATCCCCAGTCGTCGACGCTATTGGTTTCCGGACGTCAGGAGTATGGAATGAATGGTGGTATGAACAACTTGGACAAAGGGTGTCTTTTCGGGGATGGCTTGGGGGAAGATTAGTGTGCAAAAGCATCCGCCCAAGTGGATAGAAAACTCGTATGAAGAGTAGGCTGTTGGTGGCACTTCATACATGGAGATTGTCGTACCCTCCAATGCGTGTTTTAAACCTATTCACGGCCAATCGGAAATAACGCGCATCATCTGGGCCTAGCGGCCCATCCCCGCCACGTTCATTTCCACGGACGCGTACCCGCTGCAATGCCAATGACGTGAACATGCACGCGTCGAAACCCTTTGCAATACCGTCTGTCTAGCTTACCTGCACGAGCCCACGATTTTCTGTCCAACAAAATTGCGCAACTCTCCACCGACACATTCGTTGCTATCTATCCATTGTGTTATCTGACGAGACTTTGAGCGGCAACCCTCGTTTGGGGCTGTTCGCAACTTCGTTCCACTCCCACTTCGATGCTTTGTTCCAAGTGTACCAGCATCCATTTCAGGCATATCGAAGCATGCCCTCCAGCTGTACAGCAACTCCAGGTACCATTACTTGGTTATATGAAAGACATTAAAAATGATCACATACTGTTCTTCCAACATTCGTGCAACCTTCAGTGTTTGCAACGTACTGCTGACACCGGTTGTCAATTCTGTCTCAAGATTCAAGCACTATTGCAGATTGGTCGGCGTCTGCGAAAGAAAAATGACACCGAGTCACGCATCATCCTCAGCATTAGTCGGAAGCTCCAGGAAGAGACTCTGGCTTCGCTTGAAACAGCTGTCCTGAGTGTATACTTTGAGGCGATGGTTTACGGATTCAGATGCTTGGTACCTCGGATGGCTGGTGGGTGCTCGAAATCACTTCGAAGACAGGCATTGCGCTGAGTCTGTGCTAGAACCGTTTTCAACCATGGTGGCAACTCTAACCAAGTCGAGTAAACCAAAATCGGACGCATTAAGTGCAGAAGCAATAGCCCAGCAAGACGAGGAACAACACAGCAACCACGAATTCTCCCCAGAGTGCGACGCGTCAACTTTGTCAGATGCAAACATTGCCTTGGCTTCAGCATGGCTCAAGACATGCTCGGAAACCCACACTGCCTGTCGAGACGCTATATCCGCCTCGTATTTACCCACGCGCCTAATCAACATTGTCAATCCAAGC
This sequence comes from Alternaria alternata, assembly GCF_001642055.1. Classification (NCBI taxonomy): domain Eukaryota; kingdom Fungi; phylum Ascomycota; class Dothideomycetes; order Pleosporales; family Pleosporaceae; genus Alternaria; species Alternaria alternata. Next base: position 280,973 of record NW_017306222.1, on the reverse strand, counting down.
CATCCCTTTCTAGAAGACAACGAGGTGGTTAGCATACGTTCATACGCCACGCTGAGCTATGTATGGGGTAACGTCACGAAAAGATACGTAACTAACTCTGGAAATTTCGAGCAGCACTACAACTCAATCCCACGATGTGACCTTCCGAAAACCTTCCAGGAGGCCATTGACCTCGCTTCTCGATTGGGGTTTAAACATATCTGGATAGATGCCCTAACGATCATCCAGGACTCAGTCGAGGACTCACGCACAGAGATTGCACGAATGGGCGATGTATATAAACAGTCCGCGTTGACAATATTCGCTGGCGCTGGAGACAACGTTGATGCGGGCCTGTCTATGACACGAGATCCCAGATTGACCAAGCCTTGTCAACTGGACTTTGCAGCTACTATTGGAGACGAGACGCATCAAATTTCAGCGTACGTGCAATCCTTGCCCGAAAGAAGTCCGTGTCCGCTGGACACTAGGGGATGGATTCTGCAAGAGGAGGTGCTTGCGCCACGACAACTGGTTTTTCGGCATTCAGAGATGCAGTGGACATGCCGGAGCTGTGAGCTGTCAGAAAGCATGCCTACTACCCATGCGGCATCCCCTGATACCCTCGACGACGTTAAAAAGGGCCTTGTTGGACGTAAACCTGAGATGGTCACAACATATTTACCACTATTGCATTTTTGGCTGGACAGCACCAATGCACCAGAGGTTTCACTCCACGCAACTAAAGGCCTATTTGAAACATGGTATAGAGTCGTAGAAGCCTTTTCGCGCCGATCCTTGAGCTATAGTTCCGATGTACTACCAGCTCTTGCCGGTCTTGCAACCATTTTTGCAGCCAATCACCATATCTTTTACCTGAATGGGATCTGGAAAGAAGATTTTACATCTGGTCTATTATGGGCCGTGCGTAGCAGTCGCAAGGACAAGCATCCTGGCCCACAAGTACAAGATTCAGTGACCAGGCTGTCGCTCTGCTCGATCTCGTGGAGTTGGGTGTCTCAGTGGGGTGAGAACATCAAATTTGAACCCAATAAGAAAGGGAAGCAAACACATGTTCTTTACAGCATCAAGGTGGATGCTATTACCAGCGATGAGAACTCAGAGTATGTTCAACCGACTATGGACATGCAAGGTATAGTCAACAAATCCTTGACACTGTATGGGCGCTGCATCGATCTTGAGATCGGCACGGTGTTGGTAACCAAAGAGAGAAAAATGCTATGGCAGAAGTCACGACATACCGCATTCCATTACAACAATTATCTGGAAATGGACTACAGTAAGCGAGCTAGGCCAGTCGTTGAGTCAAAGCGGCAGACAGCTTATGGATGGCTGCTTCTCGACTCTAGTCTTGTCGACACTCCGACAAACAACATCAAATTTTGCTTGTGCAAGGTTTTGGATTCTGGAAATCGATCGAAAAATACAGAAGAGTCCCATTCCAGAACCTCGCAAGTCGGAAGCATGCTACACAAAAGTATCCTCTCCAATTCGAGATTACGCAAGGCGAAGGCACGCATAGAAGAATCGACTCAGCGGCCAGGACCAGCGGAGAAAGTCCAAGCTTGCTTTACATTACTTGGGCTGGCCTTAGTCCCAACGGATAGCGATGGACATTACAGAAGGGTGGGGCTCTTGAAGACTTGCATCCATTTCGACGAGGAGATCACCAAAGTTCCAAACTTCGCTCCTTTGGAGCATTTACCACATCCTTGGCACCACGCCCAAGGAGAGACTTTCACGCTGGTATGACAAGGTTACAGGTACCAAAATTTGCCGTGAACAACCTATAAACTCATTATAAAGATAATCTATAGGTTTATGTTATCCCTTGATCTTATATATGCGAACCTACGTTCCCCCAAAGGATTATGATGAGCACCCACAAGAGTATTACCGTCAAGACACCAAAAACCACTCGGCTTTCCACGTTGCACCACTTGACCTCTTCGTCTCGCCAAAGAAGCAATTCAAGAACTCCTTCTATGCACTCCTCCCAAAGCTCCAGGATAGCAGCTGTAGAACCAGAAATAGCCTGGATTATAGAGGCGGGGCCTTCATTTAATACTACACGATTACGGGTCTCATCGTCGCAATGCGCCTCCACCCACTCAGCAAGCAGCGTCCAGAGATATACGTTCAATTCGCGCTGGAGCTGTTGGATACTTATCAGATGATGGTCCTGAGAGCGTAGTATGCGATGGAAGTACAAGCGCATGATCCTGAAGATATGGTCGACTGCAGCATAAGCAATCTCTTCTTCGTGGCCTGGGTAGTCGCAGTGCACAGCACGTACCAAATACTCGTTGTGCAGCGCCAAAGATCTGGCACGCTCTTGGAGGTGTGCAAGTATCTTGAAAACTTCGTTATAGTAAACATCAATCTCATGAAGCGGGCCAGCGTTGGCGATCGAGTCTTCGATGGAGTTCATGACTAAATAGTCGAGATCCATCTCTGGTCGGTACCAAGTCATGACCGTCTTTTCTTCCTTAGGCTCACGTTCTTCGGATCCACACTGGCATGCTAGAGAATCCAATCCTTTCATGCTTAAGTGCATGCAGACCCGATGGCCGCAATGTAACGTACAGTGCGGCGCCAACGCTGGTACGCCCTGGCCTATAGTGAGCGGGTCCTGGAAGGCGGGAAATCGATGTATGTTGATGTCTTCGTTGATGCCATCGAACAAGGGAGATGGTTGTGCGACAGGAAGATGAAGATTTGAGCATGAGGCATTGATGTGGAATGACGGCTTGGGACGAACTGCTGTAGAAGTGATTGCGGAGGCGAAGTTAGTGTCTGTAGACTTCATTGTCGTGCTTGATGGTGGCTGCGCAATGGATCGCTCGGCTGCTATTTCAAGGGCGAAAGAAATACAAATAGCTTGATCAGTAACGTTTTGTTCTCGAGAAACGAGACATTGTGCAGACATGCAGCCGCGGCCTCAGCGTTGTATGCAGGTTCATCCCGCTATACGTTGATAACAACAATGGCTGTACGATGAGGTTGCTACTCACCGAGTCACTGGCAAGGTTACTGCAAGTCGATATCATATCGGCTGACTGCGACGAGGTATATCCCGTCTTCTTTGTCGATGTCACCGAACATCAACTGTGCGATGACTGTGAAACGACATGTCGAGCTCGGGACGCGTTGGTTCAACGCGCAGGAGATTAGGCTTATTTGGGAAAGGTGCCAACAATGACGCAACGCGTTTTTGTCTCATCCCACTCTGGACGGTACCGCCTTGCATCCACAACGAAGTTCAACCCTCTCCCGCAATGCGACCGCTTTGAATCCTTACCACAAAACCATCGGTCGCATAATTCGATATGGCGCTTCCTCTAGGCATCTTCCTTGGCGGCTGCGTGGTCGCCATTCCTGTCGTTACTGGTGTCGCGCAAGGTGTCGAGCACCAAAAGAAGCAGAACGAAGAAGCCGCCAACGAGTCGCGCATGTGGAAGTTCAACTGCCTTGTAGCCTGCGATGATCCCGATCCGATCGCGAAAGAAGAAGTCAACAATGGCATCCTCGTTGTGCGCCACGATAAAGTCTGGGTTGTGCCGAGGGACGCGGATAACAAACCGATGTGGCCGGATGGGGTAGACGGTGAAGGACGGGAGCCGTTGCATCCATTTGCAGGTTTCTATATTGCATATCCTGACGAGGATCGCTGCCCCCCGGAAAGGGGACTGGTTAGCACCATCAGCGACGACCCGCCTATGCTGAACTGGATATACTGCGACAGAGAGACGTATGAGCTACGCTACTCGAATCGCACGGGCAGTATCGTGCATCATGTAGGCGTTTGGGACTGGACCGAAGACGAGACCCACCTGACATTCGACGGCTGGGAAGGCTTCATGGCTATCGACGAATGGGATGGTGCTGATGAAGATCCCGATACACCGTGGGGCAAAGAAGGACTACGCTGGGCAGTATACTTCGACAAAGACGACAACGGGCTCAAGGGGAGACATAAAGGAAGGGACATGTTCGAGATCAGTCTCAAGCGCCGGATACAGAGTGCCGAAGAGCAACTGAAGCAGAATGAAGCAGCGGAGAAGAAAATGCAAGTCAAGAGTAGAGGTGGTCTCAGTACTCAATTCGCTGCACCGCAGAAGGAGAGAGACAAAGAGTGGGAGAAGAAGTTTGGCGAGAAAGCGAGGCAGGAGTTGGAAAAGAAATTAGCGAAAGACAAAGAGGAAGGGCAGGGACCAGAGTGGGCCAGAGGCGATGTTGGAAAAGAGAGCTGAGGAAGGACGAGAGACAAGATGTCCAATGTGCTGGACGACGGTGTTTGTCAATTTGGTGTACGCGATGATGCTCCTGAGCTCAACTAGCGCTGGAAGTTTGTCGTTTTGACTGTTCACATATCGAATCGCGTTATAGCTGAGGAAGATTGATAGCAATCTACCACGCTACGGGACTATCGGCTGCTTTCGGACGCCAACGACTCATTGTCGTCCTTGGGTTCAGCCGGTTCAGACGCCTCCACTACCTGCAGGTAGTCTTGTCAAACCATCGACAGGATGCTCTCACTACCTGGCATCAAGCTGGTCACGGTTATACACTGCACACTCGTCCCCGTCATGCGAGATAGACGGCTCAGCAGAGGATCGCGTTCTGGAGAAGAAAGTTTGGCACGTGGCTCAAGAGGTGTGGCCTAGGCGACCTTCGCAGCACCCTTGTATCGAATCGACATCGGTTACTGCAGCCTACGATCGACGCCTCACACACACACACACCCTAATAGTTTGTACAACGCACAAGACCTTTCCATGAATTAGGCATGTCTATTTGTCAGGCCACGCGAGAGTGCTATACCTCAAGGATCACCGAAGTGGAAAATCATTCTGGAGGTTATGACAAATGAATTAGCATGAGTCTTCAAGGTACGCTTGAGTTAAAGACAAAACGGTTTCGGAAGGAAAACACTATTCGAGTTACGCACTCCGCTCATGACTACGGCAGACCGATCGGCAATGGCCCTAGTGACGTCGAGAAGTTCCTTACTTCCTTTCTTCCACTTGTGAACCATGGTTCCATAATCAACTTACGCAACTTTCCTTGTCTCCTCTTCTTATACCATAGGATAAAAGGAGGTTTGAAGATTTCAAACTGCGTAGCCAGACCAGCTGCCCGTACAGTCTCCTATACCTGATATGAGCGATCAACTAAATTGTCGAAGCGTGGGCGCTGAGCAGGTGGGCATGAATCTTTGTCGAGTTGTGCATCTCTGGCAGTGCGCTTCAGTGCTTGGGAGGAACTCGGAACATCGCCAGGGTGAAGATAGCAAACACCTGCGTAGTTTGAGCGGGGTGTGTGGCTGGCATTGTACAAATTGCCACTGACATGGTGGTTGCCTTCGTACCGTCCTGTGACAATATTACCTCGCTCAGAGTTGCCGTAAATTCCGTTTAAGTGGGAGTCTCCGCAAGGAGCTGATCTATCATTGACAGAACAAATATGAGTATGGTGTGTATCGCTTGTGGGCGCAGGTGAAGGGGAACGAACAGAGACTGGTATATCCTGGCGAGCATCTTCAGTGTGCGCTTGGCCCACTGCGATGTCCAAACTCGAAACCTCTGAGCTAATATACTCGTCGGTGTTCACCGGCATTGACTGTATCTTTTTGTTGGCTGCACCGTTCTTGTCCTTCCAAACCGGTCGTCCTTCCTTGATAAATTCTTGACGCTTACTGTTTTGTACACAGTTTACGATGGTGCCTGAGCATCGCTGGGCTGGCGATGCAACTGTAGTTTCAATATTCTCACCTAAATATCAGTGTGCCAAGTCAGTAGTTGTCTTACATGCGGTCCGTACAGAGACATTGCTTACCCTTGAGTAGCGAGAAACAGCGGTACTTGGATAATCGTAACAGCGCACTGAGATGACTCATGCGTTGTCCAAAGGTAAGATAGCGTGATTTTCGGGCCATTGCAAGCGCCAGCTTGTCATAGATCGGAAGCGACGCTGGACCATCGATGTGCAAACGTTCAGCGACATCAACAAGCTGCCAACAGACCTTCTCCATATGTGTTGAATGTGGCGCGTTAATAGCATTAGGAGTCCAGCGGCTCATGAACGCGGGTGTCTCGCGCTTGTCTGAGCATGCCGAAGTATCTTTCATTGCGTCCAACAGTTCGGCAACATATGTAGCTCGTTCTTCATCGTTAGTAGGAATTGTACTGTCACCAATTGGCGCGAACCAGGCTTTGTCGAGATGGCGGGAAAGCATGGCTTTCTTCGCCTCCACAAGACTACGGAATGCCAATTCACAGGTACCACCTCGCGCTGACGCAATTTTAGTAGTTTGAGTGCGTTCATGCGGATTGAGCGTTGCACACCCCCGATAATCTTGAGCGCGCGCATCGGATGCGTCTTTCTGGGCACCCACAAAGCTGGTAGGCTTTTGGAATAACTGATAAGGCGGATCTGGTATGTATGGGACACGCTGAGCTACCAGTTGCTCAAGTGCTTGTTCAGCCCTTCGGGTGGCGCTATGTTGATGCTGAACGTTGTTGTTTCCGTATCCAAAAACATCATCCAGATCACTGCCTTCTGTTTCTGGGGCCCAGTCTTCGGGAAAGTTGAACACGGTGATGCCACTATCAGAAGTCCATTGTGCGCTTCCGTCGTCCGATGCTGTTTGATGTTGAGCTTCAAAATCGTATTGGTTTCCAGGAAATTCTAGGCCAAAGTCCTTGTTAACAGCAGAGTTCTCGACCGGGAGGTAGTCCTGAGACATGCTGTAGTTAATGGTGTCCCCTGGCTTCGATTGAGCCATGCCCAAGTGATAACAGAAGTAGTGGTCGTGGTTTATGGAGGCGCTGGTTCGTGGAAACTCTTGGATGGTTGGGAGATGCTTTGAATGTTCGCGAACAAATCAAACGCTAGTCGGATCAGGACAATTGTAGGCAGTACTTAGTTGAGAGACTGGAAGGTTGTGGTCTGATGACCATCGAGGTGGAAGAGTCCACTGTTGTCCTGTATGCGTCGTGGTGCTTCTCGTCCAGTGAATCCATAGTATCCGTTAAAGTTTATAGATGGATAATCCATGCGCTGTGTAGCAACGATTACCAGGAAAGCAGAGATGTTCTAGCAACAGCGGTTCGTGGATGTCTTAGTACTTAGCCAACGTCGAACTGGAAACGAAAACATAAGTCTTATCTGGGTCAAGTGTAGTAGGGCGTACTGTAAGATAGTTTTTCGACATTTCGCTAGCATTGTTTGCGCGTCCGAGTCGCCATCATTGCAAAACGGTAGTCTTGCTAAGCTAACAAGCATCTAATTGAAGGTGGACTGTTGATACGGGCAATCTCCTAGTGATCCGTTTCTTCTAGCTACAGCGTTGTGCAAATATTGTTCGACATCAGGAGGGAGTTAACTAGGAAACAGAATGTGCATGTAAGATTTCTATTGAGGGTCGTTGTGTAATACGTGATCGATAATGATTCAAAATACTAGGGTAAAGCTACATTGTCGCTAAAATACGTGTATGAAGCATACAGAACGCTGGAAGGTACTAGAAGAAATACAGGTCTGCAGCAGCGATGCGGACCTCTGTCTACTCATTCACTTCACATCGCCCCCTACTTTCACTGCCGTATAATCTATGCAGCAGGCTTCCTTGGTTCTAACTTGCGCGGTGCCTTCTTCGGAGTAGATGGTTGACTTGGACCGCCGCTCTTCTGTGTGTTGCTCCCCTGCTGACCCAACTTTCTCGGCTTCCTTTTTTCTTTTGAGGTAGTGGCTGGGGCATTGTTTTCTTTGTTATCGCTAAAGGACACACGCTTTGGTTGACTGGAGGTATTGGCGGGCTTGCTCGTTGAGTTCGATTTCTGTGACGAGGTCTTTGACTGACTTGTGGTCTGTTGTGCACTCGGTGCCTGATTCTGCTGAGACGATTGGGGATTAGCAGGCCCTCTGGTGGTAGGCGGCCGCTGAGAACGAGGTTTGGGTGCTTCCTTTGGTGGTTCATTGGATTGTGGTTTCTCTTGCTTTGGCGGTTGTGGGTTGTTTGTCTTTGGTTGTTGTGGCTTTGTTTGAGAATTTTTCTGAGGCTGGGTCGATTGTTTGGGCTGACTCGGAGCCTGTTGAGCCTGCTTTTGAGGCTGTTGCTTCGGTTGTGATGAGCTCTGCTGCGGCTGTTGTTGCTGTTGACTCTGTCCTCCCCATGGATTCATCGCGGCACCTATTCCACCCAGTCCCAATGCACCCCCCATACCCTTAGCTGATGGCATGCTCGGCATGCTCGGCCTCCAGGCTGTCATGTCTTTGGCCGACTGAGACCAAGACTGCGGCATCTGGTCTGGTGCGTCGTTCTTCATTTGCTCCAGCTCCTCTTTGGATGGCGCTTGGGTTTCCTTTGTTTGCATGATCATCTTCTCCAAAGCCTTCTTCTGCGATGGAGTCGACTTGATGTCCGGAAGGAAGTCTCCGACAACTCCCTGGACACCTTGACTTGCCATCTCACCAAGGTCCCACATGGGACCGTTCATCGCTCCGTAAACGGACCCGATGCCACCTCCAAGCAATCCTGTCACTGTAGATATTGTGCCACCAACCAGGGCACCAGTCAATTTTCCGATGGTGACACCCGGCTGCACTCCCAATCCGGCACCAGCTGCAAGACCCTGGAAAGCGCCCGACTGCGTGTACTTCGCCGCTTTTCCAAAAGACTCTGCCTCGATCTCCTTGTTGATTGCTTTCGCCAAAATCTCTTCTCTTGCCTTTGCGTCGCCCGCTCCATGCGCAGCTTGCCTCAACTCCCACGCCTTCTGACCCGCCTGGAGCGCCATGCTCGCTGATACGCCGGCGTTCTGTTTGATCTCATGGTCTGGAATGCCACCTTGTTGGCCACCGGCGCTGTTGTTAGCCATATTCTGGCTTGGTGGATTTGCGGCGTTTGGTTTTGGTTTCTGTTGTGCTTGTTTCGGTGGCATCTTTTCGTCCAGGTGTAATTCTGGTAATGTTATGGCAAGGGTCCAGACAGAAGGCTGGGTCAATGGGTTAGTGCTAGTGTGACAGCTCAAGTGCGAATATGCTACGTCATTCAGATCGTCGAGATCGTCGTGGTCGTACGCGACCCGTGTGGCTAAATGACAACCTGTTTTGACCCGAGTACACGAGACGTAGTCTTTACAACATGTAGGGTTATCCCTTCTAGGTCCGGTCAATACCTCAATAACAAGACCGATGGGCTGCCACTCAGTGGTTCTTGTCTCAGTGACAGCGAGCCATGACGTCAGCGGTTCGACGCCAGGGTCTCTGGTTTCCCACATTCCGGTATGCACTACGCTACAAATTGCACCGCGTCTTTTAACAGCGACTTACGTCTGCACGTTTTTGGCCGAGCTTTTAGCTATCCGGACGCTTAACATAGTGTCGAGCATGTCACCTTGTTCGCCAGTTACACGCTTGAGACTCATCCCGTGACTAGATCCATTTATCCTATATCTAGCTCGGGACATTCTGATAGTCCGAGACCAAAGACTTGAACATAAGTATTCTTTAGCGCACTCATCGGTCACCACCACGGCCGCGATATGTATCGCTGCATCGTAGTTCTTGGTGTCTTCGTTGTTGCGGATCCATAAGTAATATGAGCCGTGTACTTACAGCCTTCTTCAACTCATCCTTTACACAATGCTGGGATAGTGTATATTTAGGAACAATGTCTCATTCACTTCACTTCTCACACTTTTCGCATGTTGAGGAATATCGACGAGTTGGAGGCATAGATTGTCTTGTCATCTTTTTTGAGTAATGCGTCGAGCTCTTCAACCCATTTTAGGTGTCAATAACATTCGATCCAAGCCCTCTGGTGGTTGTCGTTACGGATGCTCACCTGCTTAAACACAGATGTGTTGTGAGTGATGCTCTCATCATGCAGGTCAGTCTTTTGGGATACTGCTAATTTCTGGAGACGATGACTGATCTAGCGTTTACGTAGTATGCTTATGACAAAATACTGCGTTCACGACTGTGTGATCGCATATCAAGCACAGCGAAAGGAAAGGTCACAGTTGAATAGCGTCCATGCGAAGACAACGTGTTAGCTCCGAAAGTACTGATACTATCATCAATGGCCTCATCATAACAACCTTCCACGCTTTCCTCCACTTCCCGATGAAATCTCATATTCTCAGTCACCAAGATGATGGCGTCTCTCATCAATCCGCTAATTCTACGTAAAGCTCCAATTCAGTTCTGCCCTCCTGATCCGGGATACTTCAGATCTGCTAAGGGAAAGTATAGCGCCTTGATCTAATCTGATCTACTACCATAGCAGCGGAGACACGCTTAAGTTCTTCGCGCGTGAGGATGACTGCTAGACTGACTCTTGTTCATGTACAGAAAATCATACATGGCCCATTCTGGAACATCTCGAAGGAGATGGCTGTGCTCTCAGGAGCCAGGTCCCAGTGTTTCGCCATGATACGAAGACGAGCTATCGTTTCGGAAAGAGCTTCGTGATTGTGAGACATACTATGTCGACGTTGGGCACGACCAAGAATCCCCGATTCAGAGGCTATTACAGACAGATCCAACTCATAGTATCTCATGTGTCTGTCTTGGAACAAACCGTACGCGTTTCTTTCCAATTGGAACACCTGTGGAGCAGGAAATTCGTTTACTGTCAAGTGTTGATGCAATTCTTGGAATGATAATTGGTGGGATTCATCCACGTCAGCAGTGAAGCTCGAACAAATGTCTATCGCCTGATGTTTGCGGTGTGAGCCGGTAGGCAGCGGGGATCCGGTGTCCAGAGGCCGCGCAGCTGGCATCTATATGTCGAATGTACGTGGCTTGAGCAAACGACTAATGTTTGATAGATAGATGAGCGGATGCAGCAGGCCTGTCCTGTCATCAGGATTGACAGCTTACTGGTCTGTGCGAATCGATAATAATAGCCTATGGAAACGGCGGACGCGATTTGAAGCGGACTATGATGTAGTTTCTTTTACGACACGTCGCTTTCTGGGAGGCGCCATAAACATATAAAATTCACCACGCGCTGCCGCTAACGTGTAGTCAACCGTCGTCGCCCGCCACAATGGACCCTCTCCTCGCCGCTGCGGATGCCGCCGCCGCAGCCTCAGACGCGACGCGTACCCCACCTAGCTCCCCGCCATGCGCCGAAACACCTCCAGCGAGCCGTCTCTGGGGTATCAGCGATATACACCTCTCTTTCAAAGGCAACCGCGAAGCTCTCGAGAAGCTCCTCCCGCACCCGCACGATGACCTGATACTCTGCGGCGATGTCGGCGAGTCCGCAGAGCATTGCCGCATAGCCTTCACCAAGGTCAAGGAATGCTTTCGCCAGGTCTTCTGGGTGCCAGGGAACCACGAGCTATATACGCTTCCCTCGGAGAAAGACCACGGCGCGAGAGGCGAGGCGAAATACATGGAGTGCGTCGCCATTGCGCGCGAGTATGGCATTCTCACACCTGAGGATGGATACACTTTGTGGGAGGGCGAGGGAGGCCCATGTCTCATTGCACCCATCTTCACCTTGTATGATTACTCCTTCCGACCCAGTAATGTGAAGCTAGAAGATGCTCTCGACTGGGCGAGGGAGGAAGACATAGAAGCGACCGACGAGCACCTGCTGCATCCGGATCCCTACTCGTCGCGTATCGAATGGTGTAACGCTCTCCTCGACAAGACAGAGAAGAAGCTCGCGGCTGCCGTCGCAGCGCATCCAGATATCCCACTGATAATAGCAGGCCACTGGCCGCTCCGGGAAGACCTGGTGAAACTCTTCAGAGTCCCACGCTTCTCACTGTGGTGCGGCACCAAGAAGACGGAAGACTGGCACAACAAATACAACGCGAAAATCGTCGTCTCTGGCCATCTGCACATCAGGAGAACAGACTGGATAGACGATACGCGCTTTGAAGAGGTCAGTCTGGGATACCCAAGACAGTGGCATGATTGTCAGGAGCGAGGTCTGGACATTAACGACATGCTCCGTGAGCTAATGCCAGGCCCCGACACACCACCAAAAGATCAGCGGAATACTGTCTGGAGACAGTTCGGATGATTGACTGCATCGCGGAATATGATCACCCATTTTTCCGTTCGATAACCGCCATCATGCATTGTGTCCTCCAGTGACTGTAGGTATGTTTAATGCTCCAACCAGCCCATGCCAACGCGTCACCATCTCCGTGTCTGCTACCATAAACCTGATGCATTTCTTGTTTTGTTTCTACTTGCTCCCACACGTTATGTTCACCTCCCCTGCACCTGCCTGATATGGTCTCGGCTTAGCCTCGGCCACGGACCAATTGTTCGGTCACGATCAACCACGCGATTTTTTCCTATTCGCCAGCAAAGCACCATCCTGGCCCTCAATCTGTTCGATCGACATCTTGCGTTACCGTCCGCAGATGTTTCCTCCGAGCGTAGACATGCACGTCTTGAGTCGTCCCGTGCCGGACGCCGGTGTGCTGCAGGTACCCCAGTGACAACGTCGGCAACATTGCTACGTATCCAAGGTAGCGTAACGAACGGCCAATCGTTACTAGTATATTAGGGCATGTGCGCTGCACACGCGCTGTCCACGGTCCTCAGCACTTCGCCTTTGCGTTAGTCTCATCGTGAACTTCCTCATTGAGACCTCGGGAGATATAGAGGGGAAAACACGATTACTCGCTGAGCAAGACACCGGAAAGAGCCGAAGACAACTCGAATCACTTCCTATAAAACCCATTGTACCCGACATATCACGAAGAACAAGCCAACTCATTACCGGCTCAAGGACGTTCGTCACTCGCTAGACAGTTACCTTGACATTCGCTTCTACGCTCGTTCACTTTACAGTCAAGATCAAGATGCTCAACTTCGCCCTTCAGCTCCTCGCAGCCGCGAGTGTCGTCCTCGCGTCACCTGTCAATCTCCAAAGCCGTGCTGTCATCAATCATGATGCTGTTGTTGGCTTCCCCGAAACTGTCCCCTCTGGTATCGTAGGCCAGCTCATGCTGAAGTACAAACCCTTCCTAAAGGTCGAGAATGGCTGCGTTCCTTTCCCTGCTGTCAATGCCGCAGGTGACACTGGGTAAGTTCTCGTACACGCATCTATACAACTGTAGGCTAACAGTTCACGACAGCGGCGGCCTGGCCACCTCTGGCGACCCCTCAGGAATGTGCAGCTCTAGCCCCGGCCAAGTCTACGCCCGTGCCGGCGCTCACAACGGCGCCTACGCCATCATGTACTCGTGGTACATGCCCAAAGACAGCCCTGGCCCTGGTCTCGGCCACCGCCACGATTGGGAGAACATTGTGGTATGGCTGTCAGCTCAATCCACCACCGCCACTATCCGCGGCGTCGCCATCTCTGCTCATGGTGACTACCAAAAGGTTACTAAGCCGAACCTTGACGGTACTCGTCCCCTCATTGGTTACAGGTCCATTTTCCCTGTCAACCACCAGCTTATTTCTACAACCACAAAGGGTGGAGAGCAGCCGGTGATTGCGTGGGATAGCATGCCTGCCGCGGCGAAGAGTGCGATTGAGAACACAGACTTTGGTGACGCGACACCATCCTTCCGGGACAGCAACTTCGAATCCTACCTCACTGATGCTTTCATTTAGAGTAGTCAAGTGTAATCAACAACATAATTATGGAGTGTATATAGGAGCATCTCATATAGTACTTTATCAATTCATGCATTCTCCCATGTCATCGAATGTTCTTGAAGAGTTATCTCATCAGAAGACCCAGCGGCCAATTTCACAATGGTGGTCAGGTACCATGTCCTGTCGTGCATCACAACTCAAGTGACATTGTATGCCTGCGGCGTCTCTGCGATAGACCCGTCGAACCCCCTACGGAAAGATCCTCTCGAATACGAGATTCCGCAATTATAGAATGCTAGACGTAAAGCTCTTGCCAGTGCTTCGCTTCAGCTTCTGAGCCGTAAATACATGTTTTCACGTCTTTGATTATACTACGAAACTACCGAGGTACGCATATCGTTACGAGCTTCATGTGCAATCATATAAGGATCCTCTATCTACTGTACGAGAACTGAAGTTATGCCGAGCCCCTATAGCATACTAAGCATAGTACCAGGGTATCCGGCCCGAATGAAGGCTCCGCCATCCCCCGTATCAACAAGTACATGCACGACATGCTGCTCAAGCCGAGTACCCAGGTGGCGGGCCGGCCGGCGCAGTATACTCAGGCGGAGGGGCCTCATCACCCGAAGACATGAAACCTCCCATAGCGGCGTTTGCTTGCGCACCACCAAGTACCCTCCTGAACGCCTCTTCGCGCGCTTGCTGTAGCTCTAATCTCGAGTGCTGCAATTTGGCTTTTGCCTGGTCCACTTCCCTCTGCAGACTCTTCTCCTGCGCTTCGCGCTGCCTAATGATATCGCTGCATTTGTTGCCTGCACGGTCAACCTGTACAATAGACTGCTTGACCTGATCGTGCATCTGCATATCCGTGAAGATGTTGTCAAAAACTACATCACTCCAGATACTGCCCATTGCAATGTTGAGTTGACCCAGCCCGGGTATTTCGGGCGCGACTTGTTTGACCTGCTGTTGTAGCATGCGCACCTGTTGTATAGCGCTCTCTGCGCGCTCGAGATAATTGCGCTTCTGCATACTGGCCATTGTTCCGCCACCAAACATATCGTATTGACTCATGCCGTACGCGCCGTCGAGATATTCACGCGCCGCCGAGAGCTTGACGACGGTTTGTCCGAGGAGGAAAAGGATGTGACGCTCGCGCTCGAGGCGTTGGTTCAAGCTCTGGACTTGGGCAGATGCGGCGTTGCAAGCCTCTTCTTTGCGGTCTTCATCGGGGAATTCGGGCGTATGGCCGGCGAAGATTGAGTTGTAAAGCGCATCGAGTTCGGCTTGTAGGGTATCGTGACGGTTAGATTGCGATGTAATTTCGTTTTTGCGTATCTCAGCTTCGTCACGTAGTTGCTTGACGTAGGCTAGTTCGTCTTCGGCACTCTTCTGCTCCTGGATCGCATCAAAGTACTCTTTCTCTTCCTTTGCTGCCTTCTCGGCAAACTTCTCCTTCTTGCCGCTGGCCTTGTGTGCAAAACGGCGGAAAGTTGAGTCGCGGTACTTTTCGTGATCCTTTAGCTCACTAGCAGTCTTCTTTTTTAGGTCGTTGACACGCTTTCTGGTGTTGTTGATTTGCGAGTCGAGGTCAGCAATGTATGCGTTCTGCTGCTTGAGCTGTGAGGGTGCAGCGTCGGTTTCCTCTAGCCCGCGGAGGAGTTGCTCATTTTGATGGGCTGCCTGCTGGATCTTGTTATGGATTGACATGTCGGAATACGGTGTTAGGATTGATATCTCTGTGAGCAGTAACGATATGGGCGTAGTACGTGCGCTAGATATCAAGGAAGCAGCAAGGAACACAGCCTACCTCCTACCGGATGCTATACGTCAAAGGGTTATGATCGTTCATTCTTGGCGGACGGATTAGCGGCACAAATGTATGGTCGTGCCTTGGGTGACTGGGCGCCTGAATCCTGAATTACATTGCTGTCCTTTGATCGTGGCTGGTGGTGTTGAAGCGGGGCAGGTAGATTGAAGGACGTCATAGCATGCAAGGCTGAGCTACGATTTAATGCAGCCTAGTTGTGGCGCAGACGACTGAGCCGCACTACACTAAGAATGCGTGGCAACGGCTATTTCGCATCTTGTTGTGAAGAGTCCGAGGCGGATGGTGAGGCGACTGCCACCAAGTCCATTCAGAAGATGGTGAGGGGCAACCTGAGGCGGAGAAGGACGGGTGGAAAGTATAGCCGGCTTTACTCCAGACGGAAGGGGCTGCCTAAGGACACCGCATCCGCTGCTCAACGCCCCACCTTTGTGAGACGTCGTGGTACAACTTCGGTTGCTTTTTGTCTAACATCGAAGGACCACAACAGCTCAACAGCATGAAGACAGAAGCTTGTCTTCCATTATATTCGTAGTCGACCTTGCCCTCCTTATCGCCCGAAACTAGATCATCCAATATGGCTACCGAGAGACTCCAGACATACGCGCAAAAGCCCCGCGTGTTCATCTTATCCGACATCTCTAATGAACCGGATGATGCCGAATCGCTATGTCGATACCTTCTGTACTCCAATGAGTTCGATACACAGGGCCTTGTAGCTTGTACAAGCACCTGGATGAAGAACAGAGTGTGCCCGCAAGACATGGAAAAAATCATCGACGCATATGCCGACGTTGTTGACAACCTAAATAAGCACGTACACCCGGAATGGCAATACCCAACCGCAGACCATATGCGTGGGTTGATCCGCAAGGGCGCCGAGGTATGCTTCCATTTGCTAAACAACATGCAACGTGTCACTTGCGAATGGCGCTGATAGTGTGTAGACCTACGGCATGTCTGCTGTTGGCACAGACATCCCACTGTCTCCAGGTGGTCAGTTGTTGTACGATCGGATCATCGCACCCTCCACACAGCCGCTGTGGATCCTTTGCTGGGGCGGAACAAACACACTCGCCTCGGCATTGCTCAAAGTAGACGACGATTTCGAGCCTGAGGACTCCAAGCGCCTGCTCTCACGTCTACGTGTTTACGCCATCTCCGACCAAGATGACACGGGCGCGTGGATTCGCAACAACTTCCCTGACGTCTTCTACATCGCTTCCATCCACGGCTGGAACCAGTATGGTATGGCTGCATGGACTGGTATCTCCGGCGACAAGTACTACGGCTTCGATGAGGGTGGGCCGGACTTCTCCAAAATGGAAAAGAGTTGGATCAAGGATAACATCCAGATTGGGCCACTTGGAAGCGCGTACCCTGACTATCTTTTCATTCCGGAAGGCGACACACCGACGTTTCTCTACCTCATCCAAAACGGTTTAGGTGTACCGGATTGCCCGAACTACGGATCTTGGGGAGGTCGCTATGGACGGACTGATGTCAGCGCCGAGGGACTGAACAGCAACCACTACAGTGATGTGGTGGACAGAGTCAAAGTCGGTGATAAGACCTACACATCGAATCATGCGACTATCTGGCGCTGGCGCGATGCGTTTCAGAATGACTTTGCTGCGCGTATCAAATGGAGCATGGAGTCTGACTTTGCAAAAGCGAACCATCACCCAGTCATCAATATCAGTGGTTTCAAAGGCTTGGCACCTGCGCAGATCACTGCAGAGGCCGGATCAACCGTCCTTCTTGACGCCTCTGCTACTTACGATCCTGATGGCAGAAAGCTCACGTTCAAATGGTGGCATTATCGTGAACCCACAGCTACGCAATGGTGGGTTGATGCCGAAGTTGCGGAACTCGGAATCAAGAAGCTAGACGACGAGGGCAGAAAGGTCGAGATTACGCTTCCACCGCCTGAGAAGTGCGCGGTAGAGCTGATGAGCAGAAAGCCGGTTGCTCAAGGTCAACTGCTTCATCTGATACTTGAAGTTACCGATGACGGGACGCCGTCTCTAACAAGCTACCGGAGAGTATTGATTCAGGCAACGAACAAGGAGCTAAGAGGTGGTGGAAAGGGAGCTGACGCTATTGGCGACGTAATGAAACAAGCATGAATATCTCTGTATACGCTATTACAGCAGCGCGCTGAGCGAGTGAACCACAGTTAATGGATAAGTATCTGAATATTAGAACAGGCAA
The DNA here is from genome assembly GCF_001642055.1 of Alternaria alternata. NCBI lineage: Eukaryota > Fungi > Ascomycota > Dothideomycetes > Pleosporales > Pleosporaceae > Alternaria > Alternaria alternata. Next base: position 263,341 of record NW_017306222.1, on the reverse strand, counting down.
TCTGATCGGAGAATATGGCTTATCAACAATGGAAATGCAGGGACCAATTAACAATCCGCAGCCAGCTTATGCGCTTGGGTCAGATACAGACAAATCTACATTAAACAGGAGGTAAAAGTTTGACTAAGCTAACGGTGTAACCGCGGTGATAATGATGTCATCGTCATGCGCCTGACGAAAATCCATCAAAAATACTAGGGACTGACTTCAACATTGGGTGTTCAGCCTTGCAAAAGCACCTATCAGTGATGCAGGAGCAACAAGCATCGGTAATAGTATAAGAAGCCTTATGCTAGCGATCGTTCGGAGGAGAACCATATTGCCGACCAGCAGTTACCGGGGCAAACGCCGCGGCAACCTACACTTTGCTCCGAGTCAAGCAACCAAGCCAAGCTTATAGCCAAGCTAAACAACGTCCGACCTCATTACCGTTACTTAGGCATATGGCTTGTATCCATGGATCGGCTACTTGGCGGCTAGATGACGCGCCAGCGTAATTGACAAGAACCGAGTGCTATTTGGCGCGACGATCGGCGACAAAACTATAACAAGAAATGGAAGCCCAGGTGGCGGTGATTTGGAAAACAATAATCGTCACCATCGTTACGAACATTATGTCGAGCATCATCCCCGTGGACCTGGTATCCTTTGCGACGGACCCGTCGTACCTGAATACTCTAGTCACTACCAATGCCTCCAACCCCAGTGTCATCAACCTTCTCGCATACGATGAAAGCTTCGTGTCTGTGGTCGGAGAGAATGCAACAGCGCGACAACTTCACAATCTCGATTGGCAAGCTTTCCACGAGGCCGGTGTTTACAATAGGGATGCAAAGAAGCTTTACGTCACAAGCAACTGGGCCGGCGACTTGAACAACCCCATCAACGTTACGATAATCGACCTGGCAAACAACTATTCTATCAGCTCAACACGGTACTCAGCTCTTGCGGAAGCTAATGGTGCAACGTCCTACTATCCACCTGGTACCCAGACCAACAGCTCGACCCCATCACGCGTCTTGTACTGTGACCAAGGTGATCTAGTCAACCCAGCAGGTCTGGTATCCGTAGACCCCGTCACAGGCGAGTCTGAAAAGATCCTGAACAACTACCTTGGTCGGAATTTTAGCTCACCCAACGACGCACGTCAACATCCTGTGACAGGCGACATTTGGTTCACAGACGCGGACTATGGCTACATCCAACACTTCCGACCTGCACCGACCATCCCCAAGCATGTTTACCGCTTCTCTCCCGGGACTGGTGAAATTGCTGCTGTGGCAGATGGATTCACTCAACCCAACGGCCTTGAGTTCAGCCCTGACTATAAGACGCTATACGTTTCTGACACCGGCGCTGTGGAGTTTGACAAAAACCTTACGCGGCCAGCAACACTATACGCTTTCGATATTACGGAAGACGGAAAGAGGCTGACTGGAAGACGCACATTCGCTTACTCAGACAACGGGTTTCCTGATGGTTTGCACACAGATACGGAGGGTAATGTTTGGGCTGGATGTGGTGACGGCATACACATTTGGAATCCCCTGGGAACGCTAATTGGAAAGATCTGGGTTGGTGTTGAGACAAACAACTTTGCCTTCCTGCCAGGCGCTGTGTTGGTCTTCAGCAACGCACAGTTGTGGATTGTCGAGAACTTGAAGGCTGTGGGGAGGGAGATTAGCAAAGACTTTGGGGTCTGAGAATATGGTTGCGAGTCGCAAATAAACAAAGTAAATCATCACGACGCTTGCGCACGGGCTGATCCAAAAGAGGAAGTGCTCTCGATTGAGCTTTGTGATTGATCTAGTGTCCAGATGTCTTCCGAAAGTGGTGAGTTCTGTTCCGAGAAGTTCCAGATCACGACCACAGCGAGGCCTCGCTTATCGTGCGCTAAGCACGGCGCCCCTGTACAGTCTAGTCTGAAGTCTGGCCAGGCACAACCGTCACAAAATCTCTCGCCTTCTGTCGATCAACAGTCACGATAACGTACCCACAACCCACGTACCTATACCCACAATGGCATTCCTCCGATCATTCAACTCTGGCATAAGTATACGTGACATACGAAATTGACCCACAATCCACGCGACAGTTTGTCATCCATTGCCTGGCCCTTTGCTAGACACCGAGGGGCATAGTTGTTCACCGCATACTCCGCGGGATACGATTGCTTTTTGACTCCTGAACGGAGCGCCGATTTATTCACCCGCCAGTCCGCTTGTGTGTGTGTGTGTGCTACTAATTCATCGATACCGCTGCAATGGACGCCCCCGAAAGCGACTCGTCTGTCCCTGTAGCCAGTGACTCGGTCTTCAGTGTCTCACGCCCTTCATCAGCCTCTTCGATACATCCGCCCGATACACCCAAGGATCTGCCAGCGGGCGCACCGATATCCTCTCTCTTCCAAGTCCGACACACACCGACCGCCGGCCGCGCCGTTTTCGCTAGTCAAGACATCCCAGAGGGCACACTTGTGTGGCGCTCAGAAGATTTGACCCTCAACGTCCTCCTCCGCGAATATCGACGCGAAGTATGTGGACAGTGTTTCGGATACGAATACGGGCGGGATCTGGATATACGAGACAAGACGGTGGGGTTCGCGTTCTGCTCAAAGGCATGCCAGGACAAATGGCGAGAAGAGAACGGCGAGATTGGTGTTCAAGCGTGGACGGCTGTCGAGGCTTTAGTAAAAAAGCGAAGCAAGGAGGATAGCGACATGGTGGACGCCGACCTACCACGACCAAAGGTCAAGGAGATTCAGCAGGCTTGGGGGAATGTTGCTGCGCAGGCGGCGCTGATACGGGCCGCACGGGTAAGCGAACAAGCTATACCGGACAAGGAGGATGTGGCTCCAATCACAAAGCAGCACAAGAAGGCTGTGTCTAAAGCACTACAAGCTAACATTACACCTGATGTGATGAGCTTTTGTGTGAGTGGCCTGGTATGGCGATACCTTCATCCCGAGCAATGGGAACGCCTGGAGGCACTCGCAGACGACAAGACTCCTTACCACAGCTCCGACGATCTCGGCGCGTTTATAAGAACCTACTTACATCTGCTTGCGATCCTTCCCCTACCGCTCCTACCACTTGTAACGGCAGAGACGCTAATCACGCTCTCGTCCCGCGACTCGCACAACTCCTTCGGTATTCGCTCCCTGGAAGATGACGGCTCAGAGTTCTTCGGATACGGTTGCTGGCCCGCGGCAAGCTACTTCAACCATTCGTGCGGGCCGAACATTGAGAAGAATAGGAATGGCAAGACATGGTATTTCAAAGCTGGGAGAGACATCGGGAAAGGAGAGGAACTGTGCATTACATATCTTAGCGGGGAGGAGAGGAAGCTGAGTCGTGGTAAGAGACTGTTGAGGTTAAAGAAGACGTGGGGGTTTGACTGTGCGTGTGAGAGGTGTGAAGCACTATAGTAGTAGCAATAGTAGTCGCCGATAGGTAATTGATGTTAGACTTACGATTTCTGTATGCCTAATGTGTTCATTCTTTACTACTCAAAAGAGTATTCAAGTGAGAACTACTGTAAACAATGGATTGAGCAGGTAGCCACTAGGACGACTTGTAGAACCGTAAGATTTTTTTCTTTTTTGAAAATGTGCTGAAAACCTCTAGCGTCATCTAACATCGCTCTAGTAACGAGCACTATATCCCCCAATTTTGTATTCGCAAGTTGTCTTGCTATGCGGGTTGACTCACGTGTCGAAAAGTTTGGTTCAATAGATGTTGCATGAACTCTATTAATGTTGAGTGGAAGCTGCTGCTAAGTGCGGCATGTTGTCCCTTCCGAGCCGCTCCCTGGCTTCGTACGGCTATCGGCTCGCTAGTGATATTGAACGCGTAGGATTGTTCTCAGCACCTACTTGACTGAACAAACATGGCTTGTTGAGTTATATTTCAACCCAGTATATTTGCTGTTCTAGGCTTCGAGGAATATGAGCCTAGAGCGGCGGTTCTCGTTGACGGAACCGCCGGGTTAGTCATGTCATCGAGGGTCCAGATGATTGCCACGAGGATGGTGTGGGAAAGGGTCTCTTGGTTGCTAGATCAGATTCATTGCAGCCCAAATTCTGACGGGGACTTTGCTGCCGAATGTCCATGTCGGCTCCGCTCGCAACCCTGCATATCACGCAGAAAGCACGCGCAATGATAGATGGACGGTCCGAATTTCATGCGCGAGGCCGTGGCATTGGACCGACACTAAAGCGACGTACTGGATGTATCCTATGTAAGAGGTCTCGTGGCCTGCCCAATGCGATCTGCAAATGGGTCATGGCCAATATGCGAAGACGCCGTAAGCGGCGGATATGTTTCAGCCCAGAATGTCAAGAGGGCGAAGATTGACGTCTTCAATGAACGTTCCCCACTAGACGGTGACGTAACGGATCCGCTGCGCTAATTGGACCCTGCAGGTTGCTAGGCCGTTGCACTGCTCAGAGGGAGAAATTAGAATTGCGGGCGCTGGGAGGACGCATGCATGGGAGATTGCCATAGTTGCTACCCACAAAGCATCATGGGTGCTGCCTTGGTCTTATATGCGGTCATTGGGCGCTTTTCAGGCCGTCTGGGGACCCTCTTCCAAGGTCGTAATGAGGTTTGCATGCAGCGTGGCGTCGGCGGTAGCGTCCCTAGCGAGCCTCTCAGCCTCTAGATGGTGCCAGGCTCGACTCTGCGAGTCTACTGGGAACTGGGAGGAGGCTGCCGGAGATTCCGCGGGCGTCAGCGTGTGCCACTATTGCTGAAGAGTATTCGCGCGGAGGTAGCGCAGTCGCCTTGTCCAAGCAAAAGACAAATAACATGACTTTGCGCAAAACGCTTTCAAAGGGTACATAGGCTTCTTCCTCTTCCTCCTCTTGCTACTACATCATACCGCCGCACTTGCCCGTCCCCATCGCGCGCCTGTCTTGCCATATCACGACTCACACGCCGCCCCCAGCCATCATCGAGATCGGATCCTTCCGCTGAGCAGGTCAGGCTCCAGGAACGGTGCTCCCTTTCACCCTCGAATCAAACCCTTGCCCAAGCTAGCGGAAGCCGTAAGATCTCTCTCCCAGACGGGACGCGGAATCGCAATACGAGCGTCATACCTCCACCAGGCGGTAGGGCACGAACGAAGCACTCCAGGGCTACCATCGAGATCCCAATCTCTACATGCAGTCCAAAAACACCTCTCCACGAGGCGGACGCACCAAGAAGATGGGCCTCCCAGTAATCGAGGTACGATATATTTCTTCCTCTACACTGCAAATGCTAGAAGCTTCTCGAGGCGCCACGCCTATCATTTCGTGTGCGCGTGGTGCAGCTTGTTTGGCGATGATGTAGCCTGCATCGTCATGAAGTCCGTGCACCAATGACGCAACGTCGCTCCTCTCTTGTTCCGGCTTCACTCCTCCTCGTCCATGCATGACCTTCTTTCCAACCAAGTCTCTTCCTTGAATTCCCCCCTCACTGCACGAGCATTTCTGTCGCACTACCGCTGGTCTATTCTCTGCCACAAGAAACGGCTGCACCCGTTTGTTTCCTCTACTTTGCACCATCGCAGCCTCTTCGACCCCGCTACTGACAGCGGCTTTGTAATTCAACTTTCTACCCCCCCAACCAGACACTAAACATGGCCGCGATACAGAATTTTAAGAACTTCCTGCGACATGGAAAGCAGGCCCGCCAGAACGCGGAGCCCACGACCAATGTCTCCAATGTGCACGCTCAGTCTCAACATCAACGGTACAATCAGCACCCGGACCCAGTACATCATGGCATCTCAGAGCCCGTAATGGACCACAAGCCGCTTCAGAACCATGCTGCTCCCCATGGCGACTTCTCCGTCGGCGCTGGCGCTGGAGATAACCGCAATATTGCCGCCCAAGCAGGTGATGCCGCTGCGCACGCAGCTGCCAAGGACCAGAAGAAGCAGGCCGCTGCCAAGAACGCAGGCGTCGACCCATCAGTACTCGAGCGCATTGTCGCCGAGGAGCGCGAGGCCAAGGGCAAGTTGCCTAGATATCCCGGACTTGAGCGATGGACGCTGCTCGAAAAGATGGGCGACGGCGCCTTCAGCAACGTATATCGCGCACGAGACACGACCGGTCAATGGGATGAAGTGGCCATCAAGGTCGTCCGTAAGTTCGAGATGAACTCACAGCAGGTTAGTACTACCCAATCCCTGCCCTTCCCTGCACATTCCCTTGTTGTTTTCCCCATCACGTTGAACAGTCGGGTGTTTTTGGACGTTACCAACGCGAGGCCGGTGTAGGACAAGCATGTGCATCCGGACTTCAAGACGCCCAAAGCAGCCGAGGTGCGATAATCTTACCCCCGATGCTCGACTCTGAGCATCCTCCACCCCATCACGACTGGGCTTGCAAGGGCAGACACTAACTGCCCTATAGAGAGCGAACATCCTCAAGGAAGTACAGATTATGCGCCAACTAGACCACCCCAACATCGTCAAACTTATCGACTTTTCCGAATCACGGCAGTACTACTACATCGTGCTCGAGCTGTGCCCAGGAGGCGAACTGTTCCACCAAATCGTCCGTCTAACGTACTTCTCCGAGGACCTTTCCCGTCACACCATCATTCAGGTGGCCAAGGCTCTGCAGTACCTGCACGAGGAAGCAGGTGTTGTCCATCGGTTCGTATTTTTTGTCACGATGCCAAGCATTCTCACTGACGTCATATCACAGAGACATCAAGCCTGAGAACCTCTTGTTCTATCCCACACCATTCATCCCCACACGCAACCCAAAGCCAAGGGGACCAGACGATGAAGACAAGGCTGACGAGGGAGAGTTCGTCAAGGGCAAGGGCGCTGGTGGTATCGGCCTAATCAAGATTGCCGACTTCGGCCTTAGCAAGGTTATCTGGGACACGCAAACCATGACACCTTGCGGTACTGTCGGCTATACTGCACCTGAGATTGTCAAGGATGAGCGTTACTCTAAGAGTGTCGACATGTGGGCGTTGGGTTGTGTGCTTTACACACTTCTCTGTGGTTTCCCGCCGTTCTACGACGAGTCCATCCAAACCCTCACTGAGAAGGTTGCTCGTGGCCAGTACACCTTCCTCTCACCCTGGTGGGACGATATCTCTAAGTCCGCGCAAGACTTGGTCTCCCATCTGCTGACAGTCGACCCGGAAAAGCGATATGACATCAACCAATTCCTCAACCACCCATGGATACGTGAAGCCGATGAGCCAACCTACTCTGCCTACGACGCACCACCCCTCGCCACACCTGCCGCCAAAAAGGAGCGTCTGCAACCAGACTTCTCGCACTTGGAGTCACCGGGTGCTCGTCGCATGGACTTCCGCTCTCCTGGTGCCGTCAACCTCCGAGAAGTATTCGATGTCAGTTATGCTGTACATCGACAGGAAGAGGAGGGCAAGAGGAAGAAGCAGTTCAAGCAGGGTTACCGTGGCGCCAACGCCATGAACTCGTTGAACGCCCTCGATGAGGGTGAAGACGATGACGAGTATGCTGCTGAATCTGTCCCATACGACCCATCATCGCAACATCCACCAGCGAAGCTCCCTAAGTCTCAAGGTGCTGATGTCACTGGTATGGAGCAGAAGATGCGCACCACCACACTATCCGCCGCAGCTCAGGCCCGCCAGCAACAATCAGCACCACGACAGCAAGAGCGAGGATATGGCCAACACTCTCCAGCTGTTGCGGCTGCAGCGAAGCGCCAAGTCAGGAACAAGGGCGCATTTGAGCTCAACATGGACAGCTCGACATTACTCGGTCGTCGAAACAAGAAGGGTCCTGAGCCAAGCGGCTTAAGAAACACAACTACGGTTGGCGGTACATGACAGCCATTGTCACTCGCGAAAGATTGGTGAGAGTCGCACCTTGTGACGAGATGGATGAGATATTTCATGATGGCGTTCTTGCGTTTCTTTAATCACTCATTTCCTGTTCCCGGTTCTACGAATTTTGGTTATATCATGTATGCGAGCTTTGTTCGTTCTCCTCTCATGGCATAGTTTTACGGTCCCTGTCATCGGAATGATGGGTTAGAACATGAAGAGAGGGACCGAGTGCATAGTTCGATTGAGCACGGCGATGGGAAATCAACGCGAAACATGCGATCGATGGCGTGTATGCCAGATAGCATGAATGATAATTCTGAAAACAACATTGTCATTGGTACATCTAGTGTGTGATGATATAGTATGATTGGGTATATTAGTCACACGTTACTTTACTCTGGGAAGGCTAGGACTATCATCATTTTTTGACCGACAAGGAGCACATCCAATACAGGACGACCTCTCGACTTCTTCAGAACATCGCCATCATTGCATCCAACATGCTCTTCAAGCTGCCTCCCGATGCATCCCCTATTATTTATGTTTTGACTTAATCCAGTGCCTAGAAACCTACTTCCCTGTTCACCTGAACTGGATCCATATGATCGAGCAGTTTTCAGCGCACATATGTGAGCTTTGTGCTTATCTCGATCATGCCTTCAACCCTTCTGTCTATCCTGCTTTGCTTGCATTCAGTGAATTACTTTATCCTGTGCCGGAAGCTTTTTTTCGAATGCCTCGTTTTTCATGCTAATAAAATCAAGCTTTCCAAGGTTTGCTTCAACTCGAGATTCTCTTCTTCACAGGCGGCGAATGCGCCCTCAGCAGTAATGCGCTGTCGTAAATGCTCGCGTGCATCGCTTCTAGGTTCAATTATGGCTTAGCGTTCGTCGATGATGTCGATTTCAAGGTCCAGTTCGCGTCTTTCAGCTTTCTCATCGTGCTCCTATATCTTTACAAGCGACGACGCTTACAACCCGAGGTCACTGACACCATGTTGATATTGTATATTGTACAAATCAACGGGGAGAAGCCAAAGCGGTAATTTGCCATACAGCTCAGGGAAAGATGTAGACCAAAGAAGCTTCCTTTGCGCGTTTTTAAGGTGACACAACTCCGTACACGGGGAAGCCTGGTTAATACGAATGAGCCTGACAACAGCGCGATGATTACTCTGTATGCACCTTTTTGATTCCGTGTCCATGAACTCAGCTTACATATTCTTTCAGGTTGATGGTAGGACTGGAAGACACTCAAAACTGCACTTGTGCTTAGCATCTTAGTACAACATGACTACCAAGTGTAACAAGTCAGTTTCCCCGCACGAACGTCATTGTACATCTCAGTCTTTGCCAAGTACCTACTGTGGGTATTTCAGGCTGTACATCTCAAGTTTATGTCAAATCATTGCATATCTACGCCTAAGTGCGACCCTCTCTAGGCTCACTAATCCACACGATCAGTCAACTAGCCCTATCAACAGCCAATACAAAGTTTTAGGCATCAGTTCGAGTTGGAGCAGATTGCTCTTCTGCGATTGGGTTTTGTCTGAACATAAAGTATCGACACAACGTACGTGCCTGAAACTAGATTCGTGTCGTATCAGAATACAAGAGAAGTTGGCACCGGGAAGACATGCAATAGGCTGAAGAGTACCATGGTATCTACCCACAACCGGTGTGCACCAAGTGCATGTACTCCAAAAACTTAGTGCGAATTGGCGTTCGTTATGCCAAACGCTAGACGGATCCTCGGAAAATTCAGATGTTCCACGCCATACCCAATTTTGTATCCAGTCAGAGTGTTTTTCGATTTGATAATACGTATGCCTCAAGTAGCTCCTCACTTCCTAGGCCGACCACAGCTTCGATAAAGAAATACTAACCTCGCAACTGGACACTGCCAATATTACAGCAATGTGATACTGCAATAGACCAACTCGGATGGCATCTCTGAGGCTAGATCTGAGCGCGGATACGTTTCGCTCAGCGAAATGATCCATTGTTACCATAGATACCTAGGAAGGTAACAAGGTTTGACTTCTCAGCTCCAATCTAGTAGTCGCCACCACATGGCAAACATTTCGTTAATAGGAAGGATGCAACATCAATCTCTTTTAGGGGTCGAGCCAATCGAATTATCCGCTACAGCTAGGGCGTATATAAATTTGGATGGCTCGAAATAAAGTCCGTGTTGGCAACACACTAGCCTCTTAGGTATGTGAGCAGCCAAGGCGATCTATGGGTTTAGTATCCGACTATTGACTTTGAGCCAGCGCTCAATGTCAAGATGTGGTGCGGGGTTCGAGGCCAGAGTGCCCCTTTGGTAAGGTTGTTGCGAATGTTGCTACTTGCACTTTCGCTCGGGTGTGGGTAGTCGTGACCTACCCAGGTAATTTAGAGCAGATTTCACATTCTTCATATGTGCAGATGGTAGCTCGTGCTCAGCCTGTACTGTGGGTTGGAGTTGTATCTTTCGACCCGATGGACTGGAAGTATGTACCGCTAGGTGATCGTCTAAATACCGTGACGATGGAAAGGGAAGCAGTACCGACCCAGTCCGGCAATTTGATGTGTCACGTCGCCAAGACGCTACCCCGGATGGCGCTTTGTCCGCGGCTGAGGAGCTTCGCTCTCCAACCTCTCAGCATCTCACATGTTTGCGCCATCTTCATCCGACGTATCCGGTACAAGAAAGCCTTCTTTTTGATTTCACGACGGCGTCTTGGAAGATGTCCTCCCGTGCTACCAGATCATCCGCGATCGCGATGTTTGCAGTTGTCTTGACCAACGGGTAGAGCCAGCCAAGGCTATTATACGAGAACTCGAATGTTTCCGCCATAGTCGTCACAGCAAACTCTCGAATCTCTCTCGCAACTGACCTCTCTGAGCGCAGTGGAGTATAATCCGATCCATGAAGCAGCTCTGGGCAATATTTCCCTGCGTAGCGACCACGATGTTCGCTCTCTCACTACACCAGCTAACGATGTCCAACACCAAATCATGACTTCATATCATTAGCTTCAAGCTCTAGGAAGAGGGCCTGATATGCGTATCTCAAGGTTTAGAGTGCCACGACGGTGTTTTGGCTGCGCTCCAAGACCGTGGGGCGTCCTGAAGCCAAAATTCAATATTCTGAGACGTAACTGTGCATATCTCTAGCTAAGAAGAGAGGGATTAATGGAATAGGGACGATTCAAACAATGCATCGTTCAAGTATAAAGATGAGAGAGATAACCTGCACTGTCTCGACATCGGCCACCAAGCGGATATCGATCATACAACAAAGTCGGTAACTGCGGTCCTCCGCATTCCACCATTCGTTTACACGAGCAAACTTCGATCACCAAATACTCAATCATTCGTAATACTGCTCGACCTTGACCATGCGTCTCACTCAAGCTGCTGTCGTTGCCATTCTGGCCTTTACTGCCGCAGCGACGCCGATCGCCGTCCGTGGAGATGACGCAAAGGCCACTGAGGAGTATCAAAGGTGCTGTGAGCAACGCGACAAGTACGACCATAGCAAGATCTGCATCCCTCCAAAGGTGGATGTTCCTCATGTACCCGAACCTATAGGGGATGGCAAAGAACATGGAGATAAGGACGAGCACGACGACGGAAGCTACAAGCCCAACAAGCCACAGCCAGACCCTCCAGTCAAACCAGAAGAAGATAAAGATGAAAACGATGACGGTGGCTATGAGCCCCATCCACCTAAGCCTCAACCAGAGCATCCACCCCCGAAGCCGGAGCACCCGACTCCTCCAAAGCCAGAACATCCACCTCCAAAGCCAGAACCACCTAAGCCAGAGCATCCTAAGCCAGAGCATCCTAAGCCAGAACCACCCAAGCCAGAACCTGAGCATCCCAAGCCAGAGCCTCCGAAACCAGAGCATCCACCTCCAAAGCCGGAGCATCCCAAACCAGAACCCCCCAAACCAGAACCCCCCAAGCCAGAACCCCCCAAGCCAGAACCCCCCAAGCCAGAGCATCCTAAGCCAGAGCCTCCAAAACCAGAGCATCCCAAGCCAGAGCCTCCAAAACCAGAGCATCCCAAACCAGAGCCTCCGAAACCAGAGCATCCACCTCCAAAGCCGGAGCATCCCAAGCCAGAACCCCCCAAACCGGAACCCCCCAGGCCAGAACCCCCCAAGCCAGAGCACCCAACTCCTCCCAAGCCGGAACATCCACCCCCAAAGCCCGAACACCCAGTTCCTCCTAAGCCACAACCTGAGCATCCCGCTCCTCCCAAGCCGCAGCCCGAGCACCCGCCTCCAAAGCCCGAGCACCCCACTCCTCCTAAGCCGCAGCCCGAACACCCAGCCCCTCAGCCGGAGAAGGAGGAGGATGATAAGCCAGATCCAGCACCACAGCCAAAGCCCGTCCCGGAAGCCGATCAACACGGTTACTACACTTTTGGGGAGGAGATCAGCCTCAAGTGTGAGGGCGGTAAGATCGTGGTCAAGGGTCACAAGTATTAAGCATTACTACGATCAGGAACATGAGAGGAGAATTGTTGGTGCTGTGAGAATGTCGCGTGTCAGGCTTAGGGGTTTGCGATGAGGCGTGTTTCCCGGACTACGGAGTCAGCTATATCAAATCATCCGAGTTATACAAATACACAGCATGCATATACTGTGTTGTGTGCAATTCCCTCCCGAGATGTTCTTCTCTTCTTCCACTCTTTCAACTGTTTTGATGACAAATCTTCCAACGGGACAGAATACGACATTCCGTTCCAATTGAAATTGGATGGATAGTTCGTGAATGCTTCCTTCGCTTCCGCCGTATTGTTCTTGATGCTCGACCTGTCCGTCCACCTCTGAATCGTCGCGTAGTCGTAAACAACAAAGGACGGCGGCTTGCTTTGCCCAACCCATTGAGGAGGAAGGTTCTTGACAGTGGCGGACGGCCATGTTTTGGGATCTTCAATCTTGTAGCCTCCGATGAAATCGCCGATATTCGTTGTGCCTTCGAAGATCCCAGGGAACTGAGGGCCTTGTGCCATTCCACAAGCTGCTAACGAGTGAAAGAGCAACTGACTAGGGATGATGTTTGGTTCAGCCTGTACTACTCCGGGTTTCTATCTTGGAGTCCAATAGTATGGATCAGAGGGCGGAGTTATGTAATCGTGGACGTCTTTAGTCTTTGATCAAACACACCATGTGAAACAGGTGGCAGAAATGGTTTCATGTGCGTCCTCGGTGCTCTCTAGCTTGGATGAGCTTTTGGACGATCAGTTTTGTGTCTTAGAAGCACTCAGATATCATAAGAGGTGGTCTTCGGCAGGAGAAGCTCTTGGGGGGTGAAAAAGATAGCGTAAAGTTAATTAATAGGTTGTAGAAGGCTGTAGCAGTGTTAGAGGTAGTTTTTTAGCAGCAGAAGCCCTCGAGGGGTGGGAGAGATAGTGTGAAGCTAATCAATGGGCTGTGGAAGCCTTTACCTAGGTAGCTATACTAGAGGTAAAGCTTGGAGCCTGACTGCTCTCTAGGCGTAAAATCCGAGGCTTGAGGGACTTGGAGAAGATAGAAAGAGTTGATTGTAAAGATTCAAGTCTGCGCATAGTCCATGTACGTAGGACGGGCAATCGGCGTTGTAAAATACATTTTCAAGGCTCCCTGCATGAATCCCGGGTAGTCAGGTAAGCAATACGTCATACTCGTTCCCTTCGCGAACTTTACGAGAACGTACAGTGTGCCTATGAATCTCCCCCGACACCATGTCATGACGCGATAACGCGATGACACGTGACAATGTAGGCTCCGGCCCTAGGTAAGGTTCGAGGGAACTTGAGCATCTTGCAAGCCACCTCAGACGAACCTCCACGCCTCCAAGTCCGTATCCTCAGAGCCGCGGCCTCATACTCCTCGTCTCCCGCTCTCATAAACCTTATAATCTCACCTTTCCATCGCCTACAAGCGTTATAATCTCATCTCACCTGCACCCAGGTATGAACTTCGAAATCTTACCTCCCTGGAGCCGCGGGTCTCTTACTCCACCTTTCCCGTGACCACAAGCCTCATAATCTTACCCCTCCCGCATCGACAAACCTTACGATCCACCTCTCCTCCACCTACAAGCTTAACAATCCACCTCTCCCACATTTACAAGCTTGATGATCCACCTCTCTCACACTTACAAGCTTAATAATCGACCTCTCCTACGCTCTAGAGCCACATAATCCGCCTCTCCCGCCGACAAGCCTTGTGATCCACCTCTCCCGCGCCCACGAGCCTAGTACATCACTTGGCAGACGCTACAATGTCCCAGGCGCCGAAGCTTGAAGAGAACCAGCCTTTTGAGATGAGAGAGGTGACATACTCAACAAAGGCTCTAGAGATGACGATGATGGAGACGCCACCATTCTCCGAAGGAGAAAAGATTGACGAACTATTAAAGAAACCCACATACCTCGTAATGAAGCATGACAGGAGGCGAACCCTATGGCAGTATTACAAGAACGATGCAAACCACGAAGACACAAGGGAGATGCTAGACATCATCCAAACGGCACCCTATTTGCATTTGCTTGTCACCACATCGACCGACTTGAGGGCATTGGTAAGAACATCATACGACGCTAAAGAGTGGCTGGCCTTTCTCGCTACGACACACGTTCCAGTATTTCCCTGGGAACACTCCACGTATGTACGAATCCTTCAAGCACTAAAATCGTGTGGCATTCGACCTAAGGGAGCTCTTGCAGGACTTATCAAAACGAAAAAGAGGAGCGATAGCTTTGCGCGAGAGAAGGATATGGACTTCTGTCCATTGCCTTTCGACGATTTCTATATCGATAATATCGACTTAGCATCCATGTACTTCCACATCACGCCCACCCCTCATCCAAGGACTGCAGACGGCTTCAACGACAAGGTGGTGAGCGCCCACAGAATACTGGAACAAGTTAGGGCAGCACAGCCTAAAGTGGACACTGAAGAGCTCATCAAAGACGCCATATACGCAAAAGCCACTATGGGAAGAAGGGATCACATGTGTCAAGCACTAATCGCCAGCAACAGGAGGGCATTTGAAATGGGGTGGGCCGGTGCATTGGAACATCTGGGTCTTCTTGACCCGAACAAAAAGGTGAACTATTTGCCTGATCTACTGAAGACATTGATTAACGCAGCTGCAGGACACAAGAGCCGCAACAGCACAGCCGGAGTATGCCCCTCTGCCTCCGGAATATGCCCCTCCGCCTCCATTATCGACCGACTTGGATCGAGATTTCGCTCACATACATGACCCATATCACATGATACGTTTGCTGCAGGGATATTCCTTTACCGAGATAGAGCATCTGCTAAGCCTCCACGCAAACGCAGACCCATATCGCCCATCAGTAGAAAAGGTCTTACACATTGAGGCCCGCGAGTCTTGTGACAAACCCCTTCAACTATAGCGTACAGGAGTAGAGCACCGGCTCTATCTTGTGCTTACCGAGTTACCTCTGCGTTTATCATTTTAAGTCCAAAAGTTGTGCACAAGGAGCATGTTTTGGATTTCTGGGATCATTTATTTCATACTTACTGAGTTATCTTTGCATTCATCATTTTGAGTCCAGAAGTTGGGCACTAAAAGCATGTTCCGGGTTTTTGGAATCATGACATTTCCATCTTGTATGTGCAGGCAGATTGCAGCACTATTCTTACAATTGCTATCCGCCTGTTATTATAAGTCTTCCATACTCTTGCACCTGTGATGCATACTCGGCTACTTCTTAAGCCTCATAGGCGTTAGTGACTTGCCTGTAGATCCTATGGATATCTTGCGTGTATTAGCAACTAAACCGAGGATGCAAATAGTCATCTGCATGACAGGCTTTTATACTTTCCTCCGTCACTTAAATTCCTAGGAGTACATCGATACTGCTTTTGTGATCAACAAAATGCTTCACCATCTGCATGCAAGGTCCAGATTTCTCAAACACTCGTCTCATCATTCTGTTAATATCTCCTCAGCAGTCTCGTTACCTTTTTTGATTCAACGCTGAGCTACAAACACTGTATTGCTGAGGTGACGGAGACTTCGGGCTTGAATTACCAATCATCTCCGATATAGTCATGCGTCCTGATTAGCGGCGCCTAGCGATACCTCAGGTAATACACATCTATGAACAGATCTAGACGTCTCTCACCTTGCAGCTAGCGCGACCAGATAAGACGCTATAATAATCACAACAACCTCTCAGCTTCCACGCTTCTTACAACAACCTCTTAACTTCTTCGCTCCACCAATAATTTCCTGAATTGGTTGTTAATCACCTCTACCTCTCTACCATCGACCAAGATGTTGGGCAACCATGGGATCTGCACTTCCGAGAACCATGACCTTCTTGCTTGGCTAGCTCTCCACGAATCAATGCTGAACGGAAGGCTCTCTCGAACCAGCGACACCTCTATTTGGCGTGAGGAGATGGACCAGGCCATGTTCAGGAGAGGTGAGTCTCTAGAACCATCAAACAATATCGAGAGGACTAACAGAACAGGCGACTACAGCGTTGAAGGACTGATTGGCGAAACGCCTGAACGAAGACTAGCATCACTTGTCGGAAATCTGTCCTTTGTTCGAGAGTTCGAATTAGCAGTGGACTTCATGGGCGTTGCATCAACCATCCCATTGAATGCAACTATTGAAAATTTCGCTGACTTGTCTTCCTGGAACGACAATGCACTCATCCTGAGTTTTCAAGCGTTGCAGGCGTGCAAACAATTACCAGACGACCGGGTTGTGGTTATCACTCCAACCGACGATGATCCAAGCAAAATCGACCTCTATCCCACTATATCTACGCTTTTCTTGCTACCATGGGATAACATGTGGACATGTGTGCTGTGAGATCACAAGAAGCCAGGAAACGAGTGCACCGTTGCGCCCAATACATCGATTCCTCGATCCGATAAGCTCTAAGCAGCGATCAAGGCGTACATGGCGTACATGGCGTACAGGGCTCGAAAGAAGTTGGACGAAAACGGTATGGAGGTTGACGAAAACACCACAGAAATTGATGAGAACGCCATGGACATCGACGAGAACCAGCCCGAAGTACCGGAAGAATTTTTGAATGCGCTCAAAGTAAGTTGGCTATTCCATCTTTTGCCTGTTGTTCAGGAAGAGAACCATATATTAACGGGAAATCAGGGTAGTTCGCGTAAGGCAGCAGGCGGCCCGAAGGCGATGTGCGAAGCCTGCCAGATTTTCAAGTCTTCTCTCAAGTTTGACGATGAATGGAAGTTCGCCATTTGGGCTCTTGAACAAATTGACGAGCGGTTTCCAGATAAGTTGGACTTGACCATGTCCCCTCTCCCGTCAAGAAAACTGGAAATATTGGGAGGTAGGCGTCTTACGGATGGAAACGTTCCTCTTCCTGCTTCGGACGGTTCATCCTCAGG
This sequence comes from Alternaria alternata, assembly GCF_001642055.1. NCBI lineage: Eukaryota > Fungi > Ascomycota > Dothideomycetes > Pleosporales > Pleosporaceae > Alternaria > Alternaria alternata. The sequence goes on along the minus strand of NW_017306222.1, from coordinate 246,118 downwards.
TTCCGATACCGAGTAGCTTGCCTCGTCTGGTTCTGGTTTGTGGGGTTGGTGTTCTGGCTTTGGGAGTGGCGGTGGCGGAGGCAAAAACAGCATTCAGCGAGAGGATAAGTCTGGTTTATTATGTAACATAAAAAGTAGTCAAAATGATTGAAGTTGACGTGGCACCTCTTGCCATGTACTTCACAATCGACCTAGTTGATTTGGTCTACAGTTGCCTGGAGACACTAATTTGACATGCTTATTTTACTAAACAACGACTGCTTGTGAATAGCTGGAGAAACCGCCAAATTGGCACCTAGATCCTCTACTACACTGTAGACTACAAGAGTACAAAAGGAGACACAAATACGATGTTAGCGGCAATGTAGACATGTAGAATGCATTCTGTCTTAACACTCTTGCAGAGGCGGTTCTTTGTAGCAGGCTGAAAGATGAGCTCATCACTCGGTTCTTTCCTTTAGATAAAGTGATTCCGTGTCCGAGCCTGTCAAACAAAACGACGCAGAGCGAGCGATCATCAAAGCGCGTAGTTCGTGCCTTGCTTCAGAAGGAAGCGGTGATTGGTGCGACGAACTACCCGTGATTGAAGCCCTGCTTGACATCTCGTTAATATCGCGGCTCAGCGGTGGATACACAACGCCGTCTCAAGTCTTTAACGGAAGGAGATGCAGTGCTGAGAGTGCTGTGCGAACCAAACGACCGCACGTACGTCGAACAAATCATGAGTGTGAATCTGATGCTGGGATCGGCACCACAAAGGCTCAATCAAGTAATATTACCAACGCTACTATAACACTCCCACTCATATTCTTCTAAAGTATGAGGTTCCCATAAACGCTGACAACACAGTCGGAGGTTTTGTCCTTCGACATTGCCAACATCTCAGCCAACGAGCTCCTGCGTCAGCAACCTCTCCTGCCCACTCAGGTAGTGGTGCTTCTCCAACCATCGTATTTTATCCTTGGCCCTCTTCAAACTCAATTTCACCTGAGCTTCCTTGAAGGCAGTAGGTACATCCTTGGCTATCTTGCTAGCGTCTTCGATATGTTTGACCACACTCTTGCCGACCTTGCCTGTCGTAGCCTTGAATCCGTCCCTGCAGCAGGTTTCGATGATTTCTATCGTTGATCGACGGCGGGGTTTTGGTTTGGCATCAAAAAAGGGATAAGGATCGAATGCGACGTACTCTGGAGGTGGATCGTGGTTGGGGGGATGTTTGTATCGACGTGTGGATCTTCGCGGTCGACGTGTACGTTGCTCCAAAGCCGCTACTGTCATTGGAGATGTAGGTGGAAGACTTGCGGCCCGCCCCTCTAAGACGTGAAGCGTAGATGCCGCCAGTCGATGCAGTGCGAGGTTATTCTCGCTCGCAGTCGCACTAGCAAGATAGATACCAAATCGCCGGTCATCACTGACGCTGTGACCGGTCATCCTTGTCTGCGGCCCAGACCCAAACACTGCTGCGTATGTTCCTCCTCTGTTTGCGGTTGAGACTTCGGGTGCAAGCTCGATGCGAGACGAGTTGGTGGTACGAGGAAGGGCTGTATCGGGCGCAACGCGAGCTGGCGGTAGGGTCGGCGTATTCTGTAATGTTAAAGTGTTAAGTTCTTCTCGCAAGGCATCCACCCGGGTGTTCCTTTCAACCTCGTAGACCCTTCTTTCTGATCTTGTGACATGATCCCTGGGAAGCGAAATCGGTCGCGGTATCTCATTGAGTGTCCACATCAGAGTTGCCGGCCTGCTTTTGAGTGAACCGAAAGGCACAACTCATGAGACGAGGACGCCTGGAGGGGTAGGAGAGAATGTAATGAGGGGTCTTGTACCGTCATAGTGCATGGTGTAATTGCTATAGCCGGTTCTATCAGCGACTGTCTGCTCGCAGTGGTTGACCATGAATGGTTCTGGTTCGCCTAAAGTCATAGTATCCGCGACGCGCCCTGCGCGTTATAGAACGATGGCTTTCCAAACGGGTGTATATAATTGGCGCGCCCTAAAATTCAAAGGAATAATAGCGATTGCTGTCAGGTCCACCTATTTGGCGCATTGCAGACGCGCCTGTGGGTGTGTATCATGGGCCAAAGGCGGGTGTTTGGAAAAGAAGCTGGGTGAGGGCATGACGACAGCCATTTGGGTTCTCTTGGCGAAAACCGAACCCATCACAATGACCGGTAGCCTTTCTCTTCTCACCAATACAACACGACAAAACATCGCCATCGTTATACGACCTGCTTTGTGTCTAATTCTGAACAATGCCATCTGCGTAGATCGTCGGGCTACCTCCATCAGGCAAATGTCCGCCCTGCGGCATACTGCGCCGTGATTGTGCAATACCCCGACCAACCAATAGACGAGAGATCTCATCCAACGAAATGCTTGTGGTATGTGTCTCTACCCTCATGACGGAACACACTTGAGACTTTACTAATTACGTCGCAGGTGACCTTGGAGACTGGGGAAATATTGGCAGCACGTATGCTTATATAGCTGACAAAGTTCCCTGGCTTCATATCCCATGGCGAGAGATTTAATGTCCGTGTCGACAAAGGGATAGCCCTAGCCCAAAGGACTCTTGCAGAGGCAATGCCTCTTACATCTTGTGCATTGACACGAGGCTCACGCTCTGTACGTTGTTGAAAACGCTGATGCCAGCCGCAGGAGAATGAAGAGAATGCATATATTGGCTGGGAAAATGCGCCTACCCTGATATGTTCATCGATCGTACGATCGAGCAGAGAGGGCCAGGGAGGCTATAGCGTTCAGCGCAGGAAGGGACGAGTTGCTTTGTCCTGGACGCAATGTGTAAACCTTGCAGTAACCGGAGGCCCAATGTTACTTTGCAGGATTCCCTTACAGCCTGTGTTTTGGGTGTATACGGTAAGTGATAACCGTGCAGCAAATCTGGTCTTGCATCCTCGCGGCACAGTACATGGCACTAAATCCGGGCCCAGATTGCCTGTTCAGAAAGCGCTAGCTGTACTATGCAAGCCCTCACTCTCATTCATCTTCGTCAATGACTGCAGTCTCTACTGACATAGTTGCACATTTGCGCCTAACAAGAGAACGACATTCCATGATACCATAGGAGTGGATCAGCCCCGTGGCGGTGGCACGGACCTGGTGTTCGGAATCACGGACAAACGGGAGTAAATCAGCCGCCATCAACGGCGGTACAGCAACACCACGCGGTAGCCAATGTACGACATTAGCGGGATGGAATCTGTCTATCTTCACTCCAGATTTCGTTACACAGAGCGATTCGTAAAGCACCGTACAGCCATCGGTAGGTCGATTCTGGCCAACCAATCGCCCCTGTTCCAGACAGACCAGCTTATCACTCAGGCACAGGGGCTATACCGCTTTCATCCCGTCTCTTATCAGCCACCAAGACCCTGAACTCTTACCTTCACCATTCTATACAAGCGCGACCGTGGCTTACGGGCCTTGGCTATTTGGGACATGCAATCCGTCTTCGGAATCCTTCGCGGCATCAAATCTCAGGCCAAACACAGCAACCCAAGCCAGAAGCTCCACAATATGCGCTCGGCTCCATCAGCATGGGATTCCTAACGCCCTGCTTATCTTTGCCCAGACGGCGCCACGTTCAGCGTTGGGGGCACAGCAGCGTCGTATGTATCGAAGTAGAAGGCGAACCGGGTTTGACGGCGCATCAATCTCGGTCCCTGGAAATTGGCCGGATGGTGTGAGGAAAGGCGTTGAAAGATATATATCCGCTGGAGAGCCCCTGCACTTCTTGTCTTCTCTTTCCAGAACACCCCTGAGGTTCCAGTCATAGTCGATACACTGACACCCCTACACCATGGAGGTACCACCCACTGTATGTTTCCCCAACAGACAACAACGTCCAACATGCAAGACAACTGACACAAGCGTAGCCTGAGTTCGACCCGGCGAAGCCCAATGGCGGCAACCCAGATATCGAAAATGTCAACCTTCAGTACACTGGCCTGGAGTTCCACTACATCTACCTTATGATCATGGCTTTCCTTGTGTTTTTGATTATACCTGGAATCGGGTTTCTTTACTCCGGTCTTGCTCGCCGCAAGTCGGCACTTTCTATGCTCTTCCAGTCGTTCGCGGTCATGGGAGTAGTTACATTCCAGTGGATGTTCTGGGGTTATTCGCTCGCATACTCTCGCTCGGCCAGTCCCTTCATTGGCAACATGGACAACTTCGGATTAAAGAATGTCATGTCGGCACCCTCGCCGGGCTCATCATTTCTACCTGAGATCGTGTTCTGTAGGTATCTCATGGAATTCCGAGCTAGATCGTACTTACTAACTGTACGTAGGCCTTTACCAGATGCTTTTCTGCGCATGTACTGTACAGCTTGTTATTGGTGGATCTTTTGAACGCGGTCGCATCCTGCCGTCAATGGTCTTCGCCTTCTGCTGGGCAACTATCGTGTACTGCCCAATCGCTTGCTGGACCTGGAATGCGTAAGCCTCACAGATTGTGCTTGCTGAGACATACTGACGGTCTTCTAGAAATGGTTGGCTTTTCAACCTTCCCTCTCTAGACTTCGCAGGTGGCGGCCCCGTTCACATTGCATCCGGCTGGTCTGCCCTCGCCTACGCCTTCGTCCTCGGCAAACGCCTTCACAAGGGCGACAAGATCCACGGAAAAGCTCATAATCCTACACTCGTCTTCATCGGCACTGTCTTCATCTGGTTTGGCTGGTTCGGCTTCAACGGAGGTAGTGCTCTTAACGGCACCGTGCGCTCGATGTTGGCTGCCTTCAACACCAACACTGCGGCCTCCTTCGGAGTTCTCGGCTGGGTGTCGGTTGAGTACGTCCGTACCAAAGGTCACTTCTCTGTGGTCGGTGCTTGCTCTGGAGCTATCGCTGGTCTTGTCGGCATTACTCCTGCTGCAGGTTATGTCTCTGTGTGGATAGCCGCCCTCATCGGTTTTCTCACTGCTGCGATTTGCTCTCTTTGCCAGAATGTCGATAAGTGGATCAAGATCGACGAGGGCATGGATGTCTTCAAGCTCCACGGAATCGGTGGCATGGTTGGCTCCTTCCTCACTGGTATTTTCGGCCAAGCCTGGATCTACGACCTCGATGGTATGGGTCCGTATGACGGCCTCGGAGGCATGGATGGTGTAGGTGTGCAAATCGGTCGCCAATTGGCTGAGATTGTCGCCATCGCCTCTTACTCTTTCGTCGTCTCTTGTATTCTCTTGTACATCTTGAAGTTCATTCCTGGCATGCATCTCCGCGTCAACTCAGAGGCTGAGATGATGGGTCTGGATCTCGACCAGTTTGGAGATGAGCAGATCGGTGATTGGAGTCTCATGGAGCAGAACCACTACGAGGCGAACGTCAGTAGCTCGAGCAGCCAACATGTTCCCACATCGGTTCCTGCGGCAGCAGTCGGTAAGCAGGCGTAGTGTGTGAGGGGTATATGCTCGATTTGAAACTTATGCCAGTACATCCGCAATAGCCTATCCAAATTGCATAATACGGCGGAACTTAGCAGTAGACTTCCGGCCGTCGATGAGCAGTATATGGCATTAATAGAGTCTCTAAATATTTCACAACCTTATCTTTTGTAAATAAACTAATCCTCATTCGCGCTTTGTTTAACACATACACCCTATGACCCAAGCATGGTGGCAGACAGCGAACCCCTTACACATTCCATTACTTCCGTACTCGAGCGTGCGATTTATGATCTACTATGAACAGAATACACATCAACTCTTTTGCAAACACCACAATACTATCGTTGTCTCTCCCATCCTCTCCCGTTTCAAAGGGTTGAAATATCTATCGTTTTGCTGAATTCAATTCTCGACTGAAGTCATGCCTTACAGACCTGATGGAAATATATCGTACGCTATGTCGTCGTCCGAGGAATCGTCTTCCGAAGCTATATGAACCTGCTGACGAAAGGGGACGGCTTTTTTTGCCATGAATGGTGCGCGGCTAGATGTTGGGGTCGTGAGAGACACCGAGCGTGTGTGGCAAGGGCACAAAGTGGCACCGATTGCCGACTGGAAGATAGAAGCCAATGTACCAGATAAACAGACCTCTGGTTGTTCATTTATACTCGTAGTTCCTAATAGCGACAAACGCCTTTGATGCCTGCGATCACACGTCGGTGACGCAGACGATATCGCAGTCGTTGATGATACTGGAAGGGAGACCAAAGACGATAGTGAAGACGTTGAGAGGCTATGCCGTAATGGTAAGGAGTTGAGACCCGCACTTGAGGAAAGTCTCGTCGGCTTAGTCACTTGCAAGGAGCTGTGTGTTGTCGCGTCCGATTTGATCACGTTAAAGCAAGTATTACCGGTAGCGATCAGATCGACAAAACTTCCCTGTACCACCAGCTGCGCGCGTCGCACCTTTAATGCTCGTGAAACGTCGGGTCGAAACGGAAGGAGTTCCTGAGCACTGAATTCGCCTGTATACCGAGATAGTCCAGCGAAGAAGTCTATCATAAACTTCTCCATCTTCGTATGGGTACCGAGATGGGATTCCAGATATATGAATGCCTCGTAGTCTAGAGGTACTCTGGTGTTTGCATTGAGTAGCTCAAGGTAGAGAATGCGATACACATCTATCAGCTTGTTCTGCAGCCGCACGTCGTCGAGCATGTCCGCTAGATGCCATGCCTTGGCGAGTTTGAGCATTCTGTCGCAGCCGCCAGTAAGTTGCGTCAATGGATTTCGTATATTTGGTCGCAGCCGTCCTAACGAACCATTGACGTTGAAGTGTGCCAAGATAACTTCAAAGACAAGAGCGTCAGTGTTCTTGATTCTGCACCCATGCACAAGACTTGTGCGTAGTACACGACATGTCCTGAGAGCGGTGCGCGGGACATGAACAAGACCAGCATTAGGTAGTCTGCCCACTTGAACTTCGATATCGCCGTTATTCGAAGATGAGGTACTTGTGGAAGAGTTTTCATCAAAGTCAAATCGGAAGCTGAACGTCTCTCTGAATAGCTTAAACATCTGCGCAATGGCAGAAGAAATTTGCTTGATTTAGAAGCGTGAAATCAAGTGAGTTGGGACTCTAAGCCTGGAAGATCGTGCCAGAAATATTGGGCGTTCGTTGGAGTAAGGAAAAGTGAACGAAGGGATGTCAATGTTGATGCACATTATTTTGATGTGAGAACCATAGGCAAATCCAGAGTTCGCTTGGCTGGGATGTTGGGTACGGTTCTTGACACTCGAAATGCTTCTAAGGTTCGCTAAGGGTTGAACCAAGGTTGTTGGCGTCCTTCCTGATTTTATTGAAGCCACTCAGTTCAGAGCAACGTATAGGAATCCAGGAGCTTGTGGGGCTTTGGTGTTACCAGGTTCAACAAGAGCTGTGCAGTCATGAGAGAGAGCTCAAGGCCGCATACTGCGGGGCCTTGGGGTGCTTTTGGACGCTAGAGTGAGGTAAACCGGACATGAGCTTCCTCCGATGAGTAAGATGGTAGGCTTATCTTTCCTATGCCATTAGACTACGGGTACTAATACATTCAGATTGCGCATATTATCACTGCGCACTGGGAACTGAATAGCGAAAGTCATGGTGAGAGTGCGCGAGGATTGCCCAATAAGCGTAACGAGGTTACCAACCGTAATCGCCGGATAACCGTTTAGAGACTTCAGCCCATAGACTATACTTCGCGTACCAATGAATTTTCCGATCGGGCGGTGACGCGAATGTAAATAAACAGTCGCTGCCTATTGACAGACGTCTTTCGACGGAGATGATTTGATAAGTAAAGATGAAGTTAGAGAGTGTCAAGGAGCAGGCGGCCAGGGATAGCGATAATCTTCGCACGTGCCCCACGCTAGTCGGGCCGACGCCAATTGGAAGCTTCGCGTCATTGCAGCTACACTCCAAACACGCGATGTTTGCATACAAGATAGGCGGACCGTCGCTGCGGTGCGCATGCTACGCGTCTCAGCCACCGGCGATTTCCGTCTTTCGTCCGACCGTGTCAAGGCTTCGCTACCTTTCGCAGCAGCGCGCACAATACGCCCAGCTGAGAAGTGAAGCCCCAAGGCCTAACAACGAACAGCCACCTATACCGGAAGAAGTACTACGACAGGCGGTGGACGATGCTTCCGACGACACATATACACAGTTTCCCAAAGTCAAAGTGAGATACTTGATTCCTGCAATTTGGGCACTTTCTGTATCCGGCGGCATCTTCTACGGTCTCGCCTACCTAGAGGCCAAGAGCGAACTCAAATCCAAACCAGCATCTGGTGGAGGATGGCTTCAAGCGCCACAATGGAGTACAAAACAACGTGGCCCGCCGACCCCGACTGAAGTCGTGACTGGAGCCTGGACTAATCTCGATCCAATTTCGAGAGTCACGTATGGAATTATTGGAGCCAACAGCGGTATCCACCTGAGCAGCTTTCTACTGCCCAGAGCCTGGGAAACACTATGGCATCTGCCCGCTCGCAATGTCAATTACACCCAATTTACATCCATGTTTGTACATGGTGGAGCTTTGCATTTCTTCGTCAATATGTACTTCTTGAACAACTTCATGGCACCAGTCGGATACTCCCGCCTATTCGAGGGCAGCCCATACCATACATTATCGTTCTATCTCTCAGCTGGTGTGCTTTCGGGCTTCGCTCAACACTGGACAACTTTGAGCACTCGCATACCTTTTCACAGGCGACCAATCCCTGAAATCTTTATTCGCTCCGGAGGCGCATCAGGAGCATTGTTCGGAGTTCTTGGAGTCTTCTGCATGCAATATCCTCATGCTGGCCTAGGAATATTATTTGTCCCTGTACATTTCGACGCGCAATATGTGCTGCCCGCGATACTACTTTTCGATCTGGTTGGCATTATTCGAGGGTATAGCTTTGTGAACTTTGGTCACGCAGTAGGTTCAACATGCAGAGCGACGCATATCACTTGCTAACGACGACAGGCTCATTTCGCTGGTGGAATGCTGGGCGTAGCATACTCGTATTTCGACGGGAAGACGAATATTTGGAAGCCATTGGTGCGCCATTGGAAACGCCGCCTGCAGCAATCCTAGTCGCTTGGAAAGTCTTGGGTCGTCTTTGACCATGCAGAAGGCTTGTAGGCTTCAAATTGCTTGAAGATGAGATGGAATTCTCATTCGTAAGCCATAACCGCAAAGCACACATGTTCTCAATATATGCAATATGCAGTTGACCAACGAACACAAACACGATCAAACTCCAAAGCGTGTTCAAAGAAGGCGTGGTGTTGCTTTCAGGGCAACGCAAAAATTGCTTTCTTCTCTTTCACGTAATGCAAACTAATGATGTCGCAAAGGAGAGCTCCCAAGAGCGCTCAAGAGCATATATTCCACATATACGCCAATACTCTTTCCATACTAGACGGAAGCATGCAAGCTAACATGTCCAGTAACAGCGTCACCATCGCACTCGAACTTGGTGACGGTTCTCATGTTCCATTTGAACTCAGTAGTCGCATGCGTAGGCGATGTTTCGTATTGAGCGCGATACCCCCAGGTGCTATACTGCGAGGTGTGCAATTCGAGCCTTTCCGAGCTGTGATGAACTACCTGGACAGCGGAGAGTGCCCCCCAATCTTCACAGGTCTGGCCGAGGGCAACGCATCCCTGCTTCTCTTCGCTCAAACGTGGGTGCTAGCGGCGCAACTTGGTCTAACTGGATTGCAGAATGATCTCATGACGATGATGATCGGCATTCATGCCAACATCGTCGACGGAAGAGGTGCAGACTTAGACTTCCAGTATACTACCGACGAGTCCCTCCTCGAAGCTTTTCAACATCTTCGAGACCAGATCGGACGCAACAGTCATGCCGAAAACTTCCTCATATGCTTTGCTGGTAGGACAGCACCTTCGATCAGCGAACTAGAACGAAACCTCGATACTACGAAGACTGACCCTGCTATTCGAAATGAGATATTGGCGGAAGCACGATCCTTTAGTCCAGATCCCATCAAGAATCAGCCAGAGGTGTTCTTTGTTAACGACAGGAGGCCTCCTTCATACCCACAACTTGAGATACAGCCAAACAAAACAGGTTTAGGTAATGGACGTTGGACGTCTGCTCACACAACACATCCGATCGATGTAAACGACGCCGATAGACCACAACTGACCAAGACTTTTGGAGAGTTCGGTAATGGTACACAAAAGCACTCCTCAAAGATCCCTAAGCACAAATATCATGTAGGCCATCTCAGATCTCCAGATTCTACTCACACGCTACTACATAGCTCGTTCTCCAACCAGCCAGATGAGGCTTGTGATCCCGGAGTGCGCATACATGTGGGCGACCCCGATGACCCAAATCTGTCGTATCCTTCACAGGGTGTGGAAAATCACAATGGTGACCTTAGTGCTTCCACTGTAGACCATGATGGCGTGTTGCACTTGGATCGACCTCTATCATTACCATTGCCATCGGCCCTACCGCCGCTTTCCTCACCATCACCACCATCGGCATCCCTGCAATGCCCACGCCCGCCTGTGTCCTCACACACCCACTTATCATCTCACCGATCCTTTGTTGGTTCCCAAGATCGAGGACTCAAGGCGCCGTGCGTCATCCAGGTCTACCAGTATAACAACAAGGCGCACGACAACGCGTATCGCATCCAGAACGAGAGCGAAAGTACTGTAGCAGCCCAAGTACAGGGCCGTGGTAAAGGCGGAGTTAGGACTGTACGAGCAGTAGCAAATAGTGGTAGACAAAGCCAAAAGCTAATCAGGCAAAGGAAAGGGAGACGATACAAATGGTTCTCCCTCTTGACTTGTGGTAGTAAGCACTACTAGAAGGGAGATCACTGGGCGACAGTATAGAAAGATGCGGCGTGGACATTATGGGTACCTTCAATCTTCCTGGCAGGAGGTCTACACTTGTACTTATGCCATCCTCACCCAAAAGTCTTTACAACGGAGCAATCTCTCTCTAATCCACCCTCTGGTTCCACCGAAAATACTTCTTCCAGCGCGGTGTATACTCCAAAAACCAGTCTCTAACGTTATGCTTCCCGCCCATCCTACGTTTCGCACTAGCCGTCCCGATCCTCTCACTATCTCGACGTATCAAGTCTATGCTATCTACCGTCCGTGAAGCAAGAGATCCTAGCTCTTCAACCTTCACATCTTCTTCCTCTTCTTCCTCTTCTTCCGTGTCTCTATTGTTACTGATGCCGCGGTCTGGGATAGAGTTGTCAATGACAATACTGCCGATAGCTTGGAGGACTGGGCGAGAAGTCTCTTCGGTATCTTCTATTTCTCTTGTTATATTGTCGATGCCCATGCGTCCTAGTGAGAATGAGGGTGTTCTTGCTTGGCAGCGCGTGAGTGGGTACATGGTCGCGAGAATGCCACTATCTATCGTTTTGTTACGTGACAGCATGCTCCAAGAGCTTGTGAGCTGGACTCGTCGAATTTTGTCGGTGAATTTGTATGGTTGGTTGTAGTCGCTAGCGTTTGAAAGCCGAGGTTGCTGTCTGTATCTTATAGGCTCAAGGTATCGTCTGCTAAACAAGAGTGGATATGGCTTCTGCTATATAGTGCCTGGATGAATTCGGCGATGCGATGTCTTTGTGATCTCCCAGAGAATGAAATATGATCTGCATTATATATACTAGTCAAAGTTTTGGGCTTTGCTTGTAATGCTAAACGTGGAAGCTACGACAACTGTACCTTGGGTGACAGAATTTACAAATTATACCATGGTTTGACATGCTCTTCCCTCCGCTATATTACTCATCCCAGCGTTCCTAATTGGAAGCCCAAATACTCTGTAATCTTAACAGCCAAATTGCACATACCCGGCCCACTTAGACTGCGCAATGCAAAGCGCGCTTCGCTTCCCGTTACAAATCGAACATCTTGACGTCCGCTGCCCTAAATTTTTCGCCAAGCGCCCTGACCTTCTCTTTGAATTGCTGCTGGAGCTCTTTGGGCATAGCCGTGAACCCCCCGACCTCCTTGACCTTGCTCCTCAGGTCGGCTGGTAGTAGTTTCAGATATTCCATGTCGGATGAGTTCATCATCTCCGCGAATTTCTCATCGAACATCTCTTCGAATTTGTCCGCGCCAAGTCCGTATGAATAGCTGCATGGGCCCTCATGTGGAATATCGGTATAGCCTAAACGGCGTAACGTCTGGCGCGCGAGTACCTTCATCTTCTGTTCACATTCGGTACAATACCAGCGCGACACCAAGCCGAAGCCAAGCTTCTTTATGCATGATCGATGAAAGTTCCCAGTGGAACAGTCGCGATATGAGCAAACAATAATGTCCGTCTTTGAAGATCCTGTCTTCGGTAAGGCAGCACGACAATAGCACATGTACCTCGTATCCAAACGCTCGAACTCGTTGCGCTGGATATCCTGTAGCATACTCTGGGTAAGCTCCTGCTTCATAAAACCGTTCTTAGCGTAGAGTCGCTCAAAACGAAGCTCTTGCGCCATGAGAGTTCCGGGATTGTATCCGTTCTTGACGTCGTCATACTCCTTCTGTAGACGCGCGGGCACGCCGTCTGGGTTGCGATTGCGCGATCGGCTGATAGGGTCTTCCATAAAGTAATTGATTAGGTCGTCATCTATGAGCATCAAGCGGCCCTTTGTTCGATGGTCCTTCTCATATAGTGACAGCAGCTTCTCGCCACGGAGGCGGTTGAACGGTCCAGTACTACACAGCTCAACACAAGGCATCGCCAGATAGCACTGGTCTGTCAAAGGATCGACACAGGAGCAATCTGTATTGGAGTTAATATCCACTGTCAAGATGCAAATGCGATGTACTCACGAGGCTCGTGGAAAGGACAATCCGGGACGTTATTGTTCTCAAAGGAACACGAGCTACTGTGTGAACATCCACTCCACGACGGCGAATATGGATTGGTGAGTTGATCAACAACAAAATTGCGTACAAACCGGATCCAGTGCATGTGCTTGCCATGTTTTGTGATCGGCATAGATTCAGGCGGAGGCACCGGCGATATCCCATCACTGGAATCGTGAATCATAGCAATTGGCTCTACCACAAGGTCGGCGAACTTCCCTTCAGTCTTGGTATCCATCGAAAAAGATTGCAGTGTCTCGTCGATATCTAGGACGTTGGTGTCGACCTTGGTCTTTTGTGGTGTAGAAGGGCCTTGCATTGAGATGTCAGGCTCATCTCCAACGTCTTCGGTGATGATCTCGTTTGATGTAGAGTGCTTCTTTGCTTTGCGCTTAGCTTCTCGAGCTTTCTTAGCTTTCTTCTTTTGTGAAACCGCGGCATGGCCACTGACATCGTCTTCCGTCTGGAAAACGAAGGTCTCAGGCTCCTTCGAACACCAAATCATCGGAGGCTTCACCTCACGAGGTTGGGAATATGCACCATCGAACGATGTTTTCGCAGCGGAGATATCGGGAAAGTTGCGAGAGTCGGAAGACCATGGTGCTGGCCCAGGTCGAGAAGCCTGAGCTGGGCGCTTGCTTGGGATATTACCCCAAACACGTGCCTTTGGTATCTGCTTTGTTGGCACACCTCCGTTCGTAACGGTCTTCCAGCCATCAGAGGCTGTCTTGACAGGCTTCTTTGCGCGACCACGCACTGGAGCTGGTGCACGCACTGGAGCTTTAATGTTGATCACCATGATCGCGGCAACTGGCATACCAGAAGCTGGAGCAGGTGGTAAAGATAGTAGTGGGGTATGATAAGGCTCGATGTCTGCAGCGTAGAGTCCATCATCGCCACTAACGCGCTTGTGACTACTCTCAAGATGTCTCCGGTCCGGGCTGTGAGCAGTTCTAGGCCGGCAAGGAGACTGGTCTTCGAATCGTTCGCTGAGAGATATTAGCTGACAGCCTCTTCTATTGATTCCACAGAGCTATTCGGCGTCTCTCTCTGCAATCCGGTCAACCTGAGACAAGGAAAATGAACGTACCTTGGAAGTAAACTGGTTTCATGTACAGGAGTGATGGCACCACTGAAATCACTCGAACTGGACGCGAACTTCTCACCAGTCTTCCAGTCCTTGTCGGTATACCTTTCTTCTACAATCCCGTAAGATGTTTTGTTAGTATATCTGAGGTAACCAGCCCGCCGCATGCGCGATTCAGCATTGTCTTTGTTGACCAACACAATATCCTCAAGCACGGCGTGCTTCAAACCGTCGACGAAATTGAGAAATGCCTTTAGCTCTTTTCCCTGCAATCCCTTAGTTTTCGTGTTGCGCTTGAGTAACTTGTTGATGCGGAAGGTCTCCAGGATGCGTTCCATCTCGGCTTCGAAGTCGATATCGAGCGTATCTTCGTGAGCCTCGGCGAGCTTCCTAAGCCCCCTCCGACTGACCTGTGTGCTATAGACATGAGCATGGTACTATGAAAGGATTAGCAAAACAATGGAAACCAACGACGCCAGTATAACTCAAGCACTTACTCGGAGCTGCCTTTCGATTTCATCGACCTCTTCTGGATCACGCGGTCCATCGGCATCGTTGCTCGTCGTGCCTTCAGCGGAGTGCACGACGGAGTCGATGTATCTGATCTCCTCCAGAGTGATGACTCTCGATCTACTTGCCGCTCTCACAAGACGCTTCGCATCCTTTCTCTCGCGCTTCGATAATGGTGTGTCCACGTCACCGGGTTCTCTCACTCTTCCACGTTCCTCAGGCCCGAATTCATCTGGCACGATGTTCCAATCGACCTCGCCGCAACTCTCGTAGACCGCACGTAAGCGCTCGGCGATATCGTGATGGCGCCTGTAATGCTGTTCATCAATTTCCATACAGTACTTGCACGTATGACCCCGAAGGCGCATGAACATGGCCTAGACAGAGTTAGAACGCCGGTTGCCTCGTGTATAGCCGACATGACGAACCTGGTGAAAGCGGACACATGGCTCGCTGTGCTTGCCGAAACAAGATGCTCTCGCACCGGGATGGCTCAAGGGACGCTCACAGAACCCACAGTGGTGTCTGGAATGGTCAGCGATAGTATATGTGTTGGGCGGTTGCCTCCGAAAGGTTCCGGCAGCCCAAGTAAATAAACACTGCGAAACAACTTACTTCAGCGCCTCCGAATCTTCCCACTTAAAGAGTAGGTTGTTACCCATTTCTTGCAGTAAGCTGTACCTTTCAGATGAATAATGAACTGCGTCATTCGTGGTTGTGGAAAAAGGTAGGTGGGGTTTGTGCTATGCCAATGCGAGCGGGGAAATAGACGACACTTTTGCCTGGCCGCAGAATCTTCAGTGAATAAGACGCGTGGTAGTTTGAAATTGTTCTCGCTAACGCAGCGGGGTGAGGTGCAATGGTCGTGCGTGACGGTGTATTCTCATAGCCCAAGGCTGACTACGTAATTGCGGAAAGAGCGAGTGGCTGTGACTACACGACGATGAAATGATTTCTGTAGAGACTGGATCCAGCAAGATGGAAGTGATGCACATTCGCGCCGGACCAAAGGAAATGCCTCTCTTGCTACGAAAAAGCGACTCATCGTTGCGGTGAAAGATGCAGTGACCCGACGATCCGTACAGTTTCGCGCCGCTGCACCATCGTGGCCGGGACTAAGCACAGCATTTGGAGACACTGCAAACGCAAACAACGAATCAGGTACCACCAATCTAGGCATCCGACACAACACGCGCACCAGCCCAGACATAGGGATAGTTGCGTTGGTACCAGTTGACGCTTTGACACGTTAGTAACATGGCCTCGGCTGCAGTTGCCGCTCTCTACTCACAATGTCTTTCGTCCAGCAACGCGCGGATGCGTCGCCCACGATCCACCAAGCGTGACGTTATGTTTGCCGTCGAAGAAGTCGGCTGCCTACTCTTAGCATCGTCTTATCATGTGTTGAGGAGCAGAGGCCCGTCGGGTCCCCTCATACCTGTATAACCTGGGTACAGCTCCATCGGCTCAAAGCCGTCATGCTTCTCCAGCACAGTACTAGTCCATTCCCAAACACCTCCCAGATCAGATTGGCCACAGAGCTTGTTGCCCTTCTCGACCACTGAGACTGGGTGCCAGTGTTTGAAGCCCACGTTCGTCCCTTCAAGGTCGATGAAGAGGTCGTGTGGATTGAGACCAGATACTGTGCCGGAGTCGCCGTTAGACAAAGAGTGTGGTGGTGGCGTCTCAAACACTCCTTCGTTGATCAAATGCCTGCAGAATTTTAATCATGAATCCAAGGCGTTGCGAAGTGTAAATATTACCCGTTCACTGCTGGAATCGTGTTTCCGAGCGATTTCTCAAACTCCGGCTTCATGCCGTCGACGTAGCTGTAGATGCTTCGTGCTTCTTCCATCGTGGGAATACGACCGCCCATCCACTGCGCGCAGCCAGCTAGTTCGTCGTAGGATGCAACTACAGGCCAACCCATGGCAAACTTCAAAGGGACAATACCATACACAGTACGGACAAATTTGCCATCTGTAATGCTCTGAGGTGAGTCATTGGTTTCATTATGTTGAACATTCACCACACTGTCTCTCTTGCTGGTGCTTGTGTCCTCACCATTAGGGTATGGCTGTTTGCACCACGACGCAGGTATAGCTACACGGTACAGTCAGCGAAACTTGATCAGAGATGTGGTCAAGCCAGCACCAGCGACTCCACTCCAATGTTCACGTACCTGTCTTTCCTGTCTCAGACAGATATGTGGCGTACTCTCCGTTCGTGATCGGGCGAGCCTTTGCGCGGAAGGACTTTACGTGCGCTGTACGGCTAGGTCTCTCGTTATCCCATCCAAAGTATCGTATGGTTTTGAAGTCATTCTCAGGGTCTTCAAGACCTATTTGGATGTCTGATTCAGGAATCGTGAACCACTGGTTCTCGGTTGCCAGAGTCTGCGACTGCGCTGCAAATGCTGCAAAGTCTGGAACCTTGGTGCCAGGAGGTGGCAAGACCTTGTCACTCTGGATCAGCATGTAGAGCAAAGTCTCCAAATGCATGACTTCATGCTCAAAACCGATCCAAAGTGCTCGAGACACACGGCCATTCGATTCCGCCTCTCCTGAACTATAGAGCGCTTCGACTTTGCTTCGTACTGTCTCTTGAAATCCTAGAATGGTTTTTAGCGGCGGCCACTCTTCAGGAATCTCGGAGTGGGCATGGCACTGAGTTGGATCTTCGACATCAGGATCAACGCCGCGCTCAAAGATCTTCCAGAAATAGGCAGGGTCCGAAGGCTTGCCGGCGGTGGCGCGGGCGATGTGTATATCTAGGAATGTAGGAATGTGGCCGAGGTAGAAGATACACTCGTTCCGAAGTTTGATGGGCTTGGAGAGTAGCTCTTCTTCGGGTATCATGTCCTTTGAGACCGCGTCCCAGGCCGTCCAAAGTTCTCGCCACTCGGCCAAAGAGGGTACTGGATTCGCCGCGTACTCCTTTGGCTTAGTGTGAAAGAACACTGCGGGCTTGGAAACAAAATGCAGACCGTAATCGCCCTTGGCGTTCGCCCATACAACGTTCTCCGCGAGTTTGGCCAGCTCCCAAAGCTCTTTCGCTTCTTCGCGGCTGTACTTGTAAGATTCCTCAATGCGGATTTTTTCGCCCTGTTTGATCGGGACACCGTCGACAACAGTGTCTTTGAGTGGTGCGACAAAAGCGTGATGTCTTCCAGCTTGGCTGTCGTACTCGCCAATGGCTTCCCAGTTCTGAATATCGAAAGCTTTCTCGCCCATGATTGCGTTTGCGTGTTTCAGACCGTTGAGGATGAATTTGTGCGTTACACCGTTGCAATCGTTGTACGCATGGTAAACACGCTAGTAGAAGTATATGGTCAGCGTGTGTTTACGTGCATCTCGTAATAACAGTTTTACCTCGGGATCTTTGCATGAATCGATACCGATAAGCATGGTATCACCAGTCTGTAGGACTGCACCAAACCCAGCAAGGAATGGCGGCACCTCATGGCGTTTGAAATTGCCCAGGCTGGAGCCCAGCCAAAGGATGGTCTTTGGTTTCTCTTCGACTTCGGGAGTCTTCAGCCACTCTAGGGCATCGTCGTACGTGCCGTACAGCCCAAAGCACTTGACATGCTTGTATCCATCTGCATGCTTGGTTAACAAGGTCGGAAGGGTGATCCACGTAGATCAATGTAGCGTGCAGTGATAAGGAGATAAGGGCGTTGATTTCCACTATGTTGACGCACATATATGCAGGTTCATGCAGGTCTGGACCACATTCACTGAATAGTGTATACTGTGGCACGCTTGATTTAAACCCCACCCCCTCTCTGCAATATCAATTATTATGAGATAATTGCTTACCTGTAGGTATTTCGCCGAATGTTCTCTCCAATTCTGGAAGAGACAGGTCGACAGCGTAATACTCGACGTCCTTGCCAAGACGATCGACAGCCTGTAAAAGTATGTTCACCTTTCTGAGATTGCTACACAACTATTAGTACTCACGAAGCACAGGGCTCGTTTCCAATCTCTTTTTAAGTGGGAGCCGAGACCCTACCCGCTCCCCAGTTCCACGATGATGGAGTTGGATGGGATTCGTTCGGCGATTTTATCCGCATATGTCTCGAGGACCTCGATTTCGGCATTTGTCAAGTAGTACCTGGCGCAACGAACTTGATCAGCTTAACGTCCATATAAGCCACGAGTGAAGCTGCTCACTCTTCTTGGTATGTGATTTCTTCGAACAATCGGAGACCTTCCTGGCTGATAGAAGAGAAGTGGGGTTAGCGTGCATCTGACGCCGGTTACACCGTCGCTTACTCGTAGAGCAGCAACGTAGGCAGCTTCTTTTCGCCACCATTGTTCGGTCGCAAACCATTCTTGATATCAGCAAGAATATCAGACTCCGCGGTGTCTGTCCGGATATCGATTATTTTGGTCGCCATCTTTCCGTGATGCAGGGGCTTGGATAGTATCGTAAATCGGTATGCCCGTCAAGAGCCGTTCTACTAAGCACACCCAATGCCGAGGGCTGCGCAATACTTATATGGTGCGAAAAGTACGTAATGTGGGTACTCGGACGCTTATGCCGTGCGGTAGCTGACGGTAACTAGAGGGCCGGTAGTATTTCTAATGGAATAGTGTCGAATGCAAAGTCTCGTCAGTGAGCAGATACTGCCACACTGCTTGGCTAGCGGCTGCAGTGGTAATATCACTCGCAAACTCGCAACAAATCAAGACATCCGTTCTTCTCACGATTGACAGCGGTACGACGGAAATGCCTACGCCGCTCGAGCACATCATCAACATCAACCCCGCCTAGACAAATTGCACCGATACCAGGGCGATGCGGAAGCATGGTACCTGAACGTACAGCATTGTTGTGAAACCATAATGATGACGTCATTGTTTGCCAACTAAGGAAGGGACGGCGGAAGTCCGGGATCAAGAACGTTGAGCAGCTGTAGGGAAACCGATGCCAAACGAAAGCATTCAGGAACATGCTGCACGACGGCCTGTTCCTCGGTCGCGAACTCTGGCCGACCACGACAAGTTCGTGACGATCACGCTGCCTATTGCGGGGTCGAGCAATTGCTGCATAAGCGATGCCGTCACAGTGGAGTGGACACATTACACAGTACGCTGCAGCTGGGTTGGCCAGACACTGAGTGTGGTGAGCACAACGTGATTGGCCACGTGAGCGCCCTGCTAGGCAGAATCGACGTTGGCGTGGGCGAAGTGCGGTGCCAACGTAGCGAGTAGATGAACGGAAGCAAGTCAGTAAGAGCAGAAGAGCGATAGCGATAGTTTGATACATAAGGATGCCCGGGATGATAAATCCAAATCTGACCTGTATAGTCGCATGCCGAGGTGCGACGCCAGCGCGGAATAGTGGCGCGCGGACATGTCCGCACGCTCGCTCATCAGAAAGCTGCTATTCAGCCCTAGGCATACGCACCATGGACACAAGGCCATCGTTCGTGTCAGAATACCATGAACCGACGCAGGTACTTATACTTGCACGCTGTTCCGGCCAAGATCCGTGGACCCGCTATACTCACCCTTCCAATATCGTTCAGCACTCGGAATCTGCCAAGGTTTGGGATTCTCTAAGACGAGTGTTGATGATACATCCGTGCAAACAGCTGTTACGGAACTCCCTTTCATGCACGCACATCCGAAATCATGCTATCTCACCGATGAGTGGTCGCCTTGAACGACGCTGTGCATTACATGCAGAATCACAACGTGGCTTGACCCTTGCATAAGACATCACAACACCACCGCTAAGACCATACGAACACCCCCCGCTCAAGCCGTACATGATTCGAGTATCGTCGGTCATCTCGGTATTTCCTCTGAAACGCTGAAGATGCTGGGATGATTCTATCCGAACAGCTACCAAACCTTCTTCTGCTCGGTAGACTCATCAATCATAGATCTAAAGCCATCTTAGCGAAGACACCGAACAGCACCTGTGTAAACTATTCCATTCCGTGGCGGATAATACGATCAATATGACGGCCCAAGTGCTCTGAGCCGCCCACACCGAAGAAGCCTAGTAGTGAGCCTGACTGCTGCAAGCCTCCTCGCAACCCTTAGTAGCCTTTCTGATTGTCCCAAGGCACATGGCTTTGTCTCGTTCCTTGATCACGAAACTTTCCGCTGAACAATTATCACGAGTCGATCATCTGGCTGCCAATCGCTTCTGGCCTAGAGCCAGACTTTGCGCCACTGCTCTGCTCGAGACTCGATGGCATCTATCGTTCCCGGGATCCGAGGCAGCACTCAGCCTTTTGACAGTATTGAACAAGCCCACGCTTGAAGTAGCTAGTCTTCATTACGATGGCCATTACAAGCACCTATGATAAAACAAATCTCCTAGCCAAACCGTGTCGAAGCCTGCATCCGTAACATCTTTGCCTTCGCACCACAAACAACAGTCACATTGTCTCTTGTTGCTTATCGGGTTCGAGGAACAGTAAGGGCTGTACCACCGGCGGCATGGACTGTACCAAAGCTTCTTCCCAGCCGTGGGGCGTCACCGCTACCAATGACATCTTCCCTGCCAACGAAGCTCTCAGTTGGTCTTTCAGGATCTCCAAGTTGCAATCCGAGAAGGAAGTCCTAGAAGACGGTCTTGCCAATTGTGTTACATATCTACAAGTTCTGCGCAAGAAGCAAGCTCGAACTGAACGACGATTGGTCACAGACTCCTCATTATCCCGGAAGAAGAGAAAGAAAACCCAACAGGGCAAGCGTGAATTGGAGAAAGAGATCAAGCACAGAGAACGAGACGAGCAGGCTTTCCTCAACAATCTCCAGGCTTGTAAAGCAAATATTTACATGGCCGAGACTATCTCAATGCCGTCTACAGCCATCTCATCAACGATGCCGGACATTGCTTCCATTTCGATGCAATGCTCGTATCCAGTAGATGTGCAAACTGAGCCTACCGAGATGAGCTGGAACGGCTGGACAGATGACACGGTACTCTCGCCCTTCGAAAAGGAGAGCAACAGCCCTCTCTTCGCAGACGATGTCGCTCCGGACGAACGTTTGGAGATTGGTAATGTTGGCAATGTTGGTGTGACGATGCTTGAGAACTTCAGGGAGTCTTTTCCTGTTCCGCCCTTGGAGAATATCAAGGCTAGACAGCAGGTGTTGGCTAACACACAAACGCACGCCTTGTTGAGCGCCGAGGCTGCAATCTTTCAACCTCAGCATATATACATGAGTCAGCGGGTTGCTGTCGATCAACAATTAGCCCAACTCCATCTCTCTTCTTCGATGGCGATCACGACTTTGAAGATAAAGGCGCTGGAGCTTCTGGAAAGACGCATTGTTAGTGACGCGGGCATTGGTCCAGTGCGACGACAGAGTTCACTTGCGGATATTGATGAGGAGCCTGAAATCCAGACTGGGGCCAACTGGACAACACAGCAAAAGCCGAGCAAGTTCACTATAGGCAAAAATCTTAGGATTAGGACAAGCTCTCTATGATGAGAGAACACGGTGGCATGTCAGGCAGACGTCTCATAATACCCCACGGCACTTAGTCGTATTGGTAGAGTCCCACCCTCATTGGCGCGTTGTGTACACTCGATCCGCATTTTTCCATGTCGTTCGATCGCTCTCGATCACACCTGTTTGAGTTTCAGCCTGGCGGCAGGCAGCGTGGGCGAAGGAATGGGCGGGCAAACATGGTGCAAGGAAGACGCAGTGTTTAGTCGTTGGGGCGCAGGATGCAAGGAAGCTGCGTCCTGTTGCAACGTAGTGTTGAAAATGCAGATTTTTGGTTGCTTCCACATGTCAGATGGCTTCGGCCCATCGCTGCCGTTTTGGGTGAAGCGGATTGCCCCACACTGTGCCGTCATAACAGCACACCCGTGTTTGCGCGCCTTGCCTTGCAGACAAGCGAACGACGACTCCCCTCCCATACACGTTCAACATCCGCACGCTAGCTAGAGTTCAACACTCTGCGCATGACGGTTGGTCCGCACAGAAGAAGCGCGATTTTCTCTCGTCCAAGAAGAGACGGAGCCCGGAGCCGCGCTGTGTGGCCCCAACAACCACCTCGACTGCATCCCGGCAGTTCATACAGCAGCCCACTGCGCAGTGCTTGCATAGCGTCGCGGCAAGCTCGCGCCATAGCCGTCCCTGCAATATAACCCGCGAGCCCCTCACTCAGTTCGCGCCGGAAGAACCGACACCTTTTCAATTGCCTCATCTCCTCCAACATGGCTGATGTTAGCAATGGATCCAAGGGAGACGACGGCCAGCTACGAGAGCGGCCGTCGGCTAAGCCGCTGCATCTCAACAACGCAGACGATGCTAAACAAAAGGTCCTGGAGCTGAATGACCAAGAAGATAAGAACCATAAAGATGACAACAAGAAACGAACCTATGGAAGAACTCCAGACGGTACAGGTATGTCCCATCTGGTGCTGTGCCCACGCAAGAACAAGTATCACGCATGCATGGCGCGTCCACCCAAACTCGGACCCGCTGTTACTGACGCTATACGTCTAGTCTTCATCGTTCCACAGACTCACGACATGGTCTCACAGCTGCTCTCGCCCTCGCAACCCAAGAACCTGTCCGATATAGCAGTCCTCGCTGTGCTTGCTGCCCTGATCTTGACCTTCGTCGTACTGCCCAAAAGCGCCCGCATACCTGTATTCGCAATCGTCTTCCTCTTCTGGCGCGCCTGTTACAATGCTGGCATTGGCTGGTTGCTCGATGGCCAGTCTAAACACAACCGTCTCGTCCTGTGGGCAAAACAAAGCCATATCTTCGAGACGCCTGAATCAGGCAAGAACCCACGTCCCGCGCTGTACAAGCTTTTGAAGCGGGAATTAGAGACCAAGATCCCAAACGACTATAAGTTTGAAGAGGCGCCGCTCGAGTACAACACGTGGCTTGTGTTCAGGCGCGTCGTAGACCTCATACTCATGTGTGATTTCGTGTCGTACTGCCTTTTCGCCCTCGCCTGCTTCAACCGCCCCCAGGAGAGCTTTTTCTTGTGGCTCCTGCGATGGACAACTGGTATTGTCTTATTCCTTTTCAACCTGTGGGTCAAGCTAGACGCTCACAGGGTTGTAAAGGACTTTGCTTGGTAACCACCTTACTTGTATAGCGCCTGGGAATCATGGCTCACCACTTTTAGGTATTGGGGCGATTTCTTCTATCTCATCGACCAAAGTTTGACGTTTGATGGCGTCTTTGAGATGGCACCGCAGTAAGAGGCCCCATCATGGTTCTGGTTGAAGAAGACACTAACGCGCCGCCTCCATCCAAAGCCCAATGTACTCGATAGGCTATGCTGGGTATTATGGTATTGCCCTCATGATGGCGAGCTACAAAGTCCTAGCAATCTCCATCATCGCCCATGCAGCCCAATTTGCCTTCCTGTCGATAGTAGAGGAGCCTCACATAAATCGTTTGTACAACCCCCCACCACCCCGCCGTACGCGCCATAATTCTGGGGATCTTGCTATGGAAGATCGACCCAAAACTAGCCAGTCTGATGTGGCCTTCTCCGAGCCAGTCTTCGATCCCATCAAGCACCAACCTGCCCAAACGCACCACATTGTAGGGCCTCTTAATACGGATTTCCACCGATCCATTGATCTCACGGTAGTATTGCTCTCGTTCTACATGTTTTGCTTGGCTACGCTGACCCCCAACACCTGGCCGGTGCGAACATTCCTCTTCATCAACGCATTCGGGTGGCGGCTTTGGTACGCATTAGGATTGGGCTATATTCTGGATCGTCAGTCCAAGAAGAAGAACTGGACAAAACACTTCATCAAGTACGGCGACACCAAAGAGGAAGCTTGGCGTCAATGGAAATCTCTGTACCATATGAGTACAACCATGAGCCATGCAAGCTTCGTCGCTGTGGCATGGAAGATGTACAGTCTCCCATCGGATGGCCTGAATGGTCTTACTCTCTTTCGCCACGTTCTTGGTGCAGGTATGATTGTACTCCAGCTCTGGGTTGCCATGAGCATCTACGAGTCACTTGGCGAGTTTGGATGGTTTTGTGGGGACTTTTTCTATGATCCACCCTCAAGGTCATTGACTTACTCTGGCATCTATCGTTTCTTGAACAATCCTGAGCGAGTTCTTGGATTAGCTGGTGTCTGGGGGGTAGCTCTGATCACCTGGAACCCGGCCATCTTCTACCTTGCCACGACCGCACATGTTCTCAATCTCGTGTTTCTCCAGTTCGTCGAGAAGCCCCATGTAATCAAGGTGAGTGCAAAATGTTTTGGAGTAGCCTGGCGACTACACGCACCTATGCAGGTTGTTACGACGTCTGAAAATCGCCAACATGTCGAGTTTGTTCCATCTGTCTGTCCAAGCTTTACTGACTGTAATATGTGTAGTTGTATGGTCAAAACTTACGCGAAATGTCTGGTGTCAGCAAAACCGTGCGTCAAGCACTACCAGACCCGGTTCGCCAGTGGCAATCAGCAGCCGATGAATATCTCAACTCTACCATGGAGTTCATCGAGAAATTCTTGGATAGTGCAAGACCGAAAGTGGCTGCCAATGTCGACGCTTTTGTCAAGGACACAACGAGTCTTTTCAAGTCTTACCCAACGCGTATTCCTGTCACTGGTCGTTCATCGGAGCCATCTGGTCTAGATTCCAAACAGTACAAGCTCGAGGTTGAAGGTACACGCTCACCGCCTACGGTAGAGCAACAAAAGAATGGTGGTCGAGAAGGAGAACTTGCAAGAACCCCAGCGATTCGTACAAATGACTTCAAGACACTCATCCTCGAGTACGGCGCTCCGATCAGAGTTCGTTGGCAAGCACCTATCAACCACAGCAAGAAGGACTGGATTGGCTTGTACATGGTCGCCGACAATCAATCCCGAGACGTTACACGCATCAGCTCTAACGGGCGATGGATAGCCACCAATCCAGACGTCTTTGACTCGACTCGAGCTGATGATGGCATTCTCGTCTCTGATAAACTCCTGCCTGCCAATGCCGCCGACGAAGAATCGTCTGATTGCTACACTGGTGAGGTAGAATTCCGCGGAGATAAGCTCTGGTGGACCACTGGTGTCTTTGAGTTCCGCTATCACCACGGCGGTCGGCATCACGTAATGGCACTCTCGCAAGCTTTCGAGATTCGTATTCCAAGGTTCGATGAGGACGATGTGGAGGTGGATTCTAATGGCACGATCCAACGTGCCGTGGAAGAAACCCTGCTACCCATTATCCAGAACTGCTTCGACCACGACCCTGAAATCGCTCCATCTACTCCCGAGGAGCCTTTTGGTAGCCTAGTTGAAAGAGACGGGAAGTTTGCGAGACGGGTAGTATTTGCAGTCCACCAAATGTACGTCTCCTCTCTTGGTGCGTACCCTGTAGAGATTACTGATGATGTCTAGGTTTGGCATAGAATTTGCCCCTGAAGTGGTCCAGGCAGATGGTACAGTCAGTCGACTTGCTTGGCGCATTCTGAATGCTAAGAAAGTCTTGGTGAGCCACTCACGAGCGACGACGAAGGGGCTAGGTCACTAATGGTACTGGTAGGCCCCTTACAGCATGTCGTCGGCTACCCACGGCAGGAACACCCCAACACTAGGGTGAAGATTGCTTGGACAGTACCGCCACCACTGGCTCATGCAGAAAGAAGCACGGTCGGTTCTTTGTCTCTATGTGAAGTCGAGCTTGAACATTGCCCCGATGAGGAAGGCTTCTAGAGGATGGGCCCATCTGTCTGGCGAACAGCGGGTAGGATAGCACGTGCGAGCCGTTCACATCTCCAATGGAGCTTGTCAAGACTGGACGGGTGGATGTATGCTAAGCTTGGCGCAAGCAGGTGACGATACGCGTTTTCGGGTGTTGTTCATTGTATATGCACGAGGGGTTGAGGAGGAGTTGTGCATAGATGCGATGTACCAGTGTAGAGTAGTAGGGTACATGGGCGTAAAAGTAATATATTAGTTGAAATAATATCGCACCTTAGACAAGACGTGAATTGAGCTACGAGATGCAGTAGAACGGCTGCGCACATACAAGTTACTCA
This sequence comes from Alternaria alternata, assembly GCF_001642055.1. Lineage (NCBI taxonomy): Eukaryota > Fungi > Ascomycota > Dothideomycetes > Pleosporales > Pleosporaceae > Alternaria > Alternaria alternata. The sequence goes on along the minus strand of NW_017306222.1, from coordinate 219,688 downwards.
TCTTGCATTCCAGTCCATTCATGGATAAGAAGTTTTAGATAAGATGCGGGGCAGGGTTAAACGTCATGCTGTTCACCGTACTCTTTGCCCAGTTTGGGCGTGCGGCGACCGAGATGCGGAGATGATCTTATCAGATGGGGATGGCGACGCGGTCAACGTGATTCGCAGCGGCTGGTTTAACCTCGGTCTGGCCCGTGAGAGCATCTTCTGGAAGCTATCGCGCCTCCTCCGCCGGACACATAGGCGTCGCATCAGATTTAACTCTACGTTAACACAACGGGGAACTGCAGCAGACTGGCGTGCTTTCACTCTCAGGTTGCATTGTTGTGCTCTATCTCTCTATTTCGCGCTGCACGTGTCGTAGCCTCACATCGCTCGGGCGTCCGCACCTTCCGCATCCCAGCGGGTCCGCACGTCACCACGCGACATCGCGCCCCTTTGATTCCAACGTTCCTTGTATCAACCCAGCAACCCATCGTTAGCACCTCATGATGGGTAAAGGCTCCTCCAAGACCAGCACCAAGGTGCTACCACTCATCCCGCTCGCGTCGCCCCTCGCCGTGCTCCCGGGCACAACACTCAAGATCCCCATCACCAACCGCTCCGATGTCGCCGCCATCCTCGCGAAGATTTACAGCATCAGCCCTACCGCGAAGCCAGACGCGGCTATTACAGTGGCCTGTGTGCCGCTCAATTCCAACACGCTTGGCCCGGACGGACAGTTGCTGATTGACGATGGACACCAGGGGGACAAGACGGTGTACGAGAGCGATCCGATGCAGGCGACCAAAAAGGATATCTTTGGATATGCCTGTGTCGCCAAGGTCAATGGCGTGCAAGGCAGACGGCAGGGCGATCTGAGTCTGATCGTCGAAGGCCTGGAGAGAGTGCAGGTTGTCGACGTTGTGCAGGAGAGGCCCTACTTTGAGGGAGAGCTGATGGCTGTCGACGAGTACATCGACATTGCGAGCGCAGAGCTCCTGAACCAGTTCAACCTCCTCAAGCAGCTGTCGCGCGAGCTGCTCGCCCTCGTCCGCCTCTCCGCCATCCTCCCACGCACACCACAAGTCACGCTCTCGCCCATCGTCGCCCGGAGGCTCGAAATGTACATCACACGCAAGGACTTGTCAGAGGCTGGTGCGCTGGCCGACTTCATGGCGAATGTCGTCGAGAGCACACACGAGGAGACGCTGCGCGTGCTGGCAGCTGTAGATGTCAAGGAGAGAGTTGACAGGGTCATCGAGATCCTCCAACGCCAAATCAGCAGCATCCAGGGCAGCACACGCATGACAGTCACCACAACACAAACACAGGGCGGCAGCTTGGATATGGACACACTGCGCCGGCTGCAGCAAGAAGCCCTAGCAAGGAGAGGCAAGATGGGCGGTGGCCTGCCTGCTGGTTTCCCTGCCGGTTTCCCTGGTGGCGGCCAACAACAGGCAGGTGAAGAAGAACCGAGCGAAATTGACGAGCTGAAGAAGAGGCTACAAGACGCCAAGCTATCTCCAGACGCCGATAAGGTGGCTCAGCGTGAGCTGTCAAGGTTGCAGAAGATGAACCCAGCACAAGCAGAATACCAGGTGTGCAGGAACTACCTCGAGAATCTCGCCGAGATACCATGGACCAAGACGACTGTCGACCAGCTCGACGCGCAAACACTGGTCAAGGCGAAGAAGCAGCTCGACGATGACCATTACGGTCTTGAAAAGATCAAGAAGCGACTATTGGAATACCTAGCAGTCCTCAAGCTCAAAGAGCAGGCAAATAGGACCATCGACGATCAGATCCGCGCCCTCGCCGAGACACCCGAGGGAGAGGATGAGGCCAAGGATCAGGAACCAGAAGACAAAGTTGCAAAGGAGCCTTCAGAGGCCGGGCAGCGACTGTTGGAGAAGAAGCGCATGGTCGACAAGTCCCCAATCCTGCTGCTTGTTGGACCGCCAGGAACGGGAAAGACTTCACTGGCCAAATCAGTTGCTACTGCGCTTGGCCGCAAGTTCCACCGAATATCACTTGGTGGCGTGCGCGATGAGGCAGAGATCCGCGGCCATCGTAGAACCTATGTCGCTGCCATGCCCGGTCTCATCGTTAATGGACTCAAGAAAGTTGGTGTTGCAAATCCAGTTTTCTTGCTCGATGAAATCGACAAGCTGGGCATGTCAAACCACAATGGCGACCCCGGCGCAGCCATGCTTGAGGTACTCGATCCGGAGCAGAACCACACTTTCACAGACCACTATGTCAACATACCCATCGACCTCTCCAAGGTCCTCTTCATCGCCACCGCAAACTCGCTCGACACTATTCCGCCACCGCTGCTCGACCGCATGGAGACTATCCAGCTCTCTGGTTACACCACACTTGAGAAGAGGCACATCGCTTCAAGACACCTGATTCCTAAGCAGATCACGACCAATGGTCTCCGCAACGAGGACCTGAGCATACCCACCGACGTGCTTGACAAGATCATCACATCCTACACACGCGAATCCGGCGTCCGGAATCTTGAACGCGAAATCGGTTCCGTCTGCCGTTCCAAGGCCGTCGAGTACGCCACGGCGAAAGATACAAACACGTTGGCGGCCTACTCCCCTGTCGTCACTCTCGAGGATCTTGACAGTACGCTCGGCATTGAAAAGTTCGCCGAAGAGCTCACTGAGCAGTCCTCGCGGCCAGGTGTCATCACCGGTCTAGTCGCATATAGCACCGGCGGCCAAGGATCGATCCTCTTCATCGAAATTGCAGATATGCCCGGTTCCGGCCGCGTTCAGCTAACCGGAAAACTGGGTGACGTTCTCAAGGAGAGTGTAGAGGTGGCGTTGACATGGGTCAAGGCTCATGCTTTCGACCTTGGTCTGAGTGCAAGCCACGACGAAGATATTATGAAGACTCGTAGCATCCACGTTCACTGTCCATCTGGTGCTATTCCCAAAGACGGTCCTAGTGCCGGTCTTGCTCACACCATTGGACTCATCTCCCTCTTCTCGAACCAACCTGTCCCGCCTACGCTCGCCATGACTGGTGAAATCTCGCTGCGTGGGAAGGTTCTGCCTGTTGGCGGTATCAAAGAGAAGTTGATTGGCGCATTGAGAGCTGGCGTCGAGCGAGTGCTCCTACCTGAGGGCAACAGGAAGGATGCTAGGGATCTGCCGCTGGAAGTTACACAGGGTCTCAAGATCGAGTTTGTCGGCCACATTTGGGAGGCTTTGGGCAAAGTCTGGCCTGAGAGGTGGGAGGGCGAAGATGGCAGGAGGGGATGGGAGAGTAGATTGTAGATTGCAGACTTGTACGAGTGATGGGTCTTGTACGGGCTTGGGGAGTTGGCTTGGGGACTTTGTATTTAGCGTTGCATTCGTTATTGTTGATCTGAATACATCAACATTGGTACTCATCTCCCCCACGCATACTTTCGTCTTGTTGAGTTAGAATGGCGTCATCTCATCTCGTGTCACTCAATACTCATGTGTATAATCCTCTTTCTCAACTCACCTTCCTTGCTCAACTCGGGTTGCATTCCATGAGCCAATGACAAAGACATTAAATGTCACAAGACAATGAAATGGCCGAGGTCTGTATTCCTGTCTAGACCCATTGAACGGGCTGTGCAAGTGTACGAAACGCGCGTCTCTCTGGGCTTCATTTTATTTTATTTTTTCATACCTCTCCACCTTTAAACTGTGGTTTTCAAAACTAGCGAGCAGAAAATGATCTCGTTCGCCTTCCTTCAGCCAGTGCACATTCAGTGGGTATACGGTTAGCCCGAGATCTCCAACAGCAAGCCAGCACCTAGACATGGTTGCGGCACGCCCAAAAGCAAGAACTCCGGGCAAACCTAGGTCTTGGTGTATAGCCTTTAGAAAAAGCATAGTAATCACTGTCATATCTATGCTCCTTCCTTCTGTTCTCAAGTTCTTACCGAAGTCTTGGTTGGTTGATTGACCAATTGATTGATTGTGGCTTGACGCCCTATTCTGTAACCTCCTGCGACTTTCGGGCGGGTATCGAAATCTTGGGACTGGGCCATATGCGGCTTCATGTAGAGCGTACATTCGACGATGGGCAGACGTGGCCGCCATTTCTACAGATGTCGATCATGTACGATAGGCGCAATCTGAGTCTAATATGACGACATGAGCTCTAGCATCGCCATTGCGGCTATTATCACTTTTCGAGATGCTTGCCAGGCCCTACACATAGTTCTTACTGTATGATATTTACTCAAAGCTAGTCGATTAAACGATTTCCCTGCATCTTCAAACAAGAAAACCCGCTCTACAAGGCATCTATAGCAAGATCAGTCGGCGCCGAGCACGCGTCACCTTTCCGGCAGCGTCGGGCTCAGGGACCTCTCATTTGGGAGAACCATGGACGATCCTACTATACCAGCTTCCCAAAACGACAGCGACACTCAGACGTAGTAACCCGAAACGCCGGGAAAGAGTGGAGAGACGGAATCTGCGGAGGCGCGGCGGATGAGGACTGAGCTCTACGTGCAACGCACGGGACCGACAACACCCCAGCCCCTAACTTGTTCCCACAGCAGTGTTCTGGCCAAGAATACTGACTCATGCTTCGGATCCGAAGGCCCATTTCCACCAGGGTGACGGGTGGCGTTTCAGGGACCGTAGAATACTTGGTAACGAAGGTCAGGGATCAAAAGATTCAAGAAATGTTTTTTCGATGCACGCTGCACGGCTCGATGGGCATACCATTGTGGTCATTCGACGCGAGATTGAGTGTGTATATCCTCTGGACGGATGGGGTTTGGCACGCCAATACGTGATAGCAGTAGTGAATCGAGCCGCAAAAAGCATTTAGTGTAAGCTGCTAGTGTCATGATGGCGGCACAAAGCCATGGGTAGTTGTTGACACATGGCCGCTCTATGTGCCTCGACGGTGATACTGTATGCTTCTGTGCTATCCATGTTCCTCAACTAAAGTCAATAATGGTCTTTCTACCAGACCAAAGGTTAATCTTGCGACACGCCTACATGCGATGCAATTTCGGCTGCGAGCATCCAGATGCCATCCGGTGTTGACGTCGCATTGGGATGTCGCAGTCGTCTAGGTTTAGTACGCGTCGTGAAAGGGCCGATGTATCTTAATACTGGGATTCTGCGATCGATAACGTAGCCGCAATGCCCAACGGCGGCCAGCCGCGGCGGAGATGCCGGGTCGGCGAACGGAAGTTGCCGGTAGAAGCATGCGCCGTACACGCCGACTGCAAAAGAAGAACATGTGAGGTCGCGCAATCATGTGTGGTTGCTCGAGGATCCCAGAAACCATAGAGGAGGTAAAGTTTAAAGTTCGGCATCGCTGCTAATGAAAGCTTGCTGACGGTGCCGATTGATCAAGCGGAGTAGGCGAAGAGGGGCGTTGTCTCCACCCGTCCAGGTCATCGGGCAGACCAGGATTACACCAGTTTCCCCACCGGTGAATTGCGTCGCGGAAGCGCATCACTGAGGGTCGCTGCACATGGAAACTCGTCGTTGTCAGGCTCGACATGGCATTCCAACTGTCCGCCGTAAGCCCCGAACCGGCCCATGGGTAGAGCTGCATACATGCCCAAAACCCGCCGGCGGCGAGATGCTCGGTGCTACGCAGTTACCTCTTGCGGGCGTCGATGACATCGTTGCTTGGCTCTCGTTCATGTCATGGCAGAAAGGTCGACGCATGCCAGCACAGCAAGCCGACTATCTACAAGTGCATTGCCCACGGCGCTGTGCCTCTTGGCAGGCGCGTGTGCGACGCAAGCGATGAGGCGATGTGATATGGAGCATGGATTTGCTGAGTCGCTGCGGTGCAGACAAATGCAATATATATGGCGGGCAGCCGCTCATTTGCTGGATAAACAAGCTTGGGCGATGTGTGGGTAGTGCCTGACACTGCACGAGGTGGGGGGAGGGAGGGGAATTGTTTCGATGAGTACAGACAGCACTGTAGATTGCATACTCCAATGGCCAGCTATGTCGAGCTGATGGGTGGTTTCAGAGGCTCTTGAGCCCTGTCGAAGCTTGGTGGAGAGAGGGCCCCAGGATGCGGGCAAAATGCTCCGCGGAGCGGGCAAAGTGCTTGTTCGGTATTGGTGGCCGCTGGCAAGCAGAGCGATCGATGCCTAGAAGGGCGACAGCTCCGCCGCGATCCCGCAGCAGACCTCGAGCCGTGGGCACCAAACAGCGACGCAGGCTCGGTTGCAGCCAGAATGCATGCAGCCGTCGTGTGCTACTGCTTCCCCGTGCACAACCTGAGCCCTGAACTGCGAGCTGCTATTCGTCTTGCCCGGCGATTTTCCCAGCGATAAAAGTCCCTCGCCGTACTCAGCCGTAGCATACCTTTGCAGTGCCCTGGTGTTGTCCGCCTTTGTGACCAACGGGCCGCGCTGTCTTTCTTAGCGACGCTTGTGAGTAGTTCGGGGTCGATTCCAGCCCACTGGGAAACCGGGCCATGGTCTGATGCGAAGCCCTCTGCACATACATACATAACTTGCAGCCGCCACCCTTTGTCACGTCGCCATCGCCAGGGCTCGCCGACCAGCTTTGACAAACGGTTAATTCGACCTGTGCGCCTTTTCCTTCTCTCCAGGGCAGTCCTTGGGTGTCGAGTAGATTACAGTTTACCAAACCTTCGGTGTCCCGCAAAGTTCCAGTGGCCAGACTCCAGGGATTTTTAGTTGAGCTGCATGCACGTCTGACGTTCAACGGCGCGACCTCAGCACCGGATCATATATTCCTGGGTCCATTCCAACTTTATTCATAAGTTAGCAGTGCTCCTTTGTTGCTTTGGCATTTCCTGGATACTTTCTGCCCAACGGCCACCATGACGACACCAACCGATACTGGCATGCCGGACAAGGGCAAGAATGTGGAGCGCGGTACTCTGGGCAAATATGTGAAGAGGATGAGCACTGTGTTCAAGAGGGAGAAGTCGAGCAAAAGTGTGCCGACCATAGCGGCTGAAGCGTCTTCCGCCCCCCAGGCTGGGCAACAACAGCCAGTCGCGAAGGATGCCGCCAAAGAGGACAAAGCGAAACCGGATGTCACACCTGCCACGTGAGTATTCGATATCTAACATCACTCTAGATTCCTATACTGATTCTATAGTCCCATGACTTCTGGCGTATCAGCACCATCAAGTCCAACCACCAAGGAAATGGATCGCAACGCTATGCAGCAGGAAAGAGCTCGTGCTCTCTTCGCAAAGTACGGCCTTACTCTAGAATCGCACGAGTGGATCGCCGCGCCAGCCCCCAAGCCTACCGTGCAGCGAGTGGAGAAGTCGATCCGTATGCGTGTCCACCGTAGTTGCCATCGTTGCGGAACTCTTTACGGCGCTGACAAGGTGTGCCTGCAATGCGAGCACAAGCGATGCAAGAAATGTCCGCGATACCCGAAGAAGAAGACGCCCGAGGAGAAGCAGGCTGAAAAGGAGGGCATGGAACAGCCGAAACGAAAGAGAATGCTCACCATCCGGACGCGAGGCGGAGACGAACTGGTATACCAGCCCGCAAGGCAACGCATCCGACGTACCTGCCACGTATGCGAGAAACTTTTCAACCCCGCAACGGCAAACGTCTGCGATCAATGCCAGCATGTCCGTTGTACAAAATGTCCACGTGAGCCTGCCAAGCTCAATAAGTGGCCCAATGGGTATCCAGGAGATGCTGCTGAGCCTGACAGCGAGACCGAGGTGGAAAAGCAGCTTGACAAGTTTAGACGAACATGGAGAAAGCCCAGGCAAAGGGTGCGGTGGCAGTGCGAGAAGTGCAATGGCCTCTTTCACAACAACTCGCCGCAGTGTCCTGGGTGCGGGCATGAAAGATGCGACAAGTGTACAAGATCACCGTGAGCATATCCATGATAGCACCTTCACATGTGCACTGCTAACAATCCTCAGTGTCAGGAAGACTGAAAAGGGAGACCGTTTTGATGCTCAAGTTGTCGCGGCTGTAGAAGCCAAGCTGCGAGCCATGGATGTCGATGATGACTCGCCCTCCTCCGCAGCTGAGGCTACGTGAGTGCAGCGGTGAGCGCATTTAGAATCGTTCCGTACTACAATCATCACGATCTTGTTACCCCTTCATTTGACACATCTTACTGGATTCTTGCTCCTGTGTTGAACTTTGCTCAATGGTGACAATCCCGAATAAGCTCAAATCACTGTGACCAAGAGCCCTGTCAACCAAGCTAGCTGCCACCTGGAATCCACATGAGGTGGCGTTTTCAGCGTGCAATGTGGGGTCTTCCATGTGACAATAGATATATGTCGTGCCTGTGAAACGAGTACGGCGGATGTCAGATGAGCTATTGGGACTCATAAGGCTGCGATGTTACTTCAAAACGCCGTGTCATGTCTGAATCAAGTTGTATTACGTGAGAAGTGCGTGGTGGTTAATATGAAGCAGTATTTGGATAGTGATAATCCTGACGGTACTAAGACATGTTGCCTGTCTGGTCAGGCCTCTGGTATCGTCCCTTGAACTATCTACTCCCCAACTTACAAGGAGGTCTCTGCTTACTTAATGGCGTACGGCGTCCAGTGAAGTGGGGAAGCGGCACAGACGTCCTCATTCGCGTGTTGAAACGTCACAATCCTCCACTTTGTCCTTCACCTCATCACGTGGCACTAATCTCAACAAGGAAACTGGTAGAGAAGGCATGTTTGTGGATCTCAAAGCTGGTGTTATTCTCCATCCACTACTTCACTACGGATGGAAGACATCAACGTCACACTGCCCCTTGAGATTGCTGATTCGACGGCATGGTCTCGCATACCACAAGCTTGGTATGTGGTCGTCAGATGAACCCATAGTCGATGCACAATGGCTATATCACTCTATGTACCTTATCAAGCAATCCCGTCTCGACAACCGCTCCAATTTCCGCAATCTAGCCCATGCTTACTCACCCGTTGGACCCCCACTCCAAACGTCAAGCTGTGCTTTCTAGCTCGATGCATCCTGGTCAGCACATGGAGGCAGAGTTTGCAAATTAATGTGGCGCTCCGGGTCTGGATCTAGGTGGCCGCTTACTGAAATCCTTGTTCGCTGGTTACTGTTTGGGAAGATTGCTTGGATGGATTGAGTGAGCGATCATCACAAGCAGTAAGCCGTGAGATGCGTATTGTTAGACGCACAGTAAACTATGCAATCGTGCTTGGACAGGATCGTAATTATGATAAGATGCGCAAAGATAAGCCTCGCAGTCGCAGATATTCGGGCGGAATGAAGAATGGCTACTAGTACTCTGAAACAACCACCGAAGTCTACAACAGCGATAGGAGTATGACAGCGAACTAGTACTGCATCTGCCTGGAAGTAAAAGCCCCGAGGCCACTATTGCAGCCGTTGGACGCTCGCTCGTACATGACTTGCGGACCGACGCGCCATTGTGTACTGCTGTAGTTCTGCCCTGTCCCAAACCATTTACGAAACGGCACAAGAGCTACAGGACAAGAACGGGTTTGTCTTTGAACAATGGCTTGATCGGAGTTGTTGTGGAAACCGAGCATCGAGCTCTCCCATCTGCTGACTAGGTGATGAAGACGACGCGTTCCTCACGCGTCTGTCGTGCCTGGTTGTCTTTGCTTGTTCGAAAGGGCCAAGAGAGTCGGCGGAGAGGGCACGGATGGATGCAGGCGCGCCGTGTCTCTTTGGAGCAGAGATGTGCCAAATATGCTGCGGGCTGATGCATGCGTACCTTGGATGGGCGTGTCGCGTGACGATAGTATTTCCAGTGACGTACGTCTGTGCGGGACATCAAACAGCTCCGCCCCGCCGCTTCATATACAAGGCAGCAGCGCCGCACAAAATTCCCCAAAACCAAACCACATCTTCTTCACTCGACCAACCTCGACATCACGCAATACCGCCATCATGATGAACTTCGTCCTCTCGCTGCTCCTCCAGCTGTCTATGTTCATGCTCGCCGAGGCAGCTCCCATGACGGTGCAGTCAGCTAAGCCGTGGCAAGCTGGTACCGGCGGTGGCATCATTGGCTTCATCGTCCTTGTTCTCGACATCATTGCCTGGAGTAAGCAGCAACCACGTCCCCCATGCCGCGCTTGTCGCGCTTCGTTCAAAGCTAACACGTGCTGCAGTCGAGATCTTCAAGTCCAACCGCCCCGTCCCCAACAAGGTGCTTTGGGCACTCGTCGTCTTCCTCTTCCCCGTCGTCGGCATGATCATCTACTACCTCTTCTCGAACCGTCAAGCCCACAACACCTACGAGCCTATTCCCGCATAAGCGACATGACCGATCTACACGTATCGGACACGCTACGCACCCAAGATACATCCATGGGCCCCTGCAAAACGAAAGACATGTTCTCATGAGCGCGAACGCATAGATGCGATGAGGTGGTGCATGATATATAGGTTTTACTACTGGCATTTGGCGAACGGTGTTTCATATCTCATACCCGCTGATATAACAATCAATTAAGCTGATGAGCATCCACTTGCTTCCCTTCTACCCTTGAGTCGTAACTGACAGTTGATGTATCCAATCTCACCCATCACCGCTCCTACACGCCCTGCTGGTCCGGCGCATACCAACTTAGACTTTCCCAAAGATACCTTCCGCCGTGGCTAACTTGGCAGACAACGCGATTAAACCACCCATCAAGCTCATCATACCACTAAAGATGGATACCTCCCTGAAGCCGCCATACCGGTCAATAAACGCGCCGTTAATGGGAGGGCCAATGAGGACAGCAAACGCCGCAATACCCATGCCCATGCCCATGTACGTCCCAAGGTTCCTCGGATCCTTGGTGCACTTGGAAATAGCTGCTGAGCCAGCTGAGATGATGGTGCCCGATACGAAACCGAAGAAGATGGAGTAGACGATGATACCAGCGTTGGTCGTTGGCTCGTTTATGCAGAATACCATGACGCTGGTGCCAACGCCCGCGAAGGCGAACATGTTCATCCCACCGAGCTTATCCGCTAGTATTCCTGGGATGATGCGACCGAATGTCGAAGATCCATTAATCATGGCGAGAAGGTAGGATGCCAGTAACGGACTCATTCCTCGGCTGACAGCATAGACCGGGAGATAGAAGACCGGTATCCACATACCCATCATCATGAAGAACAGTCCTGCAACGAGCAATACGTATCGCTTAATCTTCCATGCTTCTCCGATGAAGATGGTCGTCTTGCGAGGCGGAACACGCGGCTTGATGATGAAGCAGGCAAACAACATGAAGGGAACCATGATGAAAGCGACGATGCGAATGGACCAGCCAAAGGATAGGGAAGAGCTGTTGAGCAGTTTGGACAAGACAATGGGAAAGATGACGCCGCCAACGGAAGACCCAGACGCCACAATTCCAAGAGCAGCCGCGCGTCGCTTGTCGAAGTAATGGCCCATTACTGCAAAGGCAGGGAATTGGAGAAAAGCCACGCTGGTGCCCATGAGGATGGACTGCGCAAGGAAGAATTGGTAGTACTCGCTGCACAAAGAGACCATCATCAATCCAAAGACGTAGGTGAGTGTTGCGGGTCGCATCATCTATTCGGCCAGTTAGTACAATTTCAGTCTCGTGGAACCAAAGAATACGCACCCAAGCTCCGTAACGATCAAACATCGGTCCTCCGATAGCGCCTCCAGCAAACTGGATGAAGCTGGCTAAGCTACCTATCCACGCAATCTGATCCATGCTATGGTCTTTCAGTTGGTGGGTAGAATAGTATTGCTGGAGCACTCCGAAGCAAGAGGTGAAGCCGAGACAGCAGAAGAAGATGCAGAAGCCGCCAAAGGCGTTGAGCCAGGCTGTCAAACCTCCGTCGGGAGCAGGGCCTAGAGCGGCGATTTCGGCATCGGTGACTGCTTCACTGTTGTCGTGAACTGACTCATGAGATGCCTTTTCGATGTCGTAGGAAGGGACTGAAGGGGAGCTGGTGCCTGATGCGGCGTCTGGAATTGTAGATCGTGCAGACATCGTGAGCTTGTATCCGAAGATCCTGCGATGAAGTTGTTTTTGATCGATGTGTCTGATAGCGAAGTTAATTGGAATTACACTGTCCATTTCGACGAGGTATATATACAACTCAGACTTCTGTTATATCGTCATAGCAAGAGGTTTTCGGGGTCGGTATTCATTCCAATCGGAGATAAGGACGCGTGCTTATTGGTCCACTTCACCGAAAAGTGCAGCCATATCCGACTTTTAGATCAAGTCACCGACATTTATTCCCGCTCCACCTACTCTTATACTCAGCTTCACCACATTTACCCACAATCCTGAATCCCATTTATCGAACAAACAGGCATCACCGAGAATGACCGACTTCAGTCGCAGACGCAAGAGACTCGCTATGTGAGTTGACTTGGTAGCCCCGCCACTATAACCGAAGCTGACATATCCAGCTCTTGCACATTGTGCCGTAGAAGAAAGATACGCTGCAATCGAGAGATGCCATGCAATAATTGTTTGAGGAGCAAGACCGGGTCTTGTGTTTATGAGAGTGAAGTATCAGACAAGAGGCCAGCCCCAGTACATGTTACACCCATACAACCACACAACAGTAACTCAACGTTCATGGGCGCACCGAGTATGCTTTCGAGTTCGTCGACCACAACACCTAGTGTAGTTAGTAGTCAATCCTCGTTCGAGATGGACGCTATGAGGGCACGCATTGCCGAACTGGAAGACAAGTTGTCGCGAACGGGAAGCACTACTAGCTCTGTCTTCTCGCCGTCAGCTTCCACTCCAACGTCAACTCATACCGTGCAAACTGTCAGCAGTTTTGCCTGTACAGTGGACGTCATCCAGGATACTCGGATGCCTGGTGGTGCCGCTATCTCTCGAGGCATTGCGCATAAGAATCGGGTTTTTGGCCAGAGCCACTGGATGAATGGGTTCGTAATGTACCGCGATATCATCGAGATGATGGAGCCTCACCTCCACATGAGATCATCCAACCTAGTTCCCAAAATGCAACGAGTTAAGTCACTGGCCCGGATGGTCAAGTCACACCGCTCTCCAACTTGGCCTACGCCTCCAACGCGGGACTTTCCTCCAAGACACGTCTGCGACGATCTAGTTGCTGGCTACCTCCGCACCATCGAGACAATGTATCGCGTGCTACACGTCCCAAGCTTCAAGCGCACGTATGAACACATGTGGACAAGCGACCCAGAGCCTAACATGGCATTCACAATGATGTTCAAATTGGTCTTGGCTATTGGTGCAATGATATACGATGACAAAGTATCCATGCGAGCCGAAGCAGTGCGATGGGTTTTCGAGGCTCAGACTTGGCTCTCATCGCCCTTCTTCAAATCGCAACTTGGTGTTCAATATCTCCAGATCAGCATCCTTCTTCTCCTTGCACGAGAGCTTGTCGATGTAGGCTCTGAGCTTGTATGGATATCTGCAGGAGCGGTCTTTCGAGCAGCAGTATACATCGGTTTACACAAAGATCCGTCACAACTGCCGAGAACAACGGTCCTTGAAGCCGAGATGCGCCGCCGGATATGGAACACGATTCTCGAGCTGTCGCTTCAGATGAGCATGGAGTCAGGTGGACCGCCGTTCTTCTCATCGGACGACTACAACACAGCGCCACCAGGCAACTTTGATGATGAGCAACTTCTAGGCTTAGAGCCCTTCGCAAAGGCAGACGATGTGTATACGCAAACATCGATCTCCATAGCTTTACGGAAAACCCTCCCAGCTCGCCTTGCGGTACTCAAATTCCTCAACGATATCAAATCGACTGGGACGTATGAGGAGACGCTTCGCATCGACTCAGACCTGAGAACAGCACATAAGCTCCTGCGTCGCACCATTCAAGCATACACCACCTCTACCACCTCGTGCCCATCGCAATTTACATTGCAAGCTGTCGAATTTGTTATGCAGCGCTACATTACCTGTCTACATATTCCATTCTTCGCTTCCGCACTCCAAGATCCGGTGTACGCCTATTCGAGGAAAGCTACCGTCGACTCGTCGCTCAAGATCTGGAGCATGGCGTGTCCAGCTTCAGGTGAAAACTCGTATACTCCAAGTGAGACAGACCTAGCGCGCATGTGTCGATGCACAGCGGGTTTCTTCCGAATGTACACCTTCCACGGAGCAACGTTCTTGGCCAATGAAGTAAGAATACGGATCCAAGAAGACGAGGACGACCTACATGCGTCACCGCTACCTCTACGAAACATTGTTGGCGATGCTGCGGATTGGTATCTCCGATGCATACAAGCTGGAGAGACAGGTATCAAGGGCTACCTTCTCTTGCGCCTCATTGGCGTTTGGATTGACGCGACAAAACATAACATGAGCCAGTCGGATTTGTCTGCATTATTGGTGGAAGCGTCAGAACAAGCTGCCGAGGTTTGCATACCGATCTTGGAGGCCCTGGCTGGCAGTCAAGAGCCGTCTTCGGGTACTGTTGGAATTGGCGGAATTGCTATGGAGGATTTCAACTTTCAATTATCCCCCGAGTTCACGGAGGACTGGGATATGCTCATGTCAGGCACTTTCAATATGGACGACATAGGGAGTTTCGACGCGTTCTTGTCGTGATGGTGGGGCTCGAAATAAGATCATGAAGATACTCAGCGGGGACGGGCATATGTCGGATAGAGAGACTTGAAGAGGCAGACATGCTCTGATCAAGGTGCTGTCGTTTCGCACGTTGACAGCGGCTGTCACATAATCGACAGAAGAGGCTAAAAGAGGAGAGTTCGGGGCTTTCGTTAGACGCCTAATGCATGAAATGCACCGTGCGCGGATGACGATCTTCCCGCGCTAGAATCGCTCCCCAATCATCCCATCACCACGCCGCACTTCTTTTTACCGCCACATCTTCGATCACGACTTACCAAATCCATTGCAGCGACGCCTCAGAGTTCCTCTATTAATTACTGGTGCTTACACTTATGATGACATTTCGGCGCGATCCGTCAATATTCCACGAGGCACCCTAGCGCCTACTAGGGGCGCTTAAGAGCCTCCATGTAACCTGATACACCATGAGCCTCATAACCACCCCTTATCCGGCAATCCACGTCGCAGTGCAGTATGAATGACAGCCATCATCGTTCTTGCGGCCTCATATATCACGTCGAAGTGGCCTGATTTTTTTGTTCCCTTGTCGCCTTTTTTTCTCCATCCCGAACTTCTGGTATACCTCAGGCAGTGGAACCAAACCTCACCAGCAACGAACTTTCTTTTCTTTTCGTTCGTCTATACATTCATTTCTTGAGGCGTGCCGGTCACCAAAATATCTTTCTAATAATATCTTACTTCTTCTTGTCCCTCTCTCCATCAATCCATTCCTCAGGACGAACCCAAAAAACATCGACGACGTCATGCATTCCTCACTCCTTACAAACATCTTCATCGCCCTCTCGGTCTTTCATCTGGTAGCCGCTGGCCCAAACCCTGTTCCTGTTCTCCCCGGCGGCCTCCTCAACACCAAACTCGAAGTCCGCCAAGTCTCCGCCACACCTTCGCAAGCTGATTTGTGTCTCGACTACGAACGCACAGCCAACATGTCGACCGTCGGCGCCAACGGCTCTTACCGTACTGTCGTCATGCAAAAAGCCAACGTCGGTACCCTGACCAGCGCGCGCATGATGGATGCTGCCATCGCGAAGCTACCTGCCCTCACGGCCGATGCAGATCTGAACTCCAGGTGTGGAAACTGGACGGAGATCGCGCTAGTGGAGGCGGAGAAGAACTTCACTCAGGGCATCGTGGCACAATTTACGACCGAGGGGCTGCCTGTTGGCATCTTGGCTGGACCAGAAGTTTTAGTCATCGTGGGTGTTATTGCTACCCTTTTCTCAATCGTGTGGGTATTCCCCGGTTAATTCTCAAAAAAGAAGTTGAAGCAGAATATCGGAGGTTGGAACAAGTAGAGAAGAAGATGGTGGGAGGTGCATATGCTTGTGCGCTCATAAGAACGCACAAGACTAGAGTCAATTATACCCAAATTTCCGTGCTCCAATGAACTATCAGGCCGGTATTAACGTGTCAAATTCGTCTGACGCGTGGTGCAAGTGGTGACAAC
The DNA here is from genome assembly GCF_001642055.1 of Alternaria alternata. Classification (NCBI taxonomy): domain Eukaryota; kingdom Fungi; phylum Ascomycota; class Dothideomycetes; order Pleosporales; family Pleosporaceae; genus Alternaria; species Alternaria alternata. The sequence goes on along the minus strand of NW_017306222.1, from coordinate 203,661 downwards.
ATATCGAGAGCAATGTATAGATGCAATGCAAGTATATTCAAGAAATAAATGTATGTACAAAACCGAACGCGCAACTGCTTCAGCTCTCTTCACTCATACCAGTGAGCTTGTATCACCAAGATCCGTCGTTGCTCAGAAGGTGACAACACCGACACCAGCGCTCTTCTGCACGATAGCGCAAACACTGGCCGCAGGGTCAACAGTGTACTTGTAGCTGGGTGCGAAAGAACCCTTCTGAGTGATCTGAGTAGGGCTGTTGGTGAAGATGTTGTCCTTCTCGACGGCAAAACCTTCCTCATCAGAGTCCAAGTTGGTTACAACAGCCTTGTCGACACCGGTGAAGGAGTTGGCCTCGACGAGGACTTGAGCGCCCATGCGCGAGTTGACACCGGAGATACCGCCCTCGTAGCAGGAGCTGTAGATGTGTCCGGTGCCGAAACGGATCGAAGGCAGACGCGAGTTGACGCCAACGAAGGAGTTGTGGTGGTAGGTAACGTGAAGCTTGCCCTTGTCCTTGGAGGCGTTGTTGTCAGAGTGGCCTACGAGAGAGCCCTTCCACTTCTGGGTGTTAGCATTGAATATATTATGAACTGATAGCATGGTGCAGACTTACGTGGTCGTGGAACTTGTTCCAGGAGAAGGTAAGCATATCGGCTCCAGATTTGGCGTCAAGCAGGCCATCGTATGTGTCCTTGTCGCCGGTAATACCAACACTGGAAAAGTCGTTGTGGTCAACCCATACGTTGGTCGAGCCCTCAATGTCGATGAGGTCTTTGCCCTTGGGAGCGTGGTACAACTTGAGGTTCCGGATGATGATGTTGGAGGTCTTAAAGACTTGGAGACCAGAGTCTGTAAGACCAGCATCCTTGCCAACACCAAGGATAGAGGTACCAGCGGTACCGACGCGGATGACGCCGCAGCCAGTGAGCATACCCTTGACCTTGATCACTCCGCCAGCCTTGGTCGCAGCAGTCAACTCAGCGCAGGAGGTGACAGTGGTGCCTGCACCGCTTCCTCCTCCGGTGGTGCCTGCGGCGAATCCAACAAGCTCGTCAACAGCTGCAGCGCGTTTCTCCATGGGTGCGCCATAAGCAGTTGAGGCAGCGGTCATAGCCGCGGTGGCAATCTCGAGAAAACGCATCTTGGTGTAGTTGTGAGGTTGGTAAAATGAGAGGCAGAAGAGAACGTATTGGTTTCAGAGAATGTAAAAGAATGAACAGAGATCGACTCTGAAGTGATGAAGGAAGGTGATGGATGGCAAGATAGGCAGTGATGTTGAGGATGTCTTTATACTGGAAGATCGAGGCTGGAGGATCTAGGCTGCTGGGATCTGTACAGGCTTCATGATCGTCAACTTGGCCGCCCTTAATACTACGAGTCGGGGAACCAACTCGAGAATGTACGATGTGGAGTTTCTCCGCGAATATATGACTTTTGTCTTGGCTTTCAAGAGACTTCAAGCAGGAGTTCGTGTTCCACCAAAGGTATTAGTGTATAGCGGTCTCGTGAGCTAATACGTGATATAAAGGCTTGACAGCAGGATGTGCATGGTAAACCTGGGGTGCATACCTGGGGAAACCTCAAAAGCCGACGGCTTTCGATTGTTGCATTAGCGCTGAGGCACTCCGAGAACCTCTAGGTACAAATCGAAATAGGAAGTACAATATAGGAGCAGGCGCCACTGTTTGACATTGTTGCGCAGAATGCTTGGCTGTCAGTGTGGAGAAAGACCACCAATGGGATGAATTTGTGGGTCCAGAGATCGCCATCCATGCCAAAGTGGAAGTTACAGTGACAGCACTCGGTAACTCAAGTCCACGTCTATGAATGGGTGGAAAAATACCTAGGTTTCAATATACTAATTAGGACGATAGCGAAGTAGTCTGAGCGTTGGTTGGAGTGGAGACGAGGAGGGACGGCCCTATCGGACATAAACTAGCCTGCGACTAGCCTCACGAAGACAGCTGTCAGAACACGAAGGTTCTCCTAGCAAGCCAGCAACGTGAATTCTGAATATCTTGATATAATGAGCTTAACGGGACAGACGCACAATCAACTACATCGTGCTCCAAACAAGGCTCAGGCGAAGAACATATCCAGTGTTCTTACACGCGCTAGACATCGAGTCAAGATGGTGGAGGCGTTCGAAAGCCCAAGAACGCCAAGATGAGATCTGACTTGTGTCGAAACACCAATTTCTAGGCGCATGTTGTTCCGACTCTAATTCGGCGGTATGTGCTCCGAAGAAACGTCTTGACGCTAACTCGTTCAGCGCATGAACGCCGGATACACCAAGGGCTCTTCGTTTGTACATCTGCTGGAAAGCACAATCAATAAGTTTTTGCGCTTTTCTCGGTGTTATTGATAGATCTCGTCCGCTTTCGCCTGCTGAACAGAGTTTTCATCGTCGCCTTGAACAGCATGCACCTAGGGCTTGAAAGGTGGGCTGACGATGCTTCGAGCCAGTGTCGCCTCCTTGCAATGACGTGGGGTGCGTATGTCGACACAAACGGTATCCGCAATAATTCCCTGGGTCTTCAGGCCATTGGCGGTTCTCCTCGTCTGTCTGTTTGCGTAAGATCCTGTAAATGTTTTCATGGTTTCCCAATCACAGGAAATATCGTCGGGCAGATATTCACCGCGCCTTTAGCTTACGCTCATGTCCGCCCCTTCGCGGCGGTCATTGGTACTGCGCTTCGGCGTTCAGTCTTAACTATGATCCATATGAGATATTTTAGTGAAGTGTCTGGATTTTCACCAATCGTCAGTCTCAACTAAGCAACACTGCAGCCGGATCATTCACGTGATTGAGTCGACAGATACAATCTGGATAATGCTCTCGGCACGTCATCTGCGTTCACCAGTCTGAATGTCCGCTAGGTTTCTTGTGGTTCCAGAGCGGCCACGGCCGGTAACATCAGTAGATGTATCGAGATATCATCAATATGCTTTCTTTGCAACAGAACCCTTACCCCTTATCATGCGCTAGCCGAATCACGGGTCGGCGGATGTATCTTCGCTTTTCGCTGTTTGTCGATCATCCTTGACGGCAATGATGTAGATTTGAAAGTACTTGATCTGGCATACCCGATGTCCGGATCAAAGGAGCTGAGTGTCTAGAAATGCAGGTGCTAGTTACAGACATGGACAATGAACAAAGCTCTTTATAGATACTACCTAGGTACGCGACATTGTCCGTGGTGTATAGGCCGCCGATAGAAGCTCAAAGTCACTATCAAGCAGCTATACAATAGTATCGTAGAGACTGACTCTACCGTCGAACCCAAATACTGCATGCGTTTCTTCAAAAGATGCTGCATAGGTACACAAGCCATGGAATCAATATCCTCTGGACAGCAAGTACCGGTGACTACTTCTCATCGTTTCACTGCATCTCATTAGACTGGTTCTTAGCATATGGGCTTCACACTCGTTCAATTTTGCTTCTTCCTTTGATTTGCCCGCAAGACCAATGAGATTGGAGACCATTCTGACAACCAACGCTCTGTAGAGGAGAGCCAACCGCTGCTTGGACATCAACGATCCTTGATTTCAATGAAAGCATCTTGAAGGAGCTGCCAACTCAAACAACAAGCAACTCTTTCTACTACTGCACAGTTTGACGATGCTGGTGTCTCAAGCTCTCGCATGCAACAACCTAAACCGCCTTTGGCAAGGCAACCAGAAGCTGAATTTAGCGAGTACGTTCGTGTGCGATTGCATAGGTCCGCGTCTCAAGAGTAAGCCATCGGACCCATGTTTGCGCAACCTGGCGGCTGTGAATAACGAGCTAAAGCGTCATCGAGTCGAGATGGGAAGCCACTAACGGGTGTCGCAGCCGAGAAGAGCATCATGCTAGGATGGTGGGCGATTGTGTAAATAAACCTCGGGAGGCTAAGAGTCGAATCGTGGCGGTGCAAACATCGTTTCGCATACACAAGCTACAGCTTAGACAGCTTCCCAATGCTTGTGTACGAGATACGCATGTAGTTTCTTTCAATCTTCTCTGTTCATGTTCTATTCCAATCTCGGGCCGTTTAGTGACGCATTATAAGCGCTAAAGCTATCGATCAGGCTAGATTCGCGGGAAGATCCGTGGATCACGCTAGCCGAAACTACGTATATCGTATTGGCGTATCCCAACCGTAAGGCCGTGATGATCAAGGTAATAAAGGTCGCCAACTGCTGCCACAGCTGACTGAGCCACAAACACCATTCTAAGATCTTTCAAAAATCTCTCATGATGAGACCTCGACCAGATAGTACCCAAGCACCGATACCAGTGGAGTTTGAACAAGGCAATGGCGTACATCGTATGCGAGCGCGACCGGATAGTACCCAAGCACCGATGCCTGTGCAATACGAACACGACTATGAAGTACACCACACGGATGCACCACCACCATATACTCCGGAAGAGCTGACCGGCTCAATACCACAGCCAGGGGACACCGGTGTAACAAGTACGTTTACAGATTCTCACTGCCCGCAGTCGTGAGCAGGTGCTGATATTATGCAGACGATGGTCGCATCGACATTGACCTCAACTCACGACTCACCAAGACACTCGTCAAACTCGTGCCGAAGCATGAAAAAGAAGAACCAGAACTCAGTCGCCGATATACCATCAACAGGTTATGGAGCATTCGTTTAAACATTGTCATCCAAGTTGTTGGAAGTCGAGGCGATGTGCAACCATTCATCGCTCTAGGTCAAGAGTTGCAAAGATACGGACACCGCGTGCGAATAGCGACACATAACACATTCGAAAGCTTTGTGCACGAGTCAAACCTAGAATTTTATCCCATCGGTGGAGATCCAAAAGAGCTCAGTAAGTCAATGAAGCTGCATGCTGCAAATTTTCTGGTTCACCCTGTTAACATGTAGCAGTGGCATACATGGTGAAGAATCCAGGTCTGATCCCTTCAATGAAGAGTCTGCGAGAAGGCGACATCCAGAAGAAAAGAGACATGATCACAGAAATGCTCTACGGCTGCTGGCACTCATGTGTCGAGCCGGACCTGAAGACTGGGCAGCCGTTCGTGGCAGAAGCAATCATCGCCAACCCGCCCAGTTTCGCGCATGTACACTGTGCTCAGGCGCTGGGTATTCCACTTCATCTTATGTTTACTATGCCCTGGAGCAGTACGCGAGCCTTTCCGCATCCGCTGGCAAACTTCAAAGGTGGCGAAATCTCAACCGCGCTGATCAATTACGCGTCTTACGGCGTAGTTGAATTCCTAACATGGCAGGGTCTTGGCGACGTCATCAATCGGTTTCGCCATTCTCTGGACCTAGAAGATGTTCCTGTATCGGTTGGGCCTGTACTCGCTTCCACGCTCAAAGTGCCCTTCACATATTGCTGGTCTCCGGCATTGGTTCCAAAGCCAGCGGATTGGGCAGCGCATATCGATGTCTGTGGTTTCTTCTTTCGTGAGCCAACGCCGTACACGCCGCCTGCGGAAATCGATCAATTCCTACGCAATGGACTTCCGCCGGTATATATAGGCTTCGGAAGTATCGTCCTGGACGATCCAGCGAAGATGACGTCAAGCATCCTAGAAACTGTACGCGCCCTAGGTATCCGAGCGATCATCTCGAGAGGATGGAGCAACCTGGGTGCCGATTTGCCAAACGACAACAAGGACGTCCTGTTCATCGGTGATTGTCCCCATGAATGGTTATTCCAGCACGTTGCAGCGGTCGTTCATCACGGCGGAGCAGGTACTGCTGCTTGTGGGCTACGCAATGCGTGTCCTACTGTTGTCGTACCCTTCTTTGGAGATCAACCATTCTGGGGAGAGATGATAGCAGCAGCGGGAGCAGGTCCGATGCCTATTCCCCACAAACTCCTGACGGCCGAGAACCTTACACCAGCCATCCACTTCTGTCTCACGCACGAAGCGAAGCAAGCAGCACGTGCTCTATCTTCGCAGATGGCGAGCGAACGTGGTGTCGAAGCTGCTGCGCAATCTTTCCATGCAAACCTGCCTCTCGAAACAATGCGATGTGCTCTTTTACCCACGGAGGTGGCTTCCTGGAAAACAAAGAAGGGGTCCATCCTCCTCTCCAAACTGGCTGCGCAAGTATTGATCGAGAACGGTGTGATTGTTTCCTCAGATCTTGAGAACCACGAAACGGACCCATTTATCATCACTAATCAACGTTGGGACCCTGTAACAAGCACGACTTCTGCGTGTGTCGGTATCGTCGGAGATATGGGTATGGCAGCGAAGGGCATGGTCGTGGATCCCTTCACCGAGCCGAAACACTCTGTCACCTCTTCAGCCGCCTCGACATCGTCAGACAAGTCAAACGGTGCGGCTGTTGCAGGCCGCGTGGCTGGTGGGGTCGCCAAAGGCTTTGGCAGATTCGTCGGTGCGTTCTACAAAGGCGTCATCGTTGATCTTCCCCTCGCCACCACGGAAGGCTTCCGCAATGTACCGAGACTGTATGGAGAAGAGGTCAAAGATCATGGAGAGGTTACCGGTGCTCTTTCCGGTTTCCAGGTGGGCGGAAAGAATTTCGTTCACGGCATAGCAGATGGTTTCTCGGATCCCTTCCGTCAGACGTACGAGGGCGGCAAAAAGGAGGGTGCGATCGGGTACGCCAAAGGATTTGGTAAGGGAATGGCCGGCCTCGTTACGAAGACGAGCGCAGCCGCCGTAGGGATAGTGGCGTACCCAGGAGACGGCATCGTCAAGAGTATGAAGTATCTGGCGAAGAGCGGAACAAGGAAACGTATCAGGGCGGCGAAATTGGTCGAAACCGAATGGATCGGCAGAAAGTTCGAGGCTGACCTGAACGCTATGGAACTCATACGGGAATTCGAAAGACTAAGAAAGGGCAAGGAGAAGGTGAGGACGTGAAGATGTAACGGCCACGGCGCGTGAGCCAAGGCAATGTTTGATATGCAGTGCAAAGTAGATATGGAGTTTGGACAGATACCCTTTTTGAACGATTATTGTTAGATTTCCAGCAAGGCCAACCTGCATCTTCCCAGGTATGTGATGTATGTGCTCTTACCTCACTCTTGTCCGTACAAGAGAGCCGTAAAGGTCGTAAGGGAAGGGCACTGTGGCGTGTGGAAGACAATAGCTGGAATAAGAGCAACGATGAGGATCATTTTAGGTAATTGTTCTTGCATACCTCAATTACCCACGACTGGTTGTACAGAAAAGGAGTATGCTGTTTGTTAGAGGTGTGGGACTGCAGGTGACAGGAGATGTAGGCCCGCCTAATTTCCGTGACTGCGAATTCCGCTCCAACGGAATTCAGGCGAAATCCGCATGCAGCGCATCCCGCCGTCTTACAAGCTCGCGCACCAACACCGCCATAATGTTGAGGTTCCTCGTACCTAGTCCGTGTACGTGTACTATGGTCCGGAATCGATAATGGAAGCCGGTTTGTTGCGCAGTACTCCTGCTCCGTATGGCAGAGCGTGTAGCAATTGTGTGAAAGCGAAATGCCGATGCATGATACGCGACGACGGAAGTTCCATCTGCGACAGGTGCGTCATTGATCCTATCTCATCAACCATCCCACGTCAAATCGACTGTCGCATGGCGCGTAAATGCATCTGCGCATTGTGTACGACAGGCGAGGATGGACATAGTGCGGAAGTCCTCGCTGTTGCACACCTCGCCACCTGTGTGACTACCTATGATGCAGGACATGCAACACATTCATAGGACATCTGAGCTAAACTGAGAACAATAGATGCCATCGACTGGGGAAAGAATGTAAATCCACATCTCCAGCGCGTAGGAAGGCATCAAAACCAACCCCAGTCCCAAAGAGGTCGAAATTGGAGGACAAGCTTGATGAAGTTGTCTCGCTTCTTCGTACACAGCATGCAGCGCCTGTGTCAATGTCGCCCGATGATCAACTCGTACTCACGCCGGAGTCCTCAGTTTTTACTCAAAGACTATCATATAACCCCGACAATGACGACCGCCTGACTCCTGAGCAATTAGTCGACTTTCGGACGACTTACCTACATCTCTTTCCCTTCGTGTACCTATCGGAGAACCTCACTACAGACGATCTTCACGTCAGATATCCACTGCTCTGTCGTGCTATCCGCACCGTGCTCACCAAGGCGGTCACTCAGCAAAGCCGGCTGAGTAAGCAGTTACGAGAACAGCTGGCTTCCAGGATCATAGTGCAAGGAGAAAGAAGTATTGATGTGCTGTTGAGTCTGATCATGTGTATTGCTTGGTGAGAAAACTGTCACGTATAGCCTTCTCATGATTAACCAAATCTAGGTCACCGTACTTTACCCACGGTAAGCAATTTCTGGGCTCCATGTGCAATCTTGCAAAGACGGTGGTGAGCGACCTTCGTCTTGACAAGCCTGCGCAACCGACGGGATGCCCAAGTCTAGGTCCTCATGTGGATAATAAGGAAGTTCGGACAAATGAAGGCAGTAGAGCGTTACTAGCTGTCTTCATACTATGCGCGAAGTGAGTTTTTGATAGACCCCGGCTTGGCTCAACTGATTGCGGAAGTGTTTCAATAATCTTCGAATACGACCTAATGCTCTGGTCATCGCAGATGGAAGACGCATGCGATTGTTTGAGCAAAGGCCGAGAATCTCAAGAAGACGGCATATTAGCTGCCAGTGCGCGTCTGGCGAAGATTGCGATCAGTGCTGCCGAGGTATCTCGAAGAGCTTCGGGTGATCCCAGTACAGCAAGATATGCTATGATAGCTATTGATCCTCTTACCCTGGCGCTTAGCAATTTCCAGAGATCGCTCGCACCTGAATGTCTACAACACTGTAAGATCGTTATGCCGTCACCCCTTCAAACACTTAATTATATCTAGGGCTCATCATCGGGCTCACCCAAACAGCCCAGGTTGCCATTTATGAACTCGCGCTCTTGAGATCGTCCACAACTGAGATGGCAGTGTCGCAACTCGCCTTCGACTCCAAGCGCATCGGATACCTTATGGAACTCTTACAGACATGTAAAGCCTGTCGAGATCATGCCTTGGCTGGCGACACTATGAGTTTGACAGCTCCATCAATGCTCATATGGTCTTATTGTTGCAAGATCTTATTTCGACTCTCTAGCATCAAAGGAGCAGCTGGCTGGGATCCAACAATTGTCCAATCAACTGTCGACATAGTGCAGTGCCTAGAGCAACTTGCGGAGATAGCTGAGCGGGCTAATTCCGAATACAAGGCTCAAACAGGCGAAGAAAGTTTGTTTGCTGCGGCCGCAGAGACACTGAGAGCTAAGGCGCCAAACTGGAAACTCCCTACAAGAGAGCATGATAACATCATGGACAGCGCAGCGGACGGCTGGAACAACGGGTTGATTGGAGATATAGGGATGATGGACTTTTCGAGCGACTTTTGGATGCCTAGTGCTTTCAATTTTTAACTTACGCGAGAGTGCCACTGCCATACCTACATGGTCACGCTATTGGGGAGCTGTGCAGATCGTAAGAATACAAGACTAGACTTTCATCGGTGCACCGGCGTTCGATCTGCTTTCCTTGACACAGATGCGGTTGCCTGAAGTCCACTTCAAACCCGAAACCCGTTCAATCACGCTCAGGCCTCCACAGTTACCATCGAAACAGTGCAACACATCAATGGACGATTTCTTCTTAATCTCTCTTCTTGTCCTTCTTGTATCTGGTCGCTGCATGCCTGCATCGCGTTCTGCTTTTCGCATTCATATACTTGTCTACCTATCTGACGCCATCTCGCTGCAACTCTACGTCTTGGATCGATACTGCGCAGATCGAATTAACTATAGGGGGCAGTCGGCATGGCACATAATGGGAACATCACTTCAAGGGACCAATATCTCAGTGGTCTGAGACTCTTTGTTCTTCTCGGCAGCTTGACGCTTGTTACGTTCCTAGTCTGCCTTGATACATCCATCATGGGTACTGTATGAACAATCTACGAGGCCGATATTAGGGATCAATACTGAAGACACCAGGCAATACCACGCATCACATCCGAATTCCACTCCCTCGCTGATGTCGGTTGGTATATTGGTGCTTTTACGCTTGCCAGCGCGACGCTGCAACCGCTTTCTGGGAAGCTCTATGCCAATCTCAGTACCAAGGTAAGCACCAGCTTCTTCCGAGAGAGTAGCATGCCTCTGATCACCTCACAGGTTGTGTTTCTCACGTTCGTGCTTTTGTTCGAGCTTGGATCTCTACTTTGCGCTGTCGCTAGCTCTTCGGCTTTCCTGATCGTAGGAAGAGTGGTTGCAGGCTTAGGAGCTTCGGGCATCGTTAACGGCGCTATGACGATGCTAGCTGCAGCTGTTCCAGCAGAGAAGAGTCCTGGTACGTCTGCAATTTCGTTAGTGCAAGAGAATAATGCTAATTAAGGTTTGTAGTATACACTGGCATAGTACTTGGAAGTACGCATATTGTAGCCTGGAAGTGAACATGGTCGAATGCTGACCAGATGATAGCTGCACAAATGGGTATTGTCGCAGGGCCACTTATTGGAGGCGCTCTTACTGAGCATGCTACATGGCGTTGGTGTATGTTGAGTATTTTTTCACATCTTGTTTTGTCCTTGAAGCTGACTGTGGCTCCAACGTAGGCTTTTACATGAACTTACCGATAGGAGGAGCGGCAGCCGCGCTCATCACTCTTGTCCGCATTCCCGAGCGCATTCTGAAGCCACGTCTTACCGTATCCGTTTTTCGCAAAGTTGTTTCCGATCTCGACCTGTTCGGCTTTGTGCTCTTCGTCCCTCCATCTGTCATGCTACTTCTCGCTCTGCAGCTTGGCAGTAGCGGAGCTCAAGCTTGGGATTCCTCCGTCGTTATCGGGCTATTTTGTGGCGCAGGAATATGCGCCATCCTCTTCATACTCTGGGAGAAGAGAGCGGAGGATCAGGCTATGCTTCCAGGAAAGCTGCTTGGGAAGCGCGTTGTCTGGACCAGTTGCGTGCACGCCAGCTGCATCATCACTTGTATGATGACAGCAAGTATCTGGATGCCGACCTACTTCCAAGCCGTGAAGAACAACGGACCTACTGATAGTGGCGTACACGTCTTGCCAAGTATCTTGAGTCAGCTTTTGGCTGTTATCGCTACTGGCGCTGCAGGTATGTCTCAGTGCCGACTACTCCGTGGACATGTTGGCTCACCCTTATCAGTATCACGTATGGGATACTATCTCCCTTGGGCACTCGCTAGTGGTGTCATCACCACCATAGGAAATGTTCTAGTGTCAACGTTTACGGTATCTACAAGCACCGCGGTATGGATCGGATATCAAATCGTTTTGGGCGCTGGCCGAGGATGTGGCATGCAGATGGTAACCCATAGTACTGCTCGAGTGGTTGCTCAATCACTGACACTTCCAGGCAATTATTGCAGTACAAAACGCCGTACCACCTTCCCAATACCCGATTGCTCTAGCCAGTCTCGTCTTTTTCCAGAACCTCAGCACATCTGTTGCTGTCGTTATTGCCAACACTATCTTCGCGCAGACACTCACCTCCAAAATTTCACTTTACGTGCCGTCAGTATCGCCTCGGATTGTACTTGATACTGGATCTAGTGCCAGTGCCGTACGGGCTCTTGTACCACTTGAAGAATTGGATGGTCTATTGAGAGCGTATTCGGAGAGTCTTCGCAATGTGTTTTATTTCTTGTCAGCTATAGCATGTATAGCTGTCATTGCGAGCCTAGGCATGGGTTGGAAGGACATCAGGAAGAACAGTGCGGAACCGGAGAAAGACGTGGCGATGGACGGAGTATGTCAAGACGGCAAGAAGTTGGAAGGGCCTTGAAGTAGTTGCGGGTGTGAATGACACCATGATTTTGATTTATAGATGCACCAAGGTATACTGGTGACGAGGACCAAACATCATAGTGGAGTTTTCCTAAGATTGCTCTATCCAACTGTAAATACGTTGCCATATTTCGTCGCTGTTCTTCTCCATAAACATCATATGCCCATTGCCATGGATACCAACTTTGCCAAGTTCGAGATGTGTAGCCTTGGAACAACCTGCCTGTTTGAGGAAGTTCACTGTGCAATAGTCGTACGGCGCATGGTAGCTGGCTTCCGACGTAACAGTGAGAATGGGCAGTGGCGCAATATTGATCAGCTGCCTCGGTGCTGGATCCATTGCTTGCAGCACACAAGGAACGGTCGCGTTGTTACTAGTCAGATTCGCAGGCTGATAAACTTGCTGGACCAGTTCTGCAGGGTCAGTTACTGGAGGTGAATAGTTCATCGGTATATCCGTCAAGCCCCACTTTCGCGCTGCTGCAGACCCGAAAACCGCTTCCTGGAAGGGTGGGCCCGTCGGCTCTAGCAAGATAAGTCCCTTCGCTAGACGGGGTCGAGCATCAGCTATGAGCAATGGCAGGATTCCTCCCTGACTGTGGCCAAGGAGCCAAGCAGGAGTGCCGATTAGATCCAAAAGCTGTGCTCCAGCAGACTGTACGGTGCTTTGCTGATAGGTAGCATTGGAAATGAACTGGACGTTCGAGGAGTAGAAAGCGTCAAAAGTTGGATCGCCCATAACGCCTGTTCCTGGCCATTGAGTGTGAAGTGTTGATTGAGGCCACAAGCGATATTGCTGCGGAGCAGTGAAGCGTTGTTGAATAAGCTCAGCAGAGTAAGTCGACGGGGCATCAGCGCCGGCCCTTGGTGCCCACGCGGAGCGGCCACGGAAGGTTTGGTCCACGATGTAGACTGTATGGCCAGCTGCAAGGAAGTGTGAGGTCCATGACACCCCTCCATCCGGCTTGACGAGAAAGTTTGTTCCAGTCTGACCTTGTCCGTGAATCAAAACGACGGGGGACTTCACATCTTGTTCGGTCGAAACAGGCGATAGTTTTTCGACGTACATCTGGTCCTTGAATATGTGACCGCCCTTGCCATCGTCGGCATAGCCACCGCCGACGTAAAAGTATGTCCGTACCGCTGGGACTTCAGATTCAATAGGCCGGTCATTCTGTGCTGACGCCAAGCAGGCGAGGAGCGTCAGATGTCGCAGAAGCTTCATAGCTGACGGGCCGCGTGGGACCTGTACTAAAGGGTGAAGATGAGACGAGGAGATGGTGTCGAGGTAGACTGCTGTGTTGTCGTGCTATGAGGCCAGCATATCCAGCAGAAAATCGCTGCTGCGTGGCTCTGATTCATCACACCGCCTTAGATGAGGATCTGCGGAGATGGTTGATCGAACTGGGCTTCATCCTTCTTACAGGGGTTTCATGCGGCTACGATCCTCCCGTATGTAAATTTCTTTTTCTTCGGTTCTTCGCGTGATACCGTAAGACACTAGGGCTCCCTTGCCCCCGTTTACTCGAATATGGTATAACTTTTTGAGGCGCCCCAAGAGTTCTACTGCTTGAAAGCGGAAGCCGCCGTTGTCGAACACGGCTGTTGTGGGTTCAGACAGATACCGGCATGGGCCGGAAGATTGTTCTTGGTCTTGGCTGCGGGTCCCATAATCCCGAGGTTTGTCCCCACCCGCCTCAAGAATTCGATTATCTAGCCTTAACAGGTAAAGCACTGGGCTGGTAGAACGGAGGTTTGACCCGCACGAGTACTGTACCGCTCCACGAGATGAACTTGCATGAATCTGATTCGACCTATTATCTTAAAAAAATGGAGGCTGTCTTATTCAATTCGAGGCTTGCGCCCGATTCCGATCCGCCTCCTCATACGATCCTAAGTCGGGCTTCTTTGTTGCTCCGTCTTCGCTCTGCGGATCTTGGAGGGATGTGCAGGATGTTATGCTGGTCTGGCGATAAGGCTGAAGCATAAGCTCCTCATCGTCTTTTGGCACGTTTGATAATCTTTTAGGTTGCTTGCCGCCGCTGCCTATGGTGCGTATTGTGGATGATGCGCCTGCGCGTGGTGCCAGTCTTTGAGATTTTCGACGTGAGCGTTGTCGCCAGATGTTGAACGCTCCATACAAAACAGGCGCGTTTACCACTATCGCAGCGGCAAGCAGCTCAGTGCTTGCCCATGTCGTCCGGTTTGCTTGTACAGCTGCATGCATTGCGTTGATTGGGAGTCGAATTATGGTGATTGCAATGATGAATACTATGGGGGGTTGAAGTCAGCGTATGTCTTACGTGCCATCGTTACAGTCAGGACCTACTTCCAAGTGTACAAAGAGCATAAAGGCGTATCTTTGTGCGCCATGGTGTTCGCAACGAAGAGAGCATTGGGAGTGGGAGGGCGAGTATCATGAAATCGGTGATCTAGCGACGGGCTCAAGTTAGCCTAACCACACTCAACAAAACATGTGTTTGGAAGCAGCGAGATGGACTCACGATGTTAAGGATACCTAGCACAAACAGTTGAACTTGTGCCTGAACACAGCTTCCGGGAGCTGGAACCACCTGCCAGTACAGATGGAAAGGGTCACACTCAGTGAAGCCAACAATCTGCGCAGCAACCCAAGTTGCAGCGAAGATTATGCCGTAGGACCAGGATATGTATCGCTTCCATTGTTCGCTTGGATGAATATGATGAAGGTAGAAAAAAAGTATTGCTGATTTCTGTAACCACAGGCTGTTAACATTGTTAGTCCACGTCGTTATGAACCAGTAGTACTCACTAGGTGTTGTAGATTGGACGATTCGTGATAGCAAGTTTGCTACCAACTGTGCGGCGATATATTTCGACGGGAGTGAAGTCTGTAGTCGCCCGGAGTTTTTCGGGCATGTTGTTCGTACCCCAAGTAAGGACGACGTGTATTACACCACCGCGCGTAGCAGCGCAGACCATCGCACCCATGGTACAGTAGTCTCCAAAGTCAAATTTCTTGAATAAAATCTTCCGGCAGACAAGGCGCGAGACCATGCAAATCATTGCGAGGGCGGTAAATAGATGATGGATAAATAATGTCTGGTCCATCTCGCACGGGCAGAATGCCTTGCCATAGCCTACGGGTGTTGTCCGCGATATGTCGAAAATAGCCAAGGATTCGATTGTGAAGACGAATCTGCATGTTTGCGATTGTCTCGTGTACGAATGGGCCAGCAATGACAAACCAGGGAGCCACAGTTTCGGGTATGGCCGAGGGACGCCGGATGCGCTCGCTGCCCAGGTGTTAACGCACTGACGCGACTGCCCTTGCCCTTGCCCCTGCTTTGATGGCGCGTCGACCAACCGATCTTCCGCTAATCGGGTGCTCGCGGGCAAGGTGTGGTTCTTCGAAGATATCGCAGTTATGTGAACGGTGGGTGGGTACCTGTTGTTTTAGTCTGTGTGCAAAGGAGAGGAAAATCCTAATCACAACCGCCGCTTAGACTGCTATTTTGCAAGGATGTGAGAACAAAGAGAGGGAATGCTAGATGTACTCGCCGGCTTTGCTTGCTCACCGTCGTTCTTACCCACTTCTGTCTAACATTCCGAAATCTCACAGACAGCCTTGTCTTCTTTCCTAGTGCTGAGCTCGACTAGCCTTGATACGAGCCGATCGACGATGCAAAAGCTTTTTTGCGTTCATGATATGCGCTCGTGCATACATCAGAATCCTGTAGGCGCAGCAACGTTTGCTGTGGTAGCCTGTGGGTACTCAGAGATCAGCCATAACTAACCAGCATCGCCATTTCGTTGTAAGCAATACCAATTTCAGGAGCAAGGGCAGTCAATGTTAAGGACATAATGCTCAGTCTCTCAAGGACTTGCTATTCAGAGTCTCCGCGATTCCTGCGCATGCGGTTGTACTTCTACTTGCATGATAGCAAACCGTCCATCTTTACCCGTCTCCGGGTCGAATCCGTTGTAAACCGCTTGTTGTTCCCCACTCGCCCTTGCCAACCCCTCCACGCTTCCTACGCTCTTCAACGACGTGTTCCTAACTAACTCGAAATTATCTCGGCTGTCGTCGGCGAGGCGTTGGTGGTGTGTAACGCGGACTTCGTTTGTGACAAAGATGTGACTCCAGTTTGCGATGACGGTAGGCCAGAATATGGGCATGCTTGCGCACATTATAGCGAAATCGACTTCGAGGCAGGAGATGATCAGGACTTCGGGATACCACCAGGTAAAATCAAAGCTTTGGGTTTTGCTTTGACTATGCTTGAAGGTGCTCCAAAGACGGAGGATAGCCATGAGTACGACGCTGAACATGTCAGCGATAATTATGAAATTCGACAAACTTGGCTTACATGGAACCAAGAGCGAACAACCCAGTCATGGCGAGAACCTGTTTTCGTCTCAGGTCTGGCCTGAAGTATTCCGTGAGCGGAACAAGAAAGATTGCGATATCAAACAACATGTTCGTCGCAGCAAAAGAAAGTACCGAGTATTTCGCCTCGTTGACGGTGCGATACCCGAAGCCGTAGCATTTGGCACCGTTGCTTCTGTCCCAAAACCCAGAGACAGGAAAGCATGGTACCCAGGCCATGAAGGAGAATGTCAAGCCCCATGTTACAACCAGCGCAAGCAGTACGATAGAGACTGTGCGACGAGTGCCTTCACGAAACAGCCTTAGGTACTGTAAGAGTAGCGAGATCTTGATGAAGGCGGTGGTTGTGTGATATGCGGCATTGGTGATGTAAAGCCAAATCATGGTTGGCTGTAGTACACTGAAGGAGTATATAAGATGGTGGCCCATGCCATACTTGGTACCTACGAGACGACTTAGATAAGCCCAAGGTCAAGGCGGAGATGCTTACCGTAGAGAAAGGTTACAAGTGATACTAAATTGAATGCAGCCGCCAGGACTACGAAGAGGTCATCAAGGCCAGGTTCGCGAACAACCCGCAGACGTGTGTGCAAACGAAAGGCAACGAAAATCCAGCAAAGTACCTGTACTTGTGAGCTTCCGGGATATTCTACTCTCAAGCTGGACATACATGGAATGGTATTGTGACGCCGAACATTGTGCCTTTCTGGTTCGCCAGTGGCACAGGCTCATTTGGGTCTGGAGGAGTTTTGATCATCTCACCGATGATGGCGGTGAATTCGTCAGCCATTGTGACCAAATGCGTATGCTACGCTTCGTTCGAAAATCGGGGCGCCACTATCAAAGTCTTCGGGCGTATGAAGACATGAAAGGTTGAAGTCGCGGTATGAAGAACTGCGACCTGCGCATCAAGGCATGTTCCTGAGGGACGCTGAACCCTATATTCCCAAGTGCCGGGAACGACATTGCGCAAGCTGATCTTTCAACAGGCTTTGCTGGTTATCCGGGCTGAATCGCATGCCGTTTGGGGATGATGGCGGCCCCTCCTTTGCCGAAATCTAGGCTTTCTGGAAATTCGAAGAGAATGCAATCGCCTCAGTGGACTGGAGATCGGGGATCTTTTTCGAATGCGGCTGCGAAGCCGTTCAGACGGGAGCGTTTCTCACGATCGAAGACTAGGGTGGCATGTCATCAGGACTAGACCACGGCGATGGTGCGACACGCGAGTCACCGTTATTCGTGAACAGCAGGAGCTGAAAACTCCACAGATGGCAGCATTACTTCTTGCAGAGTTCTTTTCAGGTTTGTTATTGCCGAAAAAAAACCCTCCAAAAGTCGACGCATAGGAAGGGTGTGGTTGTGGGCGACGACATGCTCCCCAAGTCTAGAGCTCCTAATAAGTACTGCCGAGGTGTTTGGCCCTGGCGCATCGCCAACTCTTTCGTATTTCATCCTAGTGCATGACACATCCTGCATCCTTGGACGCAGATCCAGATCGCCTGGAGCGGTGTCCACATTGGCAGATTCGAGACAACATCAACCGTAGGAAACAAGCAGCCGTGGATGGGACGAAGGATATGCCCGTCAGGTGTTGAACCCTTGAGCCTTCTCCAAGGTTGTACAAGACCAGCACCTCCTTAGGCGGAATTTCTGGCGTGCGCAAGAGTGTAGCCGCTATGAACCTATCAGAGGGCGCAAACTTACAGCTATCGGCAGACTTTCTTTTGTAGGACATTGGGATGTGCAATGATGAGGGGGGAGAGCTTCAGAGAGAGTTCAGGCGAACTGGTGAAACTACGATCACATGCGACCGTGCTTAGCTCGCGACAAGGTCCCTACGTCACCACAAGCGAGGCAAAGAAAAACGTGGTCGAGAAGGTTTTATTCCAACATCAACTCTTGCCCACAGCAGTGGAGTTGTTAGGCGTTCAACAAGTGTAATAACATGCGACAGTGTGAGGCGTGTGAAACAATTCAGATTGCGGGATACGACGCGCCGTCGACATGGCTAAAATCGAAAAGTCTATCAACTTGGTACTCCCATGCCTTTTACCCGCCCAACGCCCGTAGATGCACTAAGAGACAACGCCAGAACCGATGCGACATAGATATCATGAGTCTCAAACCTAGTCCTCCATCTTCATCTCCTCGAAATCATCCAGCAGCTGCTCCATAGGGATCTGCAGGCCTTCATCTTCATCATCGCCAAGGCTACTCTCGGTCTCCATAGCATCCGCATCGCGCTGCTTCTGCTCCTGTTGCGCCTTGTATAGTGCCATGGTCGCGCGCAAGTCCTGGTCCTCTTCAACGTCCTGCAAGAACATCTCAAAGTCGCGCTCCATCTTTTCTTGATCTTGCTTGCGAGGCAGCATCTCGCCTTCCTCCCTGTTCATACGCTTGACGCGCCAGTTGCGCTTATTCTTGTTCTTCTTGGAGCGCTGGTAGTACTTCTTGACAAGCATGACGTCAGGAATGGCGGATGAGTACTTGTTGTTGGATTCGAGGACGTCGAAAAGCTCGTTGTTGAAGTTTGTGTTGGCAAGCAAGTAACCCATTACCGAGTCGCCTACGTGTAGGATTCCACCGAGGTGTGTGCGGCAGTAGTATGTTGTGTCGTTGACGCCCATGTCAGAGGCGCGGGCTACGGTGGCCTCGGCGAGGAAATGGCGGCCGACCTGCTTACCTAGAGGCTCGATGTCGAGAACAATGAATTCGGTCAGTTCCTGTACATCGGCGAGGGGTCGGAAAGGCGTCCGCCAGTAGATGTCGGTGGCGACATCGGCTGTCTGGAGCGTCGAAGGGTCAAGTAGTTGTACTGAGGTACCGATGCGGGTGCAGAGTGTGAGGGGTGAGACGTTGCCGAGCTTCTTTGCGAGCGGGATAGGAAGGACGACAAGATCGTCTTTGCAAATAGGCACAATCTCGCACGAGAAGGAGAACTTGTAGTTCTTTGTCGAGGTGTGAATATCGTGCGAGATGAGCTCTTCGGATCGCTTGATGTTGACGGGGATGACGGCCTTGAGGAAGTCGCAGAAGGCCACGGCGTGATTCCTCTGGGCGAAGAAGAAGTCGATACCGTCGTGGACTTCCTTGATGTTGATTGTGTCCTTGTGGGCGCCATGCTTCAGAATCAGCTGTTCCAGGTACAGGAACGTCCTCTTGTGCGGCACCTTCTGTCGGACTTGTACCGACGCCCTCCATGTGTTGTGGGTGTAGCTCTTGGCGCAGTCTGGACATTGGTTGTAGTTTTGTGTGAACTCGACCTCGAAGCTCTGCTGCATGATGGCGCCTTCGTTGATCTCCGACTGCACCGTGATCTTGACCTTTATCCTCCTGCTGTGCGGCTCGGTCCAGATGAAGCTGGCGTCTATGATTCTCAACTTGTTGAGTCCGCGCAGTTTTCGCAGGCAGAGAGCGAGCAGTTCGCGCGATTCGGGGTGGGCGACGACCCAGGTCGTGGGAGGGGAGAGCCATCGGTCACAGTCGCGGCACATGAGCAGAATGGCTTCGCGCGGGATGCCGCCGGTAACGTCCGTCTTCAGTTTTATGCAGTCGTAGCAGAAGGCACCAGAGAGGGTGCCGTCAACAGGCGCGCCGCAGTCTGCGCAGAGAATGGTTGCGGCGTTCTTGGGCTCGGGCGCAAAAGAGCGCTGGCCATCCATGGTGACGCCCTCCATATGTGCGGTATCGTTTCGACGTAGGCGGGTTCGGTGATTCGAGTTACTTCAGAAACCAGAAGGGCAGGCAAAGGGTATATGGAGGGGAAAAACTAGTGCGCGAATGAGTCGTCGATTGGAAATTCCGCCAGTGTGAGGGGCAAAAAGTCTTATCTTATCGGCCGTCACGTGGCAGCCCGTCAGACGCCAGCAGGGGTCTTGGACAGTCGGTACAGCAAAACACCGATGTCATTGGGAAAGTTGTGCTGCACAACGCCATCCGACCTTTGGTGCCCGCTTTGTTGCCCACCATGTCTTTCCCAACCATCGCTTCCTCGAGGTTTGTCTGCAACGCCTGTCGCAGCGCACATATACGCCAACTTGTTCCGGCACCTAGACTCAATGGCGCATTATCACGCACCTTACCTCGGACATTCTCACGATGCGCCTTCAGCACGAGTGCAATTCCAAGATTAGACAGGAATGATCCTGCGACCGAAGACCCCGAGTTTGCATTTCTCGATGACAAGTCGAAGCTGACTGCTGCGGATGCTGTGTCGCAGCAAGACACAACAGACGTTGTGGACAAGTCGAAAGAAGCTCCACCAGTGCCCTCTCAACAAGACAACGCCATCCCATGGTACCTGAGACAACAGTCGTCGGTCCAGTCGCCCACGCTGAACCCCGCTGAAGTCCCAGATCTCCCGCCAAATCCGCCACCACTCCTGCAAACACTACTCGAATATGTTTCCATCACGGCCGGTCTGGACGATTTACAGTTGCTCGACCTCCGAAATCTTGATCCCCCGCCTGCGCTCGGCCCCAAGCTGATTATGATCATCGCAACAGCGCGCTCCGAAAAACATCTGCACGTAGCAGCCGATCGCTTTTGTAGATGGCTCCGACGTGAACACGGCTTGAAGGCGAATGCAGCTGGTCTGTTGGGTCGCAACGAGCTGAAGATCAAACTGAGGCGAAAGGCGAAGCGCATGAGAATGTTGGCAAACGTTGGTGGCGCTGCACCCGAGGGGAACATCGATGACGGCATACGGACCGGCTGGATCTGCTGTACACTTGGGAAGCTGGAAGCACATCCCGATGACACGCACATGCCAGGAGCGGATGTGGAGCAGTTTGTGGGATTCAGGGACATCAAGCCTGGCGTCAACGTTGTCGTGCAGATGTTTACAGAGGAGAAGAGAGCCGAGACAGACCTCGAGACATTGTGGGGTGGAGTACTGAGAACGCACCAAAGGAAGGATAAGAGCGCTGATGAAGCGTTAAAGGAGTTGGAACAAGACATTGAAGATCTGGAAGAGGATGCCGAAGATCCTGAATACCAAACACAAGAGTCAGCTCAAGCGGTTAACAAGTCACCCACCGAGCCCAGCAAATCTACCAGCCGCCCAGCACCCGCGCAGCAGACGTACCGCCTTCGTCCTACTCCGAGCGATCTCTTCCCACCAGCTCCGACGTCCGAGGGCAGGAGACAGATGCGCCGTTTACATACAGTTGGCTTTAGATGATTTATCAAGACGTAGTCTATGCGCTAAGCACTTACGCCGTCTCACTGAGCGAACCAACGCTACGATTGACGACTTGTATAACATGTAAATTAGTTATGAGCAGTGGGGTTGGACGTCACAAACAAGGAGACTCCGATAACAAAGTAGAAACTATCACCTGTGCACCAGCGGTAGGAATTAGCCACTAAGCAGATTTGTAAAGATGAACGCAGCAGGCAGTGAGTACGACAAAATGGAAGGCTAAGAATTGCAGACACTACATGCTACAGATGAAACACGATCGGTTCCCCTCACATCAACACAGCCATACCCTGAGCGTTCTTTCCTGCCATTCCACTCAGGTCGAAATGTTGCACCTGCTTCATGGATCCTTGGCCTCCAGATACATCCAGCACCATTATCGCCGCAGCCGTCGTCCCATTACCTGGGCTCAATGCGTAAACAAAGTCTCCTGCCGCACGCAGATCAATGAGACCAGGGTCGCCATTTGCAGATAGATCAAGTTGTTTGATAATGCTTGCGTCGTCTAGACTCATCTCCACAACACGGTTCACTCCGACATCTGTTACGAAGGCGCTGTTTGTTGCGTCGGAGATGGTAGCCCAACAGGTTGCTGCTTGGCCATCAATAGCTTGTTTCCCTTTGACTGTTGCTTGGCCTTTGGAGTCAATCGACAATACGGTAGCACCGAATGAAGCGTCAGTGACAAAGAGGGTAGACGGGTCGTTGGACAAGGTAGCTGAGCCGAAAAGCACCGCAGTTCCGTTGGGCGAGCTACGGACATCTTTCTTGGAAAGAGTGGCCGCTCCGTTTGAGGCTTGCACCGAGTAGGTGGAGAGGAAGCCCGTATTGTTCACTGTCGGGTCGCCCTTGACGGTCGTGAATAGAGCAGATTCGTCAGATGAGAAGAAAGTCTGTGAGACTGTGTTCAGTGGTCCTACAGGCGGTGTGCTTTGTCCGAGATCGAAGGATCGAAGCTCATCCATTTGCCCGAGTCCTTGCCGGGAGAAGGAAGCGCATGAGATTCCCGCTTTGGCACCTGTTGTGCCGACGCAGGCGAGCTTGTTCTTCGCAGACGCAGCGACAGTATTTGGGAATTCGCCAGGTATGGCCAAAGGCTTACCAACGCACGAGAGCGATGTGGCATCTCTTGATGATATGGTCATCATGGTAAGGGTATTAGAGCCAGCATTCACAGCGAATAGGTTCTGAATTTCGTTAGCCAAATATTCTTCGCATTCACTCATGGGAATGGAGAAACTTACGTTTCCGGCGATAGTTAAAGCAGACTGACCAACGAGCGCATCAGGCGTTGCAGGCTTTCCCTCTGCATCAACAGCAACAGATCCAGCACCACCTGTCTTCATCACTTTGCCTTTGGAGAGCATGCCATCGGCTCCAATGGGCAGTGCAACGACGGCGTTGTCGGCATCATTAGTCAACATATAGATGGCTCTTCCTACAGCAGGTTTGCCAGCATTCGGTTGTTGCATACAGCTCATGCCACCATGTTGTTGTGCCTGGTCCGCACCTGCGCGATGCTGCTGATGCGGTGCTGCTACTGCTACCGATGGAAGGAGAGCAAGGAGGATTGTTTTTGCGAACATGGTTGTAGTATGCGATGTGTTGTGGTAGTAAAAGAGAGACCAAAATTGAAGTGGAAGCGAAAGTTTTGGAAGTAACGTGAAGGAAGTGAGAAAGTCCAGCTAATCTGTTGGAGACAACTCTATCGATGGTACGCTCTTCTCTTATAGACACTGCCTCAGTACTGATGCCTTGCACTGTCACGTACCGAGATGTACTGATTATTCGATCAGGATTTCCTAATCTGGAATGGCTTGCACTCGTGCAGGATGACAGGGTCACCAAGCACACCCGCGGCGTCCCCAGGCTGAAAACCGCAAAGATTCTTCGCATGGCGCGTGAGACTGACCTTGCAGTCGTTCCTGTGCGGATCAAGTCCAAGGATGTAGGTCGGCTATGCGGTAGACACGAAACGATGCTTGTGTCAAGCGAGCGCTCGGTAGATCCATTGCCTGAACAAGGAATCTGGATCATGAAGCAATTACCAGAAAAGGTTAGCCTGGAGTTTCCGGTAGCAGACAGCCCCTAGGTCGCACAATTTAACATTGCCTCAGCTGCGCCTGTCAGACATGCCAGCCGGGCCGTTCTCATTGGCGCGACGCTGGGAATGGATACGGGATTGCGGGAAAACTAGACTGGACATCTGTTTGGCATGTATCGCTCATCGTCTTGACCACTGTTCTCATTGCACAATACCTATCAGTACTCGGGCTTGTGTAGGTTGACAGCACAAGCGTAGCAATCCATTCCTAATCCTCTTAGTGGGCGACTGACTGATCACCTGCACACCCCGGCACAGTAGAGGCTTCGTGCGTGATGAAGTTTACTTTCAAACCTTTCAAAGGTGATAAGAGTTCCCCAGACGGTATGTTATATTTGACCCGTGGTAGCCTAGGTATGAATCGCTAATAGTGATTTCGTCTACTCAGACGACGTCGATTCGCGCAATCCGGGGCAGAGGCGCAGAGAACAGGTTCGTCGAGCGCAAAAGTCCGTTCAGCCTTCATGTCCCGAGACCAATATCTTGGACTAAAATTTGTTGAATAGAACCCATCGGGAGCGAAAAGAAGCATACACTGCTTCTCTTGAAAGCGAAGTAGTTCAGCTGCGGGCGAATGAAGCCAGGCTTTCGCAGGAGGCGAAGACTTTATACTCTGAAGTTACTTTTCTGAAGATATTGCTGGCGGAGAACGGAATTGCAATACCTGAAAGACCAGAAGTCACCCATGGCGGGGAGAGAGGAGGCAATATAGTGAAGGAAAAGACGATAGCGCTGACAATCGGCCAAGAGAACAAGAGGAAGAACCGAAGGAAACAGATATACGTACAGCAGATGCCGAGAGAGCCTTCAAGTAAGTGTATTGCAGTCAAGTTGCAACTGCATTTGGTGATGATGTCCTCACTGATGGAACTCGCGCAGCCAGCCCGCCGCAACTCATTACTCCGCCATTGTCTGGCTCTACGGGATCAGGGTACACCTCTAGTACTTTTCCTGACAGTTCCACGACATGTATGGGTAGCCTCGACCCAGAAATTGTTGGAATGGACTTTGTCTTGACGTATGCGCCCTGCTTGCCCCTCACTAAGCTAGCATCGCTAAAAGTTCATACGTAGTCTCGAATCTCCCTGTTTACCACATATCGACGTCGCCTCGCCCAATAGTAGCAGCTCAGATACGGATCCTCCCACTTCGACCGGCCACGCCCTCACTGTCTCAGCATGCCTCTTCCATCATCATCCTTCGCCACCCGGCCAACGTCAGTTGTCTTCTGCGACTTGGGAAGTTCCTCATGCCAGTATAGATCAGCTATTGGCACTGTCTGGTTCTGTCCCTTTGCAAGACAGTGAAGTCACGCCCGTACAAGCATGGGACTATGTCCGGCGACAAGAACAATTTACTGGACTTGAAGCGGGAAGGTGGGAGAGCCTGAAGCTGAGCTTGACAAGTTTAGTACAATGCCATGGTTTTGGAGGCGTGATCGAAAGGAGCGCTTTTGAAAATGCGGTGTTTGAGGCTTTTGTTGTGGGTAGGGTGTTTTGAGGGGACGAGAGTTATCTGACATATCCCAGGGCTGTACTGACAGCCGCTCTGTACTGAAGAAGTCGTAAAAGATTGCGTACTTCATTTTGTTTAGATTCTTTTGATTCAATGAAAGAATGATGGTGCGACAAGAGCAGATTGCATGTGAGGATTACAGCTAGTTGCCATGATGCGAATTTATTCCCGAAAGAATTTGTCACTTCAGCGATGCCATAGTAACGGAGATGCACGACACGCCTCTTGTGCGTTCTTATTGCACACTATACAGCAACAGCCGACTGCCGTCTTGGTAAGAGCATGGTGATGGAGAGGTTCCAAAGTTTCTTCGCGCAGGGTCCCAAAGAACCTCGGTATTGAATATCAGTTCATGCATTGCCCTAACAAGCGAGATACGGGGGTACACGCGGCCTGAAGGGGTAGGTGACGGGCGGTTGGTGGCGTTTCCGGACCTGCGTTGCAGGCATCGCGGCCCCAAATCGCGCAACAATGGAATTAAGGTGCTCGAAGACGACAAGTCGAAACCCTGTCCTATTTCCGTGAACCAAGACGCGTTGCCAACCAAGATTGACGAAAACTGGGGGTGACAAACACACTAGACGCTCCCGAAAAGCTTAGCAGTCGACTAATCGATAGATCGCCCAATCGCCAGCCCCACACCAAACAACGACGGCAGCGTCATCAGCGCCTACGTTGCCACCTCGGGCCGGGCAAGTGTCAGCATAGCCACCTTGTTCGCGCGGTGATTGAAATAGTATAGTACCTGCAGCCAGCCCGTAAAACCCTAAGACACGCGTCCCTGGTCGTCCAAGGCCTTGGAAGAATAACTACCCGGCTGCCCCGGAAACACTGCGTTCCTTTGTTTCTTGTGTTCTGCCTGCACTACACAGCCAAGCTTTTGCCCAAGGTCTACCAAGCTGCGCTGGGGGAAGCTTCGACTACTCTTGACATTCGTTACCTACATTCGTTATCGACAGCCAACATGGTAATGTGGAAGCGTCTTGTTCCCACCGCCGTGGCGGCGCTGGCTGCCAGCGGGGTGAGCGCAGCGAGCTACGACGACATTCCAGACATCGAGGTCTATGGACAACATTTCTTCTACACAAACAATGGCTCGCAATTGTATGTATACCTGCTCTAGCATTGTCAAGATCACCATGCTAACCATATCGCAGTTATCTCAAGGGTGTCGCATACCAGCAGAACTACTCTCCCAATGGCTCAACAAGCGCCAATACCAAGTACACTGACCCGCTTGCCGATGGCGACGCCTGCCGACGAGATATTCCCTACCTCAAGCAAATCTACACAAACATTATCCGCGTGTACGCTATCGACCCGACCCAAAACCATGACGACTGCATGGCGCAATTGGCCAGCGCAGACATCTATGTCATCTCCGACTTGGGCGAGCCCGGCACATCCATCGAGTCAAACAACCCAGAGTGGGATGTCACGCTTTACCAGCGATACACAGGCGTCGTCGATGCGCTGAGCAAGTACCGAAACGTCATTGGTTTCTTTGCTGGTAACGAGAATGTTAGCAGCGACAACCAAACCGCCGCTGCCGCATTCGTCAAGGCTGCTGTCCGCGACACAAAGACATATATCAAGAACCAGAACTACCGCAGCACTTTGGGAGTGGGCTATGCAACTGCCGATGTCCCGTCTCGCGACGAGCTCGCGCATTACTTTGCGTGCCAACCCGGCAACGCGGGTAACACAACCTCGATCGATTTCTGGGGTTACAACGTTTATTCTTGGTGCGGTGACAGCAACTACGCAAGCTCTTCCTACGGCGAACGCGTCCAATTCTTCTCCGATTATCCGGTGCCCGTTTTCTTCGCTGAATACGGTTGTATCGAGGGTCTTAGCAGCCCCACAAGCCGTCCATTTACTGAGGTCGAAGTTTTGTACGGCAATATGACCGACGTCTTCTCTGGTGGTATCGTCTACGAGTGGTTCATGGGCGCAAATGACTACGGACTCGTTTCATTGGCTGATAACGGCGCAAGTGTGTCTCCATACCCCGACTTCACGTCTCTACAAAGCCAGCTTGCTTCCGTTACTCCGACCACCACTCAGCGCTCCGAGTACACACCTACCAATTCAGCACCCGCCTGCCCTTCAGTGGGTGGAACTTGGCTCGCGCAAGCTTCTCCGTTGCCTCCCAACGTAAACCCTCAGCTATGCGCGTGTATGGTAGACAGTCTACAGTGCGTCTACACTTCCGACGACGACGACGCTTACGCCGACGACTTCAACTACATCTGCGGCGAGAACGAGGACTACTGCAGCGGAATTGCGCGCAACTCTACAACTGGCGACTATGGTGCCTATTCTGGCTGTGATCCCAAGGACCAGCTCGCTTTCGTTGCAAACCAATACTACATTGGTCAGAAGAAGCGCGCAGATGCCTGCAGTTTCTCGGGTAGGGCAAGTACTCAGAGCGCATCGACTGCGAGTGGTTGTGCCTCGTTGCTGAGTGCTGCGGGCAAGAACGGTGACGGCACCGTACCCACTGCTACAGGCAAGGGCACAGCAGCTGTGAGCGGCGGCAGTGGCAGTGGTGGAGCAGCAAGCTCCAGTAAGTCCGAGGCTGCTGCTCCTAGCGTTAATGCCCCTGGCTTCTTTGCCCATGGTGATTTGGTCATGGGTGCATACGCTGTTCTGGCAGCAGGAAGTTTGCTGGGCATGCTTGTACTATAGGTTAGCTGGAGAGAGGTGTGGTGTGGTGATGAAGCATGCTTGGATGCTATGCAGTGAGCCTATATGCTGAGGAGCAAGTGTTTGGGGGCTTTTTTTTTGGCGTTTTTAATCATTGTTACAATTGACCAATATAGTTCAACTTTCTCTCAAGCTTAACTAGCTGTACGTACCACACGTGAAGACCAGACTCGGTGACTCTCGTGGCCGACAAATATTCTCAGTCTTGTCAGCATTGCTGATCTCCCATTGCTTTGACACGCACCACCTCTTCAACATCAACAAGCATCACAATTATCAAGAACAACGCATTGCACCAACTTCAGATATATTCTATCGTCTACAAGCTGGCCTTTTCTTCTTATTTATTTCTTTCTTCGCCCCCCGCTGCAGTAGCGAAAGACATTGCTGTTGTTGCTTTCAAGACAACGTCTCGTGCCCCATAGCCTCACTGTACATTAGAGTGACCAAGATACCGTACGTATGTAAAGCCTATCCTCTCATGAGGGGATATCGCTGTAAAAAGGGGAAAGCCCTAACCCAAATATACAGCATCCCCGACGCCGACGCTGCGCTTGAAGCCAAGAACCGACATTATAACACTCTGCTGAAATCAATGTGAAGTTGATGGTTTATGAACCTCGAATACATCAAAGCCTGTAATTTTAGCTTTGTAATCGAGTCTGTAACATGCTAGTACATGTTGGGTGGTCCAGGACGACCGGGCTGCTGGCGGGGAGGCCCACTGAATTGGCCATCGAACATCATACGTGGGTCTTCACCTCCTCGCATGCCAGGCATTGGAGGTCCACCATACCCAGGAGGTGGGAAGTAGCCTGGCGGACCCTGCATGCCATTACCACCAGGTCCTCCGGGTCCGCCTGGAAAGCCCAATCCGCGGATATTGCCGGCAGGCGGGAAGCCAGGGAGGTGGCCAAGTGGTGTGTTGCCTGCTGAGAAACTCGGCCCAGGGCCCATTTGTTGACCATTGGGACCATTAAGGCCAGGTGGTTGACGCATTGGACCACCAAAACCGGGGGGAGGAGCGATGTTTGGTCGTTCTTGGGGTGTTGGCGGCATTCCTGGTTGACCGCGTCCGCCCATGTACGGCATGTCCGGTACAGGCTGCGAAGGAATACCCATATTGGTCGGCATGCGAGGGTCGCCTCCGGTGTTACGGCGCTGAAGGCCCATAAGTGGATCCTCGGGGGTGGGGTATCCCATTGGCATGCGTTGATTCTTTCCTCGCATGGCCTCCTGTTGCTGTTGTTGTAATCGTTGCATATGTTGAAGCTCCAGCTGGCGGTCGGCTGCATCACGACGCATCATCTCATTCTCTGAAAACATGCGAGGGTCTTCCATGAAGCCGGGAGGCAGAACACCTCTGCCTTTGGGTTGGTGCTGAGCCGGAATCTGAGGCTGCTGTCTTTGCTGATCGAAGAAGGGCATGTTATGACCTTCCTGGGTCGGGCGAGGCAAATTATGGCCCTGCACTTGAGGTGGTGTACCACGAGAAGGTTGTTGCATCAGATTCAGCAGGAAGTCACGCTCACGCTGCTTGGTCGCTTGATCACGCTGTGATTCCTCGCGTGCACGACTGTTCAACAGAGCCGCAAGGTTTGCGTCTTGAGGACCATTGCGTTGCGGCGGAGGCTGATGGGGAAAGTGATCATCTGGGTGACTAGAATCGGGGCGTGGAGGTCTGAATTGATCAGACATTGCATTCTCAGGCGACATGCTGCTGAAGCGCGATTGCTGTGGAGGCCGAGATTCGGGTGGGCCAGCGCGTGGAGCCAGGATGTTCTCCAATATGCTCTGCTGTTCGAGTGTCCTTGGTGGTGGTCTACCATGTTGCGGGTCCGGCGGCGGCGATTGCTGGTGGAAGTCTAACGAGATACCTCCACCGTGCCTCATACCATTTGGCGGTGTGGGCATCGTTGTTGGAGGTTGAGGTCCTGGAGACGGGCCCGTACTGACTTGACCAAGCATCTGGAGAATGCGCTGGAAACCTTCCTTGTCAGCGTTCGCCTCCATGGCTGGTGCTGGGGACGCAGGTGTTGGAGCTGGAGCTTGGCCAGATGCTGCTTGTTCTTCTGGTTTTGCAAACATGGTCATGAACCTCGATTTCTTGTCAGGCTTGGGTTTCGCCGAGATGGTCTCTACTGGTGGGATATCCGCTGACTTGTCTCTACCCCAGTTGCCGAAGAGAATGCCCTGTGTAGGCTCCGCTCCAGAAGGCGTGTGCAGAGGGGCGGTTAGCATGGGCGGAGCGGTGATGGAAATGGCCGTAGATGTCTCGGCTGGTACCTCTCTCGATTCGTCCTTTTCGCCAGCTGGCGTGTCCTTGGCCCTCATCTGCTCCTTCCAGCGCTGGAAATCTTCTTGTGTACGAGGCTTGAACTCCTTTTTCTCGACCTTGGTGTCCATCCATTCTGGGTCTTCTTCTCCGCCTGCACGATTGCCACCTCTGTTCCACTCACGGCCGTTGTCCCGTTCTCGGTCTCGGTCGCGTTCACGCCAGCCGCCCTGTACACCAGTCTTGATACCCTCATCCTTGTCATCACGGCGACCCCAGCGCGGTTCGTTGCGCTCGCGATTGCCACGGCGCGGGGCTACGTCCATCTCAGGGTCACCCTCATGCTTGTCGCGATTGCGGTCGCCGTTGCGGTGAAAACGCTCAAAGTCCTCCTGACCCAGACTCTTGCGTCCCTTGACGTTGGTCCAGCCCTCACCGTCCTCTCGGGGAACGCGACGGCCGTTGGTGTAGCCCTTGTCTCGGTTGCGGTCGGTTTCGCGGTCCCGCGTCCACCGATCGTTCTTTGGGAAGCGGTCGCCAACATTGTCTCCGTCTGTAGAAGTGAAACCTGTGCGTTCCTTTGCGTCGCCCGTTCCCTTGGCCGGCGTGCGTGCTGACAAGAAGGCTAACTTTGGCGGGCCAAGCACCGTCTCTTCGCCAGGTTCTACAAAAAGCGCGTCAATAGCGGCCTTGATGCCCTGAACATCAGAAGACTTACGCATGCTCTGACGCCGACCGAACTGGCCCATGGGGTTGATCAGCGGCCGCTGCTCATTTGGCGTGGCCCCTTCTCCGTCTCGAGCGCCCCGAGTGCGACGCATAGTGCCGTTGTTATTGTTGGCGTGGCCATTGTTGGTGTTTTGGTCGGCAGGCACGTCCATCCATTGTGAGATTGAAGGCAGTCCATCAGGCTTCTTGACTAGTGGAGACTCCTTCAGAGCCAACAGGTCAGCCTCCGAATAGGTAGGCCCCCGCATTCTCGCGAGCTCAGCGCAGCGCGAATGTGCAGGCAGGTATAGGGTAGGTTAAGCTTGTCGTGTTCAGCGTCGAGAGACGAGCCGTTATGTAGGTGGTAAGGTGTTTAGTGAGTGATGATGGGTGAAGAGACTGCCTCGAGACAGCCGGGTGGTGAATCGCCTGTCTCGCTTGCAATTGAACAATGCCCGCTCTGCAACCCTTTTAGAGACTGAGAATGGGACGTCGACGATGAATGCGATACAAATGGACGTTTGCGATGGGATGATGTTGAGCGATTGCAGTATGGGTCGAGTTCGAGGCGCGTGCGTATCGCAAGTTGCTGGGCGAGGTGAAGGAGCTCGAGGTGGGATGCAACGTGGTAGGGGAGTAGCGCACCCCTGCTGCTGTAGCGGCGACGGAAAGCGGAGAAGAAACAATT
This sequence comes from Alternaria alternata, assembly GCF_001642055.1. NCBI lineage: Eukaryota > Fungi > Ascomycota > Dothideomycetes > Pleosporales > Pleosporaceae > Alternaria > Alternaria alternata. The sequence continues at coordinate 172,306 of NW_017306222.1, read as the reverse complement.
GCGAGCTCACGTCTTTACGGCAGAGCAGTAATTTCGGAATGGAAAAGTCTCGGGTAGTTATGGGGCACTTTGGTTTAAGCAGCGGGCGTGTGAGTAATAGCGCAGGTGTTTGTTGTGGTTTTGTGTCCCAGGTCGCGAGTGGTGCGGGTCTCTCTGAGAGCCAGCCCTGGAGACACGCGCCAAGCAATGCTGCGGGAACAAGTAGGTGCGTCATATTGGGGTCCGCGACATGTGCCCACAGCGTGCACTACACCAGGTAGACATGGCCTCACGTTCATCGTTATCAGATTACGGCACGGATACGAAAATCAGACCACGTCGCGTGACAATGACTGCCTGGAGTTTTTGCTAGGCACTCGCGCCACAGATGAACTATGCATGACCCCCAAATTAGGAAGTCGCAAACAACGCCCTGTGTTTAAACGGAGGAAACACGCTGCAATGCTCTCGAATCGGTTTCCCAAACGCCTCATAAGGCTCAAAGATGCGTACTAAGACTAAACAACATCAGACCTTCGCAAGGGAGGCCATCGTCTGTGCGAGGCTGTCACTGCTCCACGCAGCTACCTTCTCTCGATCGCACGTTTCATAGACACGTCCTGCTAGTGTCTTCAGTGCACGGTGTCGCGGATCGTAGCCATCGAGCATCATCTGGATCCATGGGATAAGCCCACACCTTGTGATGAGCGTTGTACTGCCTCCCACATGTGTTGCTCGCAGCAGCAGCCTCACAATCTTGTCCTTCGCCGAAGCTGGACACGATCGTGATCCGTAATGAGTCAACAACTGCTCGAATATGTTGCTCCTTCGGAACAACTCCATATCTGCAGGCGTCCGCAGACTGTCCATGAGGTAGTCAAAGTACCAGTCCACTTCCTTGTGATACGTTGTATCGTCGTCAGGTTGGCTGGCAACGATGCGATGCCAAAAGAAGCGTAGTAGAGTGGTAACATCCCAGGCTGGGGCGGTGGTGAGAAATTTGTTTACTGTGCTGAAGAGAGAGTGCGTGGGATCCGCCACAATACCCGCACAACGAGCGGCCAGCACGCCGCCAACGTACGGGAAAGCTTCGGCACCAGTCAAATCCACCGATTCCAGGAGCTCGCCGAGGAGGAGATAGAGTTGCTGGAGTTCAGAGTCCATATTGCTTCCTTGTTGTCCTGCAGCGGCCTCGTCCTTTCCGGGTACATGACGACTGCTGGATTGTATTGTCGCCGTGAGCTGTCGAATGTTGTTGATGGCTTGTATGCGAATTTCTGTGTGCTCAGAGCAGAGGCACAATAGTAGTTCCCCAATATCTCCATCATCAAGAGCTTCGCCAAGCTCCTTCTTCCTCCATCGTGTAAGTCCGGTATGCTTTTCGTCTTCCACAGGCGGCGCCTCCAGGTCGATAGCAGATCTAGACTTGCCTTGCTGCTCAGTCTCTTCCGTGGGCCTGGGGACCGGCGATGTCGAGGATCTTTCCGAGCCACTGAAATCTGCTCCAGTTGCCAGCTTCAAGGCCTCCTTAGCTCTTTCCTTGCCCATTTTCCACAGAAACGCATCCTTCAAGACCTCTTTGTATGCCACGTTCGCAGACTCTACTAAAGCATTGCGTACATGCTCTAGTTGCGTCTCATCTTCGCCAATCAATTTGAGAAGATATAGAAGTCTCGACAACCATTGCGCGATGGTATCCGCCGTAGTGCCTACTGACGTCTCCCCACCCTTGAATGGCCACTGTTCCACCAAAGTCATCAACAGTGTGCTGAAGGGGCCAAGGCTGCTTGCAGATTGCCCAGTACGTTTACGCATGGCATCCAGGTCATCGAAGTATTTGATAGGTACTTTGGTGAACCGCGCGCAGCAGTCATCTAGGAACCCCAGGACGTCGCAGGATGGTGTGGCCGACCCAGAGGTCGACCCCAAGCTTGCGATAAGAGCATCAAGCGCATCGGGTGAAGTTTTCGTCTGCAGCATTTCCTGGTCGTGCAAGATGTCGCTTAATAAGGATCTAATACCTGTATACAGTTCACTCTCTTTCGACGTTACCAGCAGCTTAAGAAGCGTCACAAACGGTGAGTACTGGAGTGATTCTGCTTAGGTTAGTAATGGAACTATTGTAGCTCAAAAGAAACCTTACTCTGCTTTTGCCACCATCGCATAGCAGGCGAAAGCTTTGCCATCTGTATCCAGTGCTCAAGTTCCATAATACGGAAGACTTTATCTTCAGGTGATGCTGTAGGCTTGTCGGCCTCCACTAGCGCATTGCATAGCGGTACCGACACGTCGAATTTCTCTTGTAGCGCAACTTGGGGTGTGGCTTCGTAGTAAAGCCGCAGTAATCTGGTAATTGACTCTCGCTTCATGTCTTTCAGACCCGGCTTCTTGAGCGCCAAGAATACAGTGCGAATGGGTGGGCAACGCCGACTGACTTCTGAGATCAGACGCTTAGCTGCTTGGTTCCATTGCTTAGAAGATCTGGTAGCACCGGCATCATTGAGCTCTCTAAGAACAGCTTGTAGCTTCTGAAGCGCTACTATCAGGACACGGATAGCGAATAGCTGAATAAGGTCGGAGTTGTGGTTGAGACATTTGGTAAGAACTTGCTGATTCAGTGGTTGTGGCAAGATGCTGTTCATCAGCACGGGTACTGGAGGTGGGTGGTCGCGGAAGCTTCTCTTCGCACCGAAGTACTTGGGCACGGGGAGCTGGATAGCTTGATAAAGGAAAGCAGAGTATCCTATCCATGTCGAGGTGAGCTTGGGATCGTAGCTAAAGTCGCGTCGCTTGATGAAGTAATCTGCAACCAGCTCGGGACAGGCTCGAAAGATGTCAACAACAAGCTCTTGGTGAAGGGTATTTGCGTATGGTCTTTGACTCTGTATAAACTCAGAGAGAATGACGTTCCGCACTTTGGGAGTCTTGCTATAGTTGTCAACTGACTCGAGGCCCAGGTCATTGCCGTAATCAGCGGCATCGTCCTGTTCGCCCTCGACGTCATCGAAGGTCGACGGATAGAAGCCTTGTGTAGGCAGCATAACACCATAGGCAGGATCTGTACAGACCAGGCGAAGGAAGTCATGCGCGAGCTGATCAGGTGCCTTCTGTCCTTCCGAGAGGGAGCCTTCCTCCACCTCGTAACTGTACAGACTAGCTATGCGAGAGAGTGCCTTTCCGTTCAAGATCCTACTCTTTGTGTGTCTCGCGATAGCCTTGTCCTGGAAAACATGGCTTTTGAACACATCGAGTATCTCGTAGATGAGGAAAGGCGGGTCTGCGCGGATATGATCGAAGACAGCACGGACAACGTTGGTGTTTGATAAGATTTCGCTCTTTGCCCGCTCGTCCTGATACCTCAGGTGCATTAGCAGATACCTGATGGCTGTCGTGCGAATGCTTGGTTTCTTGACATGGTCCGCCGCCGACTGCTCTCTTCCAAGATTGATGTTCCTTCCAAGTATTTTGGGCTCAAGTGTAAAGTCCCTCTTCGCGTAGACGGCTCTTGCATGCGCACCCTCGTTGAAGCGTACAAGCTCGGTAAGCAATCGCAATGCCGGCGCAATGACATTGTCCTCTTTGGGTGCTGCCGATGTACTACGGACAAAACGGCGAGCGATGGATGGCTGCAGGAGTGTCTTGGCAAGAAGTGTGCCGTACTCGAGGAAATCACCGTGGCTGGCAAAGACCTTGAACAGGAGCGCGAGCACAGCTGTTACCTGCGAGACAATCGCACTGTAGTTGGTTTCCACAGCATGATCCCACCCCTGGGTGAGGTTCTGCAGAAACGACTTGTCCTGTTCATCCCGTCCTCTTCCTTTTTGTGTGTCCAGGTACTCGCGAAGTATGGCTCGCTTGCGGGGCAGGTCGTGCTCATCGGTTGGGTAGAGGATTGAGTCGAGGAAACGCTTGAATAAACTCAGGCCTTTTTTGTGTCAGATCCAGGTCATTACAAAGTCTGGTTGTGCCTACCACTTCGAAAGTCGCCTGAAGAGCTTTGGTCGAAGAACAGAGCATTTTGTAAGTCGCGCGCCGACGTGATTTCTTCAGCGCTGCCATTCGGTCGTGGTGAGTTGCGCTCTGCCGCGTGATCGACTCTTTGGCGCTTGGAGTCGCGATCAGAATGCGCGCTCTTGGTGTTGGCCTCGAAAGCCGTTCTTTTCCCCATGTCGCATGTCCCGTTGTAACTCACAATCGCATCTCTCAAAAAGTTCTGGAAGTTCTCCCGGGATACGTGCAGGGATTAGCGCGCTAGCCCGAGGTCCATGCGTGCTCCAATCGGCGAATGTCAGCCATAACTCCGCACTTCAGTCCCTCTTGTTGTCCTGTATCATCTTCGACCACCTGGCGTCGTACAGCATTGAAGTGTCTGTCGCAATGATTTGACCCGGGTGTCACTGGGCTTCAACATTGTAGTAAGCAAACATGTGCAGTGAAACCTTTACGTCAATTTTCCACAATTCTTTCTATTGTTCGATATGTGATGTGATATATTGTCTACCTATCCAGAAGCGAATCTTTCTGCCATCTTTCCAATTACAATATCCTAGGATGACAAAGACCAAGATGCGATTGTGACTCTGCAAGAGCTCAATATGTTTCCTCTAATGGTGGTGGGATGGTCCCGATAACTTCTTCGTGATAGCGTGGTAACAGCAACAGAGATGCATGATATACAAAAAGAGAGAATGACAAAGACTCCAAATATGCCGTAGTGTCGCGATACCATGCAGATGAATCAGGGCTCGAAAATGAGTCGTGACTTCGGCCCAAAGTCCCGCGCGACGAGTAAGACCCAGATATAAAACGCCGTACAAAGTTTTGATGGTAGGTTGCCGCTAAACAAGCAGATCCGAGATATGTTCAAATAGAGAACAGGGTATCATGTAGCGACGTGAAAAGGAAAAAAAGAGGTCAAGGGAAAGAGCAGCGAAAACGGGAACTATTGTTGGGTATTTTGGAAGGATAATTTCTGCGTGTTTTTTGCTATCGTTTTAAGGGTTTGTGGTACTTTGAGCCCGAACTTATCGAGTTGTTCTTCTCGCGGATTTTTATTGTTGGTGGAGGTTCCTGGTTCTTGACGGAGAGGAGGGCTGAGATGGCAAGGGTGATGAGTGTGATGAGCTCTGCGGTAGCTGCACCAATAGCAGTGTAGAATGCGACACCCTATATAGTGTGTTAGTGGTTGTTGTAGTTGGAAGACGCGGATCTGAATTACCTGCTCTTCGCAGACAGCGCGGTACTGGTACCGTCCATTGGTCAAGACATTCGCGTTGGTGCACGAGTACCTTCCCAAGCTGGCTTTACTTGCCTTGTCCAACAAGTTGAACACGACCAACGCTGTGACCCACATGATGACTCCAAAGCTTCCAGCGACGATGCGGTAGACGTCCCGTGAGCGAAATGGTCGGCGGAAAGAGCGCTTAAAGGACAGGGTGAGGATGGCGACCGAGGCGAGGAAGTTGCCGGCGGCAATGGCAAACAGAACAATAGAAGGCGCGAGGTTGGTGTGGGCAGGCCAGACCATGGGCAGCTCGCCCTTGCGCAGATCGATATAGCGGTTGCCGCGGTAGATTTCAAACGTGTGCATGAGCATGCAGACGACGGCGCCGCTGAGAACGATGATGAGTAGGCGAAGACATGACCGGACTCGACTGAGCCAATGCGCTCGCGACGAGATGGCGAGCTCGAGAGGCATTGGCAGCCTGGGGGACTTGTAATTGGCGTAGTCGGCGGCCTTGTAGGACGAGAGAGAGCCGACGAGTCGCGAGAGGTTGTATGGAGTCGGCGGGGGAGGCGACGACGGCGAGGGTTCGGTAGTGGTAATAGTGCAGGTCTGGGCAGAGCTAAGACAAGTCGTCGTGGTGGATGTGTAGTGATTCGACGCGAAGTAAGCTCTGGCCATGATCTTGGGAGAGGTGTCGGCACAGGCGTGGCAGCTAGGCGTCGCGCACCCCTCGAGTGCTAATGGGGGCGTCGAGGTTTGCCGCAACAGTGGATAGAGAGAGTCGCGACGGGCCCAGAGGACATGTGTCGGAGCAAGACGAGGTGTGATGGACGCGGCAGGAAGAAATGGCCGTGACATAACCCCCTAGCCCTAAGCAACCTTAACGAGGCTGAGTCCCGGGGACGCTTGTTGAGCTCTGCCGATCGACTTTACGTCGAGACTCTGCATGCGCCAGACGCGCTCGGCTAGTATGCACTGGTACGCATCTTGTCTGCATCGACCCATTCAACTACTCGCTTGCCAATTACTTTCTGCAGCCTGCATCTGCTTTCCATGGCGCATCGTGAAGTTGCTCAGGCAGACGCTCCAGGAAGGCGCGACCTGCACTAGCGAAATGGTACCCGGAATAGCCAGATTGCGCCTTCCCTATTGGCCCCGCGTTTCACCCGCGCCTCCAGAATCCATCTTCGTCATACTGTTTGCGCCTCATGTACGATATTTCCTTCTCGTACAGCGCTCACCTCGTCCTACACTTTCTGACATGCACACGGCAACTGCCCACTCGAATACCCGCGCTGCCAAGCAACACCTCTACCATGTCTAGGCATCCTGCTGATATCACACATTCCTAGCATCGTCTTATTGAGCGTAAGACGCGCGTTCGTCGCAAAAAGGCGTCCAATGGCATCCTCGTTTCCGACAGGGGTATGCGGCCCGCTATTGACTCGAGCTGCCAGCGCCCAGGAACCACATTGAGAAATATCGTATACAGCTAGAAGCGACTGTCCGCCCGTTGAACGGAAATATGTGTAATTTGTCTACACCACACTGCTGCAGTAGCTTGGCCCCGAGTTCGTATTCCATCTGACATCTGGGCTGTGTAAACACCGATTTCACGCCAAGCTGTGGCCCCGCACAGCCACGGACCCCACGGCAACGCAGGCAGACTTGACGTTGTCTGGTGATGCAACTATTCGCGACTGCCAGTGATAAGGTGAGCGTTGGACGGCATCATCTTCCGAGGACAGGACAGCTTCCTGTTTCCAACGCCCTAGCCTGTACCCGTATAATTATGTCGTCACTGTGCACGAACCCACGTTCTTCGGGCAAGGATGTGAAGAACTTGATCATCACACGGAACGAATTGCTGGCCTTGATACGCTAGCTTCATATGCCTTGGACTCAGAAAGACGATAACTTCTTCCTACTTTCAAGTTTCTACTTGTTATCATTGATAGAGTCTGTGCGAGTCTCACTCAGTCATACACTTCTCGAATAGCTCCTCAAATCCAGGCGATGCCTGCATTACGCCCTGCTTTTCCTTCTCCCAGGCTTCACCAAGTCCATCCGTCTTGGCAGCCTGCATGATAGCGTCAAGCATAGCCACTGATTCCTGTACTTCGGACATCAAATGCTTGATGTCTTCGCCGTTTGTCATTTTCTGACGTTCTATACATCTGCTCCAGAGCAGACACATCCCCATCATGATTGTTCCTCTGTGAGCAGGCAGCCTTGGCCATGCGTTGAGCTGTACACTCTGTGATGCCTTCAACGTTGAGAGAAGGAGAGGCTTGTGGCTAAGTTCCAATGGCTCCTGTAATATGATTGAGAGCAGGGGCATAAGGTCGGGGAGGTGTTTGACTGTACCAATGCCCATGAGGCCTAGGAGAACAGGGACGTGTGACATGATCAATGTGGCCAACTCTGCGTACGACGACGGCCTAGGAAAATGTGCTAGAGGGGAGAGGACTCCTTCACGAAGGATCTTATCCAAGAAACGCTCCCGAGAGTCGCCTTTGTCGGTGTCTGCCGGAAGAAGCTGAGCAAGAAGAGTCACAGTGGGGAACACCTCTTTCAAGAGCGTGACAGACTCGGCTTCCGGTGTGATAGAAGGGATATATGTGAACATGGGTAGCAGAGCCTCAGCAAAGATATTGTGGTATCCAGTGCGGTGCAGGAACTTTGCGGAATCCTGACCGGCAATTGGCTTGTTCGTACCGCCCGCCACGACCGTCTGGTGTAGATTCTCAAGTAACAGGCCGAGCATGTGGCAGCCTCGCGCTTTCCACTCCGTTGCAACATCATCCATCGTCTTCAGTATTGGGGGCATCAGCAAGTGCCATTTTGCTTCTATTGTCTTCGGATCCAGCACACTTATTGTCCATCCCAGCAAATCCAAGGCATACTGATTTACAGAGTCTTTCCAAGGGGCCGGTTGCCGTGAGGCTTCTAGCGCATTTGATGTAGGCTTATTCTGCGGAAAGAGAGGTGGGATGGTAAGCTGAAGAAAGTGTGATGCCAGGCGAAAGGAAAGCTCACTATCAGTTTTTTCAGCCCTAGAAACCTTCACAGCCTCGATAGCTGCGGTAGGGTCGGTAACATTGGGGTTGCGTAGCTGCCAGGCCATGACTACGTCGAGCGCATCTTTCATCCAAGGGCCGGGCTTGGTACCAAGTGCTTTGGCAAGGTCTGTACCTTTGAGAAGAGGTCTGAAGGTGTCGACGTCGAGGAGTTTGAGCTCGACAATGCGGTCAAGGAAGCTTTCATACGAGCGAAGAAGATCTTGAGATTATTAGCAGCATTCAGTGTAATGGATTGGCAAGTACTTACCATCTCTTGACACTCGTCCGAGCACAATCTCGTAGACAAGATTGAAAAAGACTTGTGTCCTCCATGTCGAACCCCAACGACGGATAGCCATGCCCAGAGTATCTCTAGCAGTCGCGTCGTTTGTTGGGTTGATGGTGTCTGGTCTTCGAAGGCCTTTGGCGCATTGAGCGACGACGCTGCGAATTTCTTCACTGTTGCTCAAAGAAGAAGCAATGACGTCGCAGATCTTGTTCGGTGCTTTGAAACCTTCCCGAGCCACTAGATAGGCAGCGAAGTAGGGTCGCTGTAACGGCTTTTGGTGAGGTATTGTCGGCGCATCGACCCAGGGCATCATGGTTGCGCAAATCCATGCCAGATATTTCTCTTCCTCGTTTCTCAGTAGAGTCTCTGAGATAGTAGAAGGCAAGCTAGCGTCCTTCATGACAGCCGACTCAGCAAAATCGTACGCCGGCTTGAAGTAGGCTGTTTCCGGGTCAGAAGGTAGCTCGCGGGTAGGATCTGTGAAGACAGTCCTGTAGAGACCAAAACGATCGATGAGCTCTATAGCCATACGTGGTCTGGGACCCCTCAGCATCTTCTCGAGCTCTATGCCGACTCGCTCGCGACTAATCTTGATCTTCAACACCTCTTGTATTTCTACATTGCCCATAGCCTTGGCTGTCTCTGGCTCAATCGTGTAGTCAAGTCGGCTAGCGAAGCGGATCAGACGCAATACTCGGAGTGGATCGTCTTTGAAGGTCTGATATGGCTCGAGGGGAGTGCGGATGATCTTGGCAGCCATGTCTTCATGTCCGCGTCCAGTAAAGTCTTCGACTTGACAGGTATGGAGATTGTAGAACATGGCGTTGACAGTAGCATCGCGCCGCATGGCGTCCTCTTCGGCTGTGCCAAACTCCATCTCTGGATTACGAGAGACTTCGTTGTAAGTCTCTTTCCTGAGATTGACGAGGTCCAAATCGATGCCCATGATCTTGGTCGTGGCAGTCTCAAGGTTCTTTGACTTTTCAGGGTTCGCTTCAATCTTGTGCAGGCCTGGTGCAATCCTCTTCGTCTTGTCGCGTGGACTAAGGCCATCGTCTTTCTCGACAAGACCATGCTTCTCAGCGTTGCCCGGGATCTCAAGATATTCTTGCATTTTCAAGCCAAAATGCTCCCCAGTAATTTTGTTGATGGCAACATCGATATCATGGCTGCCAACTTTCAGAAGCTTATCTCGAACCCAGCCTCCAGTCCAACGCAGCACAATCTTCTCCTTGACTAGCTCTTCTGGAACCTGTACTCCAGTGACATCTCCACTTGAGGGTGCTTGGTCGATGTAAGCAGCCACGTCCAGCAGAAGTTGTCTGAGCTTGGACTCAACTTCTGTCAGTTCCAACTGAGCGGAGTCGACATTTTCTGTTGACGCCATAGTTCTGTAGGGGTGAAGAAATTGGGGTGAGCGGCGGTCGATTTTGCGCCGTTTGGGGCTTGGTTGTTGTGATTCGGATGGCGAGGTCGTCTTTGACATACGAGGTAGTTGCAGAGTGAGAGTAGAGAAATTCGTGCAAACTAGGCTATATCGCAGAAGTGGGCGAGGTGCCAGTGCAGGGAAGTCACGTTTGTATAGTAGTGAAAATGTGCGCGGTGAACAGATTGAGGCACGACTCATCACCAACATGCATGTGAGTCGGAACGATGGCTGCAATGTGCCCCTCTCGCGTAGATGGCAGTAAAGAAAGACAAGAAGGCCGAAGCGAGTGGGCTTGCTATGTTTGTGGGCACATGTGACGTGATGAGGGACAGTTGTGTGTTGATGGAGATGCCGCATTTCGTCCAGTCACAAAGCGCAGCGGCCGCAACTGCGATGATGCACCATCCAACGTCGTCACACTCGCGCAGCTACAAACGGCCAGCTGGTGAAAGGAAAGCCTCACTGCCGCCAAGTCCAGCACACGACAATCCGGATACATGCCGACTGCCTCAGAACTTCCGCGCGCATTCAGAACCCCGCGGGCGCATCGCCCTAGCCTCTCATGACGCCGCCTCAAGATGCCACGCCGAAACCCCCAAAGTACCCAGCCGATCCGGAGGCTTCGATGATACTACCCAGACAACGCGCATCGCCGGCCTCCTCTCTCGCCAGTCTTCCGTACCGCCGCTCGAATCCAAGCCTGTCCAAGCTGTTTGAGTCCACCACCAGCATATCCACATCGCGACCTAACTCGGGCGCTGCAACCCCCACCCAGAGCACCGTACAGGGCTCGGTGTTCTCACCGGGATCAAGATTGAGTGGCACAGGGACGCCCAACAGTCTACCGTCGGGCGTATCGGACGAGTACCGCACGCTCATACAACAGGCCTTTGTGCCATGCGTCGCTGTCTTAGCTGACGCGCAGACCGAGGAGCTGATACGGGGGAAAGGGCTGGAGGGCGGGCTGCTGCAACTGCTGCGCCCATTCGGAGAGTCGGTTCCCGGCAAAGTCACAATACGAGATAGCAACGGCGCAAGCAAGAGCTGGGAGGATTTTGGTGTGCGCTTCATCGGCGTAGATGATGCATACCCGGACTTGCGCGTCGACACGGGCGGTCAGCGTACATCCTCGAGCTCCACAGGGCGACCACGACGAGCAGGAGGCGATGTCTCACAAATCGAAGAACTCGTCGACCGCCATCTGCAGTACTCCGAGTTCAACAGACAGTCTCCCGTGTCAGACTACATGAACAAGGGCGACGCAACAGCCACCCAAACAGATGGCACCGCCTCACCATTCCATACTCTCTACCTCCGGCGGCTACTGTCAGGGCTGCCGGTAGTACCTCACGAGACATTTTCCCATCCCGTGGCCGGCATAATAGCCATCTCGTCACGGAATCCACACCCTATAGAAGAGCTCCGAAGACTCTACAACCGGCAGCACGATGGCGATCTTCGTTTCCCGCAATGGGTAGAGAATGACTTCCTACGATATTATGTTTTGATACATGATGAAGAGACGGGAGATATCGCCAAATCCAATCAAACATTTGATTCGATGAAACGGCACTTTGGTCTCCATTGCCATCTACTACGACTCAAGAGTCAGCAATGCATAGCTTCAGATGATGACAGCGTACGGTTACCGACCTGCGAGTGGATGTCTGCAGGGGAAGAGCTAGCCGAGATTCAGAGGAGAGGTACGTCTGACTGCATCAGTGTGATGTAAATGTCATGTACTGACCATTCAACAAGAAACCACAGACGACATAACAGATCCAACCCCCTACTTCCCCGATTCCGACATTAGCAGCCTGCGCACCTTCATCCGCGAACTAGTCACGCAGTCTATAATACCCAACATGGAGCGCAGCGTCTCTACTTGGAACGAGCAGATCCTTTCTCGCCGTCGCGGCTTGTCAGGCCGCTTCATGTCTCTATCAAAACGCTGGACGCCATTTGGTAGCTCACGAACCTCAGGTTCATCATCCACTGCATCAGGAAACTCCAATTATGATAGTCTACAAGGCTTTTACCGCCCTGACGCCCCCGAAGCCATCATGCGACGTTTAGCAGATTATTGCTTCATGCTGCGTGATTGGAAATTGGCGTTGAGTACATACGATATTCTAAGAACAGACTTCCAAAATGATAAAGCCTGGCGACATTACGCTGGCGCCGCTGAGATGGCAGCCTTGTCCGCTCTTATGGCACCTACACCATTATCCTCAAAGAACCGGGCGGAGAATATCGATGCGTGGATAGAAGCTGCATCCTATTCCTACACCGACCGCCAACGTAGCGCAGCACCTTACTATGCTCTCCGCACCCTCGCTCTTAGCTTTGAGCTTTTGCGCCTCCGCGGCTCCTCAGCCGCCGACGATGCCGCACGCTGGGCGACCCGCATCCTTGAGACTGGCCTTGTAGGTGCGGTAGGTCATGCCCTCATCACCGAACGTATTTCAGCCTGCTACGCAGTGCGGACAGGCGTGGGCATTTACAAGCTAGGCAGTAGACGCAGAAAGGCAGCGCTCTGGGCTGTCCTCGCGAGTGAGAATTGGTACAGACTGGACAAATCACAACAAGCGGAACGCGCCCTTGATACCGCGCTCAGGCTGTACAACACCCAAGCTGAGAATGCGGAAGGCGGGGTGGTTAGACTGCCGTTCGAGGATATGCAGCGCTTTGTGGATCAGTTGAGACAGCAGATTGTGGGCTTGAGGTTGGCTAATCAGGGATACGGCAGTGAGCATGGTGAGGGCGACGAAGAGGGGATGCAGAGCCCTGAGGTAGAAGAGGAGGCTGAGGCATTGGATAAGAGTCCACGGTTACACAGGAAGAGTCTGATTGGAAGCACAGTGCCGACTATCGATATGGCAGGGCCTCTAAGTCCGGCTCTGGAGAGGCCGAAGGGTGAGGTAGATGCCAAGGGAGAGGGTTTTGAATAGACGGTAGATCATAATGTTCATAACGACTGGAGACTTATTCATCAGAGCTATGCGTACGTACAGTCGTGATCATTTCACTATTTATGGCCTCACAAGATGCAGAACATGACACGTCTCACATATACCAAGTGACAACAAATCAACAGGAGGAATGGTTCTCATTTCCAAGTAGGTATCAGTCATATACCAGAGAGATCATCCTATCATCATTCGTTCGGCAACGCAAGCGCAACCCCCAAAACGCCAAAGCCAGTGATCAGAGCGCGGCCCAAGCACTTTGGCACCCGTCAGTCATGCTGGCATATGCAACGATGTGTAACAGACAGCCCCTGCCAATGCTCGTATGCTATGCAAAGAAGGAAAAAGGAAATAACCCGGGAAGAATAAGCGCCCAATGTTATGCTGGGGTATCATCATCAGCGTCGTCAATGTGAACCGTGAACCATTGTCCGTCGTAAACTGTCATGCTACCGTACCTATAAGGCGGTAACAGCGGGTGTGGTCTCTGCCACTGCAGCACTCGTGGGTTCTGCGGAAGCCGTTTTCTTAGGCTCTGATGGGATCAGTGTAGGTGGTGGTGCAATTGTAGGTGCAGGTGTAGGTGCGCGGGATGTGGTGCAGGATGGAGTAGGGGAGGAAGTGTCTGAGGTGCGGAGACCGCGGAGCTTGATGGTGAGCCTGACAGGCTTCACCGGCTCTGGTGGAGGGATTTCAATGTTGGACTGCTGCGAGGCTGCGAATCCATTTGATTCGTCTGACGAGCTCTCAGTGCCCTCTGGTGTGGAATCAGAGTCAAAGAGTGGCATAGGTGAGCGACGCTTTCGAGAGCGCCGACGCTGATCGTCATCGTCGCCATCGACGCTAGGACTAGGTCGCTTCTTTGAGACGACCTGTGGCACAACGTTGACATCAGGTGGCCCAGTGTGAGGTCCGGCGATGTTGCGGACGGAAGAGTAATGCTCCCAAGTCTATGGTGCGTCAGTACTGCGTCGTCGGGATAGTGGTGGCGTGGCTTACGTGATAGGCAATGTGAAGTGTCTGGCGGCTGTCCTCAGCAGCCAGATCATCATTTGACGTGTAGTATGTGCGGGGTGAAAAAAGGTAGGTGTAGTCAGCCTGCCAGAGGCGGACATGGACATTAAGGGCAGAGGCAAATGCTGAGACTTCCATATTGTCGGCCCACTCGCCGGGCTGGCCCATCTTCTCGACATGCTCTTCAAACTGTTGTTGCAGCTGCTCCTCAGTGTAGTATGTTGTGTCAATACGCTTCGCAGCGGCAGCAGCAGTCTTGCGTTTGGGATTCCGCCGTACGTTATTGCAGGCCATGTACTGGCGGTAGAAGTCTGCGCTATCTTTCATATGCTCTATAGTGGTAGTGCGTAGCACCTCGTGCATGTCTTGGGTGCCGTAGAGCTGGTCAGATAGGGCGTTGAACAGACAGTTGCCTTGGGCAAAGTCAGCCTTGAACATGGGGAGATATGGGGAACTAAGCTCACCATCGCCACGGATCTGGCTGGCATACAGGGCATTGGCCTCGAGTATGGGAAATTCAGGCGAGTTGGCCCGTTGTCTTCGGGTAGCCATATTGACAGGTGTATCTAGCGTGGGTGTTGGACAGGAGAAGTCGGTGTAATGCAATGAGGAAGGCACGGGTGTGGGGTGACGGGGTCATGGATGAGGGTTGAGCTTAGGTGCGACAGTTGCTATTGCAGTGAGGGCTGTGCCGGCCACGCCAAGTTGGTGAAGGTCGTGGCCGGTGAAGGTGAATGTAGAATATCTTTGTGACGCGCCCGAACTCTTTGAAGCTCTCGAAGGGACACGGCGACAGGGATGGCTCAGCTTGGCGAGTCGCAGGAACAACGATCTCCGCCCTGAGTCAGGACAGCTCACGCACAGGAGCCTGGAGAAGTACAATCAGACGTCAGCCAACCAGACAAGGGGACAGTGGCTTCTTGTACTCTTCGCAACTGAGAAACTAAACGCTCGAGATGGTACGGAAAAATCTTCGGCCTACATACCTCGGAGCCTGCAATGATGTCACGGACCGCAGAGCTCCCCCAGCTAGCCGATGGGGCAGGCCCGACTGATTTTCGCGATGTACGGGCGGTGAAGAGCAAAAAAGCGCGTGCAAACATGCAAAAAACGAGTCTTCTCAATAGTCTGCACAGTAACGGGAGGGTGCAGGTGGCCGAGTACAGCGTTATAACGGACTTGCACGGGGCAAGCAGGCCATCTGGTCAGTAAACAAACCTCCCATGTGCGCACGCGTTTTGTCTCGTGTGCGGGAAGGAGCCAATAAGCGAGCAGGGGAATCAAGGCATGACACCCCGCCATCCCACCCAGCTCCGCAGCACGCACGATAGCAAGTAGCCGTCTATGATCCTACGGCACATCACAGGTGCGTCAAGGCAGCTGTCACTCTGAATCTGAAGCAGTCATCATGGCCACCTAGAGGAATCTTGTCGTGGGGTCCAGGCAAGCTCGCCTGTCGATGCTGTCATCATTCTTGAATTGCCCCTCCATGTCTGTCCCTTGTAGTAGTAGTACCTATCACACCACTGCCTATGACTCTACAACTTATCTAGTGCATATCGGGCTGCAACGCAAAGACCACACCAACACTACTCCAGAGCAGCCTATCCCGTATATCCGTAATTCAAAAGGATCCTTAGACCTGAACTGTAGTCAAGATTGTCTCGATCTCGTCTACGGCAGGCTTTAAGCTCTTTGATGGTAGACTCCAATCATGGCGCTTCAATCCTCCCTCATGCGTCAAGTACCAGAGCGTCTCGGCGGCTGCAATTCGTACCTATACCACTGTCAGCATGAAAGCAACGTTGTTAACATGTTACTCGTACCTTTGGGAACGGATGTAAAAGCATGCTCACGACCTTGGAGAGAGTGTCGGTCCTTGTCAGTGTTATGTCTCCCAAGCCACGATACACGTCCAATGCGAGATGAAGCTTTTGCATGTGCGTAGACTTGAAGTGGGCCTTTTGAGTATAGGAAAGGAGAACTCGGAAGCTGGACTTGTTAGCTGATCTGCAGACATGATACGATAGACAAGCCCTTACTTGAAAGGCGTCGACTGCAGACGCTGCATAACCTGCATGTCGAACAAGAAGGATATCACCTCTAGTAGTGGAAGCAAAACCCTATCATTGGTGATGTTTTCCTTGAGGAGCGTCAGAAAGCAGTTTGCAAAGTCGGCCAAGGTAAACCGCGGATCGTCCGATAAGTCTTCGTTTGGAAGTATGGCAACAAAATCCAGCAAAGCTGCCCGCGAATTCTGCACAACAGACTCAGAGCCCATGCCCGCAGAACTCACAAATCCAACACAGATGGCGTCCCTGATCGAGGGGTCTATCGCTAATACACCTAGTGCGCTCAGGAAGTAAGCCTTGGAAGAGACATTGTGTATGACCTCATTGTTATTTTCTCTTTGCTGAAGAACTTGATAGGCGATCATGCGCATTTTGTCCAGCTTCTCCAGAGATAACCGAGTTACGTCGGCAAAGATGTCGTACTCGCGCTCGTTGCGTCTTCCGGTGAGTAAATCACATGTCCAAGCCAATTGGCCAGTTTTCAAGGCCTCAAGTCGAACAAGTGACCCGACATCTCCCCGCTCGGTGATGGTATAGTCATTCAATGCAATGTGCAAGGCGCTTGCAATCTGATCTTGTACATCTGAAGCAAGCTGAGCTGGTCGCGAAGTCTGACTGCTAAGCAAGCAACCCAAGGCTCGCAATGCCACTGTTCGAGCCTCGATTGCTACAGCTGGAGTGCATCTGAACGTGAGTACCTTCACTATTCGTCGTTGAAGGAGTTGCTTTTCGGCATCAGCTGCTAAACTGATCAAACTACCATGTGTAGCCCCGAGAGCGATAGCATGTCCAGAACATCGCAGCCCATTGTAAGATGCCTCATTTTCCAATCGATCTAGCCACGATACTACTACTTCGACCGTTTTAAATCCAGGTGTCCCAATTAGTAGTGAAACTATTGCTGGAATAGCAGCAGCGATAGCATTCAAGACTGGCTCCTCATGACGAGCCAGACAAAGATTCAATAGGTCACAAACCTGAGTTGCTGGCAAGCTAGAAGGCCAGAGCTCACTGGGATACCCAAGAGTAAATCTTGCAATCGCTCCAATGAATGTGCATACTGATGATGCTGTGAACTGAGGCCGTAGCGCTGGTGATGTGAATGCTTTGTCTTCGAGCTTTAATTCGCTGGCGAACAATGTCCAGAGCTCCATCAAGGGCGCATGTGAGTTCTCATGTGCTCTCTTGGCGTGAGACAATCCTGCAGTGTCAATGAGAGCCGCAAGTGCAGTTACCAATCCTTGGCGCTCTTCAACCTCGCGAGGCCGCAATGCCGCAAGCTTTTTGCGGACTTGAATCGACATCTCTTGTACCACCACAGGAGGCCGAGCCTTGGATAGAGAGCCTATAGCGTCTGCTGCAAAGAGGCGTGAGTCAGAGTCCAACGACCCAGTTCCCCTCCAATCTAGCAGACCGCTGAAGAGAGCATCCCAGTACAGTGAATGCAACCCTCCCGCCTTGATAGCCACATCAGACATTGCTCGTTGACGGAGCCCGACAGCATGGAAGTCAACGATCTGTACGAGCGGTATGCCCTCTTCTATCGTGTTGGGGTGGCGACCGATGAGTTCCTGAAGCGCAGCTGATGATCCTCTTCTGATATTACCTGCTGGGTCAAGACATGCAGCCACAACCAACTCAATGGCCAACACTTGAGGGACGTGTAACGACTTGAGGTGCTCAGATGCTTTGATTGAAGCGGTCTCCACTGCCAGAAGGTCGGCTGTAGGGTAGCGGCGAGAGAGTGCCCAGATACCGAAGCAAGCCGCATCACGTACATTGGTACCAATAGATCCTCCAGTTGGTGAACGCTGCTCGAATCCGAGGGACAGCAGAAGGGCGTTGAGTACTTCCGACAAATGGCTGGTAGAGATCGCTTTGCGATAGAGTAATTGCGATAGCGTTAAGGTCAACCCGTGCCATCGAAGTGGGTTAACACCATTCAGATTCCGTCTGGAGCCCTGCCAGTAGATATTCTCTGTGAGAGAGGAAAGTATCGCTTCAACCACTTCGCTGGCCATGTCTGCATCCAATTTAAGGGTGATGATACTAAGCGCTTTGCTGGCACCATATCTGACCGGTGTATCGCCATCTGCAAGTGCTTCGAGAAGGTATTCGATGACCTCTTCCAATACCACTGTTGAGTCAAGCCCAGGAAGGACTGACGTTGCTTGGAGGCAATGTAGCACAGTGTTACGCAAACTCTTCACGACTAGTTTGCGCGCAACAGCTGACGATCTAACAAATGCAAGACTTTCTTGGTCCAGGATCTTTCTGCATGACAGATAGATGGCAGCGAGGAAAGGGCCTAGTTCCTCGTTTGTAGCGGATGCTAGAAGACCGGATAAGAACGACAGTACACCAAGACACTGGTGTATATCGGTTCTCTCGCCGTTAATATCCGTGAAAAAGGATAGCGACCATTGCACCATGGCATCCAGTAAACCTAGCTTTTGCATGTCTGGTCGCACACACGTTCTCACTAAAAGACTTGCAGCGGCAGCCCTCTCCTTTGTAGGAGATCGAAGGCCTGACATACATACCGAGAGCACTCGGAGAGTCACGCCAGGCAATTCTGCCGGCAGCCTCAGCCCAACAGCTACTGGCGCTTCTGCAGAAACTTGCAGCCCAGACATAGACTCTAAGGGAAAGGGCGCTAAGAGTAGCTGTGAGAGCCACAACAGGAGCACATAGCGCTGTATCCATGGCTGAACCGCTAAAGGCTGTATGGAATCATCGTTCTCGGACCTGGGATCCTCGCTGGCCTCCAACTCCCTCAAAATTGGTTCGAGATAACGCGGCTCGTTGTTGAAGAATCCTTTGATGACCTTCTCGCCTCGAACCTTACAAAAGGTATTCAATACAGAGCATATGGCATGCGGAAGAGTGATAAAGCCTTGTGATGGCTCTTCTTTGGCGCTCACTGATATCGCTTCCAGATAGGCAGCAACTAGGGGAGGAATGAAGGTTTTCAGATGGGTGTCTAGGATCTGTGGATCCTCCTGAAATGGCTCGACCTAGTGGAGTTCAGCATCTTGCGATGAGATAACGATACAGAACTCATACCAAGCTGCATGCTTTGTGCATATCAGTTGCTCTGACATGTTGACGGAGGGGACCGAGGGTCGCGCCATGCTGTCGTTTTCGCAGCAGTCGTGGCAGTAGCCTCTCGAAGTCTGAAAGGAGCGATGCAGAAGCTCGCTGCAATTTCAGGTCGTCGTCCTCTCCGGCACTCATCGTGAGTCAGGGTGAAGTTGTGATTCAGTTTGCAGGTGACGATGGGTGCCTTGTCGCCCGAGTCATTTTCGGTCATCATGGGCAAGCACGACGCGTGGTCCTGAGTCAACCCCCGCGACGCGCTTTCACAACTTCTTCCACGAACAACAGCCGCGCAACTACGTCAGCCACAACAACACGCACAATGGCGGAAGACAACTACAGGGACTATCTTGTCGCGAGGGTAGTTACAGAACAAAAGCCTATCACCTACAGGCTGCTCAGCAGAGTACTCAAGACCAATGTCAATACAGCGAAGCGGTCAGTGCAGTCCGTGCAACTGTTCGAATGTGAGCTTACATGATGCAGGATGCTCTTCGAGTTCCATCAATATCAAAATGCGCGAAAACCGAATTCTGTCCACGCCACCTACCTTGTCGTCGGTACACCGAAACGGACTGAGAGGACCAATGGCGCCCCCGCAAGGAAAGTCGAAGACGCTGACAAGCGCAATCCGCCCACTATGAGCTCCAAGCCACATCTACAAGGGCCTGGAGACCCTGATTATATCAGTGACTCCGACGACGAAGAGACGCCCGCGCCTGAAGGTGTAAAAGAAACCCGGATTCTGCTGGTGCCAGAGACCGATTTGGAAAGTGCGTCTCGGTACATGATGACCGCGAGACTTCGCTGACGGCCTGCACAGAGACCCGATCAGAGCTTGAGGATGGATCCACGGCTCATATATACAGTCTGGAGGCTGGTGCGCTTAAGGTATGAGGCCCCCGTACACTTCAAGGCTTCTACTAAAGCAGGCACAGCTTAGCATTCTGTCTTTGTGCAACCACGAGGTTGTAGCAGAGTATACAGACGAGGATCCTCTGGAGCGATGGAGAGTGTATGGTTCAATACGAAACCAACACATCAAGGTATGAAAACTAGTCACATATACTTGGACACGCTAATTTGTTTGTAGAAAAGGACTGCAAAGTATGCCCCTTCTACTGCTTCATCCAAGCCCGCTACGAACCCCGTTACGATGCCTGTCACAAAAGCTGCAATAAGCCTAAGCATGAAAGGAAAGGAGAGCTCGACATCTACAAGGAGAGGAAGCGCATCTGAAGATAACACATCCGGTCGTTCAACACCACAACCCTCTGCCGGCTCCACTACACTCAAGAGGAGCGATTCAAAGTCCGGGGCGAAGAAAGACAAGGCAACGGGTGATTTGTTCAAATCCTTTGCAAAGGCTAAGCCAAAAGCGAAAGAAGCAGAGAAGTCGCAGGAGTCTACGCCGGCTCCGGTTGAAGATGGTGCGTAAACATGCCGTCTTTTCTGATTGTATACGACTAACTTGTCTAGAACCCATGCAAGGCATGTCCGAAGACGAAGGCGATCCCGATGACGAACCTGAAATCAAGATCGACGAGGAGAAGAATGAAGCAGCCCGCAAAGCTCGAGAAGAGCGAGCCGAAAGGCTACGCAAGATGATGGAAGACGATGGTAAGTCCTCGGAGCTGAGGTGGTTTTTGTCGTCTAACGTTCGTAGACGAGGAAATGCCCGATGCGCCAGCCACAGCAGATTCACAGCCAGAAGCCCCCTCTACAGCGGCCACGGATACAACTGAGCCAGCTGAGGGCGAAGCTACAGTTACCGTTACGAACGGTCGTAGACGCGGCCGAAGACGAGTGATGAAGAAGAAGAAGGTCAAGGACGAAGATGGCTATCTCGGTTAGTAGTCAAAGCGTCCGCAAAGCCTTCCAACTAATTGCGCACAGTAACTAAGGAAGAAGCCGTCTGGGAGTCCTTCTCCGAAGAGGAACCCACGACAAAGAAGGCCAAGCCAGCATCTGCCAAACCATCAAGCTCAGCGAAAGGAAAGAACGCAGGCAAGAAAGGACAGGGGAGCATTGCCAGTTTTTTCAAGAAAGCTTGAGATGTCCATAGACAGATACGCTTGCTAAGATATTTCCATGTATGTCACGATGAAGACGGGAATGTTCCTGAAGTTTCGTCTGGACAGTGCGAAAGTCGAGCATAGTGTAGTGTACAATCATTCAAGCTGTCCCCAGGCATTTCCAATGACAGATATTCCATTCATACCGGCCGAATGATTCGGCCGTTTTGCAACGGTAAATGCCCTGTAATTGATGCAGCAAACTCCTGCAAATCTCGCGAAGCGACGTTGCTCAGGTCGCCGACTTGGACGACTTCATACGCCCACCGTACCGGATGTAATGTTGTACACAGATCTTGACTTGTTGAACGGCTCCGTGGCGCTGTGATGTTATACGACACGGTTGGCTTAGTTCAAAGGGAAATCCTCCTCATTGACGTGCGTGCTATATCCGATTCGGATCCACCTAGTGTTGTCTTCGTGTATCATCCAGCTTGCTGGTCCCCTGCATGAGATTGTCTGTGTTCTGGAATCGCACTGTTGGTGATGACAGATTCGGTCCCTCCTCGGATGCCCCGCAGAACCGGGGAAGTATGTGCTTCGCCAACATCTACTTCTTCGTAATTTGTACAACCATAAAACCGTGTCAACATTCTAAGCTTCTCTACGAAAGGCGGGTTAAGAGCTGCACTGGCACTTGCACTAAGCCATACAGAGGCTACTGACCTCATTGAATCTGCACGATTTGGCAGGTACAGATCTGGTTGATGACGACATCATTCTTAGACAACATCAAATAGTCTGATGCTTCGCAACTCTTAACTGCTTCAAGCGCATCGCAATCAATCAATTGTTCTCTCACAATAGCAACCATAGCTTCACGCACAGCATCCCGTCGCCTTTCGCGATTCCTACGCACCATGTCTACTACAGCACCCTCCGCATCGGCCCTCCCGCCCGCGCCATGGAAGTCGCTGTTCAGCGAGCATATCTCCAAGATGAAGTCGCCCGAGTTTGTTCTCGGAACACTCGATTCAGCACCCAAGGGCTCACCCACCCCTTTCGTGCCACGCGTGCGATACTGCATCCACCGCGGCTTCTGGGCTGAGCTACCAGAGAACAAGCACAACGATGCGGAGCGCAACCCTCAAGTCTACCAGAGCGATTGTCCTACATTCACAACAGATGTTCGAATGGAGAAGGTGGGACAGATATTCGCAACGAGTGCCGGACACGCAGAGAGCAATGCTCAAATACAGGGTAGTGGTGGTGGAGGCCCTGTGGAGGCTGTTTACTGGAACGCTGATACTGGCACACAATGGAGAATCAAGGGAAGGGCATTCGTCATCGCCGACGATATCGAGGGTGATGAGGAGAGCAGTGGTGTGAGGACTGTCAAGAGCGAGGTGGGAAAGAGGATGAGAATTGTTGATGAGGGCAAGGAAGACCAGTTCAGTTGGCAGAGGGAGCTGACAGGATTCTTTGGCAACCAAAGTCCCGGCATCAAAGGTAGGAAATATTGCTGTGTTTGAAGCTCTGGAAGACTCTAACGCGAATTCACAGGCTCGTTCAAGAACCCCCCGCCTGGTCAGCCTACATCCAAACCTTTCGACGACAAGAACCTCGCACTTGGTTCCAAGGTAGATGACTTGAAGGACCCCGTTGCACGCAAGAATTTCCGCCTTGTGGTCATCGTACCAGACTCGGTGGAGCAGACCGATCTCAGCAACCCTGAAAAGGCACGGAGATTTAGATATACATTTGACGAGAGCGCAAAGGCCAACGCCGGATGGAGGACTGAGGAGCTATGGCCTTAGAAGCGCTGCGAATAGGTGTTTATGAGTACGCATGAACGGACAATCGAAAACAAATTGGCAACCGAATGTTCGAAACAATACCACAGAGTTCCCTGATGTTATTCGATTCCTTCGTAGGGCCGAGTGTATGCATTGTTGTTGTGTAACTCGTTTGTCGCAGCGACCCTTGCTCGCTGCACATGCATGGTTTCGATGCAGTCTTCCCCACAACGTGGCTCAGGTCGGCGACCACGACCGTGGCCCTTGTTGGTTTGAACAGTCGCCTAAAGGTTGCAAATTTGTTGAGCGTGCTTCAAATCGGAACGTGGGATTTTCTGGCTCAACATTAGTTCCATCGAACAAGCTGCTCGCTGCACATTTCTTCGTGTTCAAGTACGTTGGATCAGACTTGGACGCGAGTTTCGTGAGTCACAGCGTTCTGGTCTGACGACATCAGAAAAGCAGAGGTGCGAAACGAAACGTGTGTTGAGCAGGCCCCTTATCCGCATACTATTTCTGTCGCGTGGTTACCCCAACGGGAAATCGATGCGTAAAGAATCGTCGGCAGCCTAGGATGATCCCGGAACGCTAATCTAAATAATGCTACGTGTGTTAACGTTCACGCTACAGCTGTTTGTGTGGTAAACTTCGACAGTTGGAGATCCACTGGCATTGGTGCATATCAACAGGTCAGGTGCGCGCACCCGCCTTCCTAGGCTGGCATCGTTCGCGAGCACAGCAGGTCGGTCACTGGACTGTGCACAGCAAATCATCATCTTACACAGAAACAAGATTATGGAAAAAGTCTCCGTCACGTACGTGTACTGTGCGGACGATTGGATACGGACGGCATGGACGTCTGCATTCACTCCTTGGTCGTTTGAACTACCACTTTTGGTATGTTATTCGCAGGTTGAAAAGAACACAAAGGGCGCCACGGTTTCGATCCGGCTGAGGCGCTGCGGCACGGGTGTAGCTACGCCGCACTGGTGCTTATTGGGAGTAATAGCCGCCGGGCGGAAGTTCCATGCGCGCCATCGCCAAATCGATGAATGGGGGGTGAGCTGGCAACCGTTAGGCCGGCGGCGGGTGTAGGCGGTGATTCGAGCTGTCATCGCAACTGGAGGAGTGGAGCGAGCCGCGACATGGAGGGAGATCATGTGCAAAGCGCAAAGGACTAAGAAGCGATCCCCATGCGCGTCTAGCGGGTCACGACAAGTTCGGTATGTAGATGCGTTATCGTGGAGCCATGCGGAACACCATGACAATGGCATCGATCTTGTACTCGGTCGGCCATGTGGCAGCGCAACGACAAACTCCACCGTGCAATGCTCAGGAGTGAGGCAATTGAATCTTGTAATCTTGCGACTCGTCCCTAATAAGGCCGAGCGCCCTGTTCGATCACCGCCAAGGGTACGGAACCGTTGCTGCGGTACCCCATACCTGTTCAGAGCGGAGTATCTTCCTTGCACCTTGCACCCGCACCGATGCAAGTCCGTGTCTTTGCTTTCTGGCTGCCCCCTCTTTCTTCTTGATGCAATGCACTGCCGTGGATTTGTACCTCCGTCGTCCCACGCTGCATGTCGGTAGACAGGACAAAGTTCAGTCTGGCCCCGCTGATCGCATCTCATATCAGGCGCATTCCCCTGCTCGCCAGCCCGTCCCTCTCCATAAGTAATCGCTGATCGTCTGCCACTATTTCTCCGCCGACCGCTGGACGCGCAATTACCCCGACCATATCCTCTTTCCACTGCCACTCTGCACACCTGCCTCGTTGCTCGCTGGTCGACGCTCACATCGATATCGTAGCAGTCGCATGCAATCGTCCGTCTGCACCATTCCCTGCCACCATCACCCCTGCCGCCCTACGCCGGAACTCGGATCCTCGCCAACCAAGACGCCCGCCATGTCCGACATCGAGAAGTCGTTCACGTACCTCCAGGACAGCATACCGCAATGGCTTCAGGATATCGCCAGCGTTGAAGAGAAGGTCACGGCCATGCAGAATGACAACACAAAAGTGCCCATGTCACAGTCGCCATTCGGAAAGCGGAGGACAGACTCGACCGCGTCCATACGACCAGCACTAGATGCCATCGCCGAGGACGCAGCGCCTTCGAATGCAACCCCGACAGACCCTGTGGGCAGCCGCAAGCGCAAGTCCCTCTCCGTCTCATCCGGTCGCGTGTCAGGCCCCTCGCGCCATCGCCCTCGCACAATGGTCGTTGTGAGCTACGATGGAGATATGCAGAAGTCTTTCGAGCTGCTGGTGCGCGCAATAGGAACAGGGCGCAATTTGCTGAGGAAGGCCAAGATGGAGGCTCGGATGAACGAGATGGCTACTCAGGCAGAGTCGAGTGAAGAGGACGACGATGTCGACGACGATGATGATGATGAAGAGGTCGATCTATCCAAGATCAATTACCGAGCACGTATGTCATCACTACGCGCGAGGTCAGCAGCTAGGAGAAGCGGGCGGCTCGGTGTGAGCAGCGGAGTAAAGACACCTGCGGCGCTATTCGACACCTCTGATAAGACACTGGAACAAGCCCAAGAGTCGTGTGAAAGGGCAGCGCATCTTACACTACGCGACGGCGACTGCAGGAAAGAGTTGGAAGGAGTACGGAAGAACTTCGAGGCTATGCTAGAGATCGCAAGGGCCGAGGTTGAGAAGTGTAACGCACGCAAGTCACAACATCCACCTGAGCTGCAGGCACACGAGACCTCCGACACATCCATGTCATCCCTGGAACCCGAAACACTACATCGAAAAGACACACCACAAGCCGCACTGCCGTTACCTGAGTTAGGTGTCCAACCGAAGACGACGCTACCACAAGAATCCTCCAGTGCGCCTCAGCCCCTCAAAATCGTCGATATCGAGGTTGATGAAGAGGATGACGATGACGATTTCGTATTGCCGCCTGTCCGACTAACATCGCGACTCAACCGGCGAGACTAAACCTTCATGTCCCATTCATTCGTTACTTTTCCATGCGTTCAAGCGATTCTCGTCTCAGTCACTGCTTTTGGTACGGCGTTCTCATGGTACTAAGTGAGCAAGCGAGCCACTGTTTCTCACGTCATGCTGGGGATGAAAAAGGGGCAAAGGGTATTATATCCACATACATCATCAAGCAATTATTGTGCATCGGCGTCTTATAGCGAGATATTGTTGCTGCTATTGTTCAGCGGAGTCAACCTGACCTGAAGCTCTTTGTGCTTACAGTTGAGAGAGCAGTGTGTATTCGCTGATGTCTTTTGTGGTTTGTTTACATTATATTAATCACCGTCGTCACACGATCGAGGCCTTAAGTCACGTACTTCATTCTCATCTTGCTTGCATTATAGTTATTCGTTTAGCTGCGGGCTGTTCTCTCATTAAGCCGATATTTTTGACCTCGTGGTACATGATCAGTGCTTTCCGTTGTTGTCACTTCCTCGCTCCTGCCCAATGCTAAATGCGCACTTGAGGAAGGAACAAAAACGAAACGCAAGGTGCTCCACTCAATGCAACTGCCTTCTGATGCTTAACGTTTCTGCACGCGCCTGATGCTCTCTACCGCTATACTCACATAAGCTCCACTCACCTTCTTTAACACGGCCCTACTATCGGTGGGCCTGAATGGCTTCTACGTAAGGGAATACAATCACTTCGTTTAAATTTTCTGCCTACTTAGAAGAGGCTCAAATGGCGGGTGGAAATGCTGTGCGAAGCAGCGCTGTAAGTGAATCCTTTGTTTTCTACCTTCACTCTCATTACTAATGCGACGCAGGTGACTGCCCCAGAGAGAGCAAACATCGATGAAGGGCAAAAATATGCTTCGGACTCGCATCAGACTAATGAAAATCTCGAAGACAGCAGAGAATCCTCCGTCGTACCTGACGAGACTGTTGATCGATGTGGATCTAGTGATACTAAGGGCGCAGTCAACATCGAAAAAGTTGTCTTTCGGACCCCAGACGAGAACAGCGGAAATTTCCAAGAGCCCGTCAAGAGACCAGTAAGTCTATTCTCGTTCGACCCGAAGTAGAGATTGACTATGCTTCGCAGCATCTTCCTGAGGTTCCCAAGAAAGACCACGGCGCCAACCTTCCGTCTGATATCGACCTTGAGAACTTTGCCGATTCGAAGAAGTCAGATTTGACTCCACCTACCTCTACCATCTCCGTATCCTCATACGATCTGCGCAACAGAACGCAGAGCAAGCTAGTGTACGATGTCAAGTATCACCCCATGGACGATACCATCCGGCCTTCTCAAGCAGCGAAACGTCGTATAGCCCACAGAGAGGTGTCAATACTCGATTCTGATGATGCGAGTGATGCCTTCACCCTAACTGATACCGCAGCTAGCATTGGAGAGTCGAGCGATACGCGAAGCGAGGATTATGAGGAAGCGCCAATGCAAAGCAAGCAAGCCAAACGACGCAAGCAAACCAAGTTGCGGCCGTTGCCTGCTAAGGGCACAAGACGTTCCACACGTAAGGTCTCAAATCAGAAGACATCGTACAATATGGATATCCACCCTCAAGACAAGTACCTAGTCATATCCAGCGATGATGACGATAAGCAGACTCCAAGCAACAAGCGTAGGGAGATCATTCGTAAGCGTCCCAACGCCGACGATAGTTCTGTACCCGACATTAGAATGGCAAAGAAGCCCAGAGTTTCTTACCAGGATCGATCGCGCCGCACAGACCTTGGTACTTCTGATAGCCTAGACTTCAGTGGTGTGCCCATAATGCATAGTGTGGAGACTGGTGGAGCTACCAAGCACAGTACGTATATGCAGTTACAATATCCTCATGCGAGCTTCAACTGATCGTGTGCAGCCATTGATACTACGACGTTTTCACATTCTTCGCTTGTTAACAGTTTCCCTGACCATTGCATTCGGCGCCGGGAAGGTATGGACGTCTGGCACTATCCTCCCGGAAAGAGATACCTTAACCACGATCGGGATTATTGGCCCACTCTTCCAGATCAGGCGTTTGAGATCTTCCACGAGAAGCTCGAAGATCAGCTAGCACGCGAAGCTATGGAAGTATCACCACCCAATTACGAACATGACAACAAGGAAAACATGAGCAACGCAGGCCTTGAGCCGGGATCTGATGACTACGGTGGCATGTCTATCATGCCGTCTGCGCAGTATCTACAGTCAAGCGATGAGCAGCAGCTGGCAGATCATCGTGCCCTTGTCTCTGAAGCTCTTTGTTCTGACACCGCTCCGCAGTCATATGGGCTGGATGGAAGTCATGGCACCTGCGAAGTACAGAAAGATGGCCCGGTAGAATACATGGATATCCTCATATCTGGTGGACACTTGCCCCCCAGGTCCTGCACATGCTGAAGCACAAGCGGAGACCCAGGATTCGGTACTCGACTCCGACTCTGTAAGCGAAATCTGAGGGTCAGAGTTGTAGGCCTGTCAGCGCGCCACACACCAAGAGGTCGAGTCGGTCGCCTCACATGGTGTTTCTGTCAGCTGTATCGACTTGTTTCTTCAAGGATCAGCTCTAATTGCATTGTCATGCTTGCTGACAGCTGTATCGCTATATAGCTAAATGTACACTTGCAACTACCTTGTGTTCCATTTCTTATCCTCACCATATATACTATGCATTCCATAAGCCATTTCCGGCACACATCATATATGTATGACTGAAGCTTAGCTCACTTCGTGCTCATTGTCTGCAGGCATGGGAGGAGTGTGTAGTTACAAAGTACTGTGTTTTAACGTACAGCGGAGCACTGCACAAAGCCGGCCAGTTTCTTAACGTTTCGTAGTCAAGTTGTGTACATCCAGAATGCGATCTAAGTCTTTGGCAAAGAAGAACGTATAGAGCAGAGAAGACGTCCTCTAGTCAAATCTGGATACATGCTATATCCAGTATAGTTGATCGACCTTGATGGCATCGCCGATACAGTCCAGTATGCAGGACCAGAGAGACTCTCCATATGCCTTCTATGGTCTCGTATAGCGAAACAGATCGCCAACTAAGAAATAATATACGTATGTCTCCGTCTACGTCATGTTAGTACAGCACAAGCCAAAGTTTGTTATGGCGCCCGTTAGATACGAACGCTTGATGCTACTCGCCGATATCACATGCAAACTTGCTGCATTTCCCTGTACCGTCATAGAAGGTTGACAGCGTTCTGTATATGCCGTGTTCCGGTGACGGTGTTAGTGGGCTGTCTACAATGTCAGATCGGAGGTGATGGAATTCAGGCGTTTCAGCCTGTGTTGATCTCTCATTAGTAACATGCTTTTGGCATATAAATGAAATCCTCTCAAAAAGGACGCATGCTCTTACTTCTGCAGTTGCATAGTGCTTATGAGGAATATAATCTGTAATGGACGCCTCAGGTGCGCTGTTGCGGCGCAGCCGTGAAGTATTAGAAGATCTGCATGGAAGGACGACGTTGCAAGCTCAGGAACTACATCATGGGTCACCTTGCAGTGCTGATCGCATGTGGGAGAAATGTCATGCTGCAAATTATCTCCGCTCGTTCGGAGGTTTTCGTATGGCCGATCTCATCCATCCTCGAGCTCGTATGGGTTTTGCTCACCTAAACTCTAATTTTCCATGACGTTCTTCCACAATGAAGATCGTCTTCGGCTTTGAATCACGATTCGATACGTTAGTCTGAACAGTCGTGTCCCGACAGTGTGTACCTCTTGCGTATGTAGGTCAGCCGAGCTCTGTACCAATTCATCATTGCAGTGTTCCAGACACATGATAGAGTCCCTGCATAGTGTACCTGCCCACGAGACTTGTATAAGTGACCTCGAAACTGCAGTACGCCGATACAGAACCAAAGTCCTGTCTACAATACGAAAGCGAAACGCGTCTTCTATATTTGACCGTCCGGGCGAGCCCGGACGCCCGGTTGCCAGGAATAAGCGATGGCGCGCTATTGCCAGCGGAGCGGCCGTCTAGTGTCGTTCTGGGTACGATCTACGCCGCGGTCTAAGCGCAAGGCTGGCTGGAGACGATCTTGGTGTCGGTTATGGTGTTGGTGTTTTTGGGACGGAGGAGAGCGAATCTCGGATACACGGATAGCTTGAAGACGGCTGGCTGCCGCAAGTTCGCAAGATCGTCGTCGGGAGCGCTGGCGCAACTACACCATGATGCGTGCGGACCGCCAGACAACAGTGTTATCGTCTGTCCAACACCGATTATGTGAACTTTGCCACTTCTGCGCATAAATGCAGGTTGTAGCACGTGGGGACGCTTTACTTCCTTTTCGGGCATAGAGGATGTATGGCAACTGTGTTTAGCGAACTGGCTTAAGCCACGGAGGTTGATCTTGTCCCGTCACGACCCCACACCCCATCGTCTCTGACCAAAGGTCGATCAACACCACGATGCCGTACGCCGCCGGTGAAGCTGGTCGGATATCGTCATATCGTATCGTATTGCGCGGAGTTATCTGCGATTTGGGTCTCAACCTCATTCCATGGTACGGACAGTCTCGTGGGACGATGTACTGCACCGCGACGTCGAGCGCGCGAATAGCTTGCTTGAATACGATGGCGCTTGAATAATTTGGCCTAGAAATTGTGGTCTCGAGGAATCTAGTCTGTCGTCCGATGTCATTGTAGGTTTCCATCTCCGCTGTTGCATGGCGGAGCGGCCGTTCTGTCAAGCAGAGTGTCATGCACGTTTCCTGTCGACCGCAGATGTGTTTCCAGTTCATCCTTGCTTCTCCCGCTCTCAGCCAAGTGGTAGCAGCGCAACGTCGCAAAGACCAATGGGAGGCCCTCCTCCTACCACAACCTTGAGCACATCTTTGCTTGGTCTTGCGCTTGCTGTCAGCCTTTTTGCACGCTTGTGCGCCCTGCAGCCATACTAAGCTCATCTGCCGACACGCAAGCTTTCTCATCTGGTTAGAATGGCGTTGCACGCATGGTGCTTCCTGGCAATCTATGACGGCAGGGCTAGACTTATGAGACCCTGCAGACTCAATTTGGAGGAGCTTATGGAAGATTGAGGCTTGTAAGTGGACGTGGAATTGGTGATGGCTACGTGATGTCTCTGTTGTTGTCTATGCCAAATCTCACGTCCTCTGCTACTGAGCGTATAGCATGAAGAGATGCACACCGTTCATCGCGTTGATGACAACACTCACTGTCCCGCGAGCGGCTCAGTGTATTCTGGGCATACATTCTAGTCCCTCGTCTCGCCGATTCGAGCAAGCGTTTCAACTACTCTATTCCCAAAAGGGCTTTGACAGGGATCACACAGCCAGCCCTGCTCCAGCCAGGCACAGCCGCTTCCTCCTGCTACGGCGACTAAGACATCGTACGCCGCACACCGTCACTGTATCTCTGCTCTAGTCTACGATCACAATGGATGACGGCGGGTGTGGAGTGAGGGGCTTAGGCCTAGAAACAGTGGTCAGTCTTCGGCTGGCTACTCCGCCATCAGTCGTCTGATCACATCTAGCGTGCACCACACTGCGTCTGGGAATTGGATATAAGGTGTAGGTCCATTTCCCCAGGATTTCGATATTACAAGCAAGCATCGATCAAGGTTCTACAGCAACTACTGCTACTACTAGTACCTCGAATCTTGTAAACTTATATTGATTGGTCTCCTGACTCACTTCCTTTTTCAGTATATTTATATACTCGTTTACGGGAATATTCACACGGACCTCTCGAGTTCGGTGACTGTTATATACGTCTACATTACTTCCGGTGTCACGCAAGGCTCCTGCCGCCTTCCAATTCATACCTTACCTGGTAGCGCGATAACAAACGGAAAAACGGACGAGGACTTCTCACGCGCACGGAGTTCGCCACCGAGGATTCATTGCACGCCGCTATCATTACCTGATACTGCGAACTTGGGCCTCTCGAGTTCCTTTTCTTAATTACAGGATTACTCGCCGAACGACTGCGATACAACTACTCCACCACTTCACCACTTCTATACATCACCCATATACAAGATGGTCAAGTTCTCCACTCTCGCCCTCGGGCTCCTCGCCATCGCCGGCGAAGTCTGCGCACAGAGTAAAGTAAAGGTCATGCCCTTTGGCGCTTCCATTGTTTCGGTACGTCCTTCGCTTTCTTCACTCAACCCTTACGCCTGCTAACCCTACCAAAGCGATGCTGGCGCGCCAATCTCCAGACTAGTCTTAGAGCTGGTGGTGTTACGAACTTCGACTTCGTTGGTAGTCAGAAGAGCAGTTGCGCTGGTACCGACATCGATCAAGACCACGAAGGCCACCCTGGAAAACAGGCCGCGGAATTCGTAGCAAAGGGTAACCTTACTGTCTGGCTCAACCAAAACCCCCCGGATGTCATTATCATGCTCCTCGGTACCAACGACGTCATCATCGGAAAGAGGTCTGTCGACGACATTCTTGCCTCGTACGACATCTTAATCGGACAAATGCGCAAGAAGAACCCCAATATGCAGATCGTCTTCTCTAACCTACTGCCTCTGGACCCAGCGAAGTGGGCTGCGTCTGCCGTAAAAGGAATCAAGGACCTCAACACTGCCATAGCCACCTACGCGCCGAAGAAGAGCACCACGAAGAGTCCGGTGTACTTTGTAGACAACTTTAGCGGCTTCGATCCAGTCAAGGATGCCGATTCGGACGGCGAGCATCCCAACCTGACTACGGGCGTGCAGAAGATGGCAGCCAAGTTCCTTGACCCTACCAAGACGGCAATAAGGGCAGCAGCTGCATTGAAGGCGAAGAGGGTCAAGAGGGCTGATAGGATGTTGAACTTGTCTGAGTAATAGGATGTTGAACATATCAGAGTAAACAGAGACAGATGTACATAGTAACGAATTCATGATCTTTCATTCTTTTCATAACTGAGCCTGGCTATCTTCAAGTACTTTTTCAAAGCAACAGGCCATTATAATTGCGCCGCCAGACGGATACTACGGCCCGAGGGACGACTACGTGCGTGTGTCGATATGGCGAGCGGAGGTTTTCAGGGCTTTTCCGTAGTGTCAGAGTCGCCCTCAGACGCGTATGTATCCGTCTGCGCGGCGGCTTGCTCCCTGGCGGCCTTTCGCGCGGCCAGAATGCCACGAGATTTCTTACTCCTAACCAGCTTGGCTTCGGCAGCCTCAGCAGCCTTAACGGCAGCGACTTTCTTTGATTGGTCAGTATGATAGTCGATCTAGGAGATAGTCAAATACTTACGGCTGCCTCCGCCACCTTAGCAGAGTGCATTGCAATGGCTACAGCCGCCGCCGAGTCCTTCTCATTACAGACGTAGGTGGTGTCGTATCTAAAGACCGGTGTACAAAGTCAGTACGTCTCTCATGCAGTTCATACGGGGGCATTACTAACGCGCCTCGGCCCATTTGGTGAGGATGTTGTAGTAGTGAATCGCCTTGGTGACTATGTTGCAGTCCAATATGGCTATGGCCATTAGCAAAAGGCATTGCGAAGCCATGCGACATGCTTACAGTGATTGCGAATGTGGTGATTTTTCAACGACCACGGTCAAGGCAGAAATTTTGTATACAGCTCTTTCTTGTGTTAGCGCCATGGTGAAGGGCAGTGTCTCGAGACTGCCCTTCACCTCTAGTGAAAGAGGAGGCATAGCGGCGAGGTTCATTTCAACGGTAAGGAGAAGATTGACGAAGGAGCAAAGGGGACTACGGGGAGAGAAAAATATATACGAGAGTCAGCTCCAAGCATTGGTGGTCGATAAACTCGCCGTGAATGAGGAATACGGAAGATGCAAACGCTCCAAGAGGGGTAGTATGGCAGTGACCAGGCGATATGCAGGGACGCTGGAATGACAGAATCACAACAGAAGGAGCCGGGAGGAAGATATTGAAAATCTAAATCAATGCAGTATGTACGCATGCTATTCCACGTCTGCCAAAACCAACTCTTGGACTCTTATTTGGTGAGAACGATCTTGAGCTTCTTGGGGCTGTGAGTAAACAAGTTGGCATAGGCCTTGGGGGCGGTCTTCCGCTTGTTAGGCTCCTGGACAAAGTACTCGTAGCCCTGCTTGTTAGCAAACTTGATGGCATCCTCCTTGGACTTGAACTGTATCCGGTGGCCGTTCATGAAGTCGGCCGACGACTGCCAGCCCATGAGCGGGTTCTCCCATCGGTGGCCCTTGGGAAGGACGTCCCAGTCCATCAGCCAGTGTGAGGCGTTCCAGTCGCCGGATTGTGTGGCTGTCTTGGTGGGCTTGTAGATGCTGCAAGAAGTCAGTACGGGGGGCGGCGTCGGATGCGGGGGTTGCCGTACCGGACAGTACGCGCCTGGAGGTCGGTGGGAGCGCCGGAGAGGACGGCAGCGGCGACACTCTCACCGGGCTCGCTTCCATCCATGACACGCTTGGGTACGGGGGAGAAGTTGCTGGGGACATATTAGCCATATGCTCCCGTGGTTATTCAAGTCGCGGGTTGACGCACGAGGTCCGGTAGTCGATGGCGACATTGTAGTCTGGCTGGTGCCTCATGCCCTCGGCGGCGGACTCTTCACGGATCTGGGTCGAGTCGCTGTTGAGCTTGACGGCGGGCGCATCCTCAGAGCTCGTCTTGTGGCCGTGGGGAGTGGGCTCGTTGGTCGCATATGTGCGGAACGACGGGGCCATGGCCCTCGTCGCAGAGGGTCGCAGGGCAGGGGCGAGGACGCGCGATGCAATTGACCTCGGTAGGGCAGACATGGTGGTTGTGTCGTCGGGGTGGCGGGCGGGAATCGTGAATGTCGGTCATGTCGACCGGATGAAGCTGGGGTGGTTGCTTGGCGAAGGCGCCGGCATAATCCGTCGTGCAGCTTTCTTCCTCGAACCTCACCACCGACCGCACGCCCTCCATCTCCACTCCATCGTCTTGCCCGCCCTGGTACGTCGCCCGAAGCGACCCACTACGCGGAGAGCGTGCAATTGATGCTGACTGAGCGGTAGCCGTCAAGATGAGCTTCATGCAAAAGCGCGGTCTCTCGACCCTCATCCCCCCCAAGGTACGCCCTTCTATGCACCCCTCCAATCGCCCACGGAACTGACCATCCTCCCCAGATTGCTTCTCCCAATGTAAGAGCCTTCCAAACCATCGCCTAGGACGCCCTGGAACCCCCGCAATTGCATTCGCGCAACCGCCGGTCCACCACAAACGCACGCATTCACGACCGCAACTCCCCAATGGCAGACTCAATCGCAATCCCAGAACTCTCACCGTGGCGATTTTGGATCTGGGCTGATTTGCAAAATAGGCTATCGGCTCCTCCCCCAATGCTGTCCGCATGCAGAAGGTCGTGAGCTTCTACGAGAAGCTGCCCCGTGGCCCAGCTCCCGAGCCCGAGGCCAAGGGTCTTCTCGGACGCTACCAGAAGAAGTACATGGGCAAGAACCCATCAGGAAGGCGTGAGTACACCCGGCCGGAGAGGGAATGACAAGAGCATTGTCCTTGAACATGCGACATGCGCGTGAGAACACCAGACTGACCCTGTACAGCTCTCGTCCACGTCATTGGCTTCCTGATTGCGCTCGGCTACGCACAGAACTACTACTTCCATCTCCGTAAGTCGAATAAGATGCGCTGATGAGATGATGTGACTCACCACCTGCAGGCCACCACAAGAACAACGAGCACTAAGCGGGTCCTCTGGATGCGCTGTGTCGCCACGAGCGAATGGACAAGATGTGTATATGTAAAGTGTAGTTGGTGAATCAAGTCTCTAGCCAAGACCGTCTCTTCTCCTATCGTGCAAATGACTGTTTCCTTCTGTTTCAACATATCCACGTGTGCAGTGGTGGAGCCTCGTACACCTCTCGCTACGCCGACATGGTCATCTCGAACGGGGGAAAAGTGGTGTATGATCTGCGATGCTATGGAATATGTAACAGGGCTTGTTGCAACACCTTCAACCTGATGGACGTTGAAGCACCGCACGTGCATGCCATGAGCATGTGTCGTCAGCTTCCCGAACCTAGACGTGCATCGCCGCCAGAATTCTCTCGACTCATGAGTCCGCTCCCCATGTGTGATGCAAAGGTGCCGCGGCAGCAGTATGAGATATAGGTTCCACAGCACGCAGACTCTATATATACAAGGCCCCAGCCCGTGCCAAGACTTGCGCCTCTCACCATCGTGGCTACTCAAGCTACCCGCCTTAACCTCCTATAAACCCCATCCACACCCGCGATCCGCCCCACCACGAAAGGGCCCTTTGTACCCAGTCACCCCTCCCGAGCGCGACTCCACGCCGTTCGGTGAATCAGCGCGACTCAGCACGTGTCCGCGACTGCCTCCAGCCCGCGCATCCTCCAGCGAAACACTCCGAAACCTCCGCACTCGCCGCGTCACCTCAGCAACTTGCAGAACGCAACTCTGCGGAAGCGCCGACTTGACATCCGTGGCGACTTGTAGCATCTGACATTAGGTGATTATCCCCAACTTTTCTTTAGCCCTCATGTCGCATGTCGACGATGTCGGGCGTCCGGCCGGGCTCGACTCGCAGCAGTCGACGCCGCTTACGCCAACGTCTTTCTTTGGATCAGATCAAGGACAGCTTTCTGACATTGGGTCTTGCGCTACTTCAGTTCCGGAAACTGTTATGGCAGAGCAGGTTGCCAACGATGTGGTAAAGGAAGCACAGTCGGTGGGTCGTTCTGCGCCCATCGACGACTCTGCGTCAACTACCAACACCCCCGCCGTTAACGGCGAACCGCCCTCGGGCACAGCGACTACCAAAACGACCACATCAGAAGCGTCTTCTACCAAACCCATTTTGAATGGCGCAGATGCACCCTCGGCTGATAGTGCACACGTGTCAGACAAGACCCAGGGACATGCGGCAGCTGTGAGTAGAGATTATGCCGAGTTTCGACGCGGCCCTAACAGTAGCAGGGCGAGAGCAAGCAGCCAGATGCATCACGGCAAGAGTCCAGACAGCCCCACCTCAACGGCCTATCCAGTGAACATCTGGCAGCCGAGTCGCAGGCTGTGGCAGACGCGAGTGGTGGCTCAGATACCGACATTAGCCGTCCTGGAAGCGTAGACCAGTCGAAGCGGGATGGGACTCATGTGCGGACCAACTCGACCGCGAAGAAGCAACCGTTCAAGTCAGTATCCGTAACCAAAAGCTTTCTAGCCAAGACAGTCCCCTCAACACCTGCTGCGCGACCTGGCGAGAAGGCAGCCCCAGCAGCCCCGCCCAAGACGTCAGTCCTCACCGCGAAGCCTCGCCTCGTAGCCAAATCTGGTGCTGGCAACACCCCGCGTGCGTTGGGACAGACCAATGGTGCAGGCGCAGGTCCAGATGCGAGCAAGGTTTGGAATAAGAACCAGCCGGTCCCAGCTCCCCCGCCCAAGACGTATACGGACGACGAACTCAAGCAACAGTACGGCATTCATCTTGCAACACGCTTACAGGCCGACGAAGGGGGCAAAGAGGCCAAGTGGGCTGACATTGACGACGATGAGGAAGACTGGACCCCGGAAGCAGTGCAGTGGATGGATGGAACCAAGTCCTCAGTTGCAGTGCCACAAGAGACGCAGCCACCACCTGCTGAGGAACCAAAGGCTATACTCAAGCCAGAGACGCCTGCCGAGACACCCAAGCCCACTACATCACCAGCGCCTACTACGAACACGCCCAAACCAAGCGTCACCGGCGGTACCAAAACTATCCTGAAGCCCGGCGCACACGCGCAGCCGACTACTGGAAAATCAAGTCTCGTCCTGAAGGGACAGCCGGAAAGACCAACCCTGGTGGCCAAGCCATCAGCCACAGAGAAGAAGTCACCATGGGCGCCCTTGCCTCCAGTCGAGAAAGTATCGCCGATTCAGGTCAACCCTCCAGTACAGCAAGCACCTCCGCAGCGCTACTCGCAACGAGACTCTTATGGCTACGATTCCATGCCCCCACCCGCGAAGGAAATTGCCCCCGATGACTTCAACCGCAACTGGCGCAACGAAAGTGGCAGTCGGGACAATCGAGACGGCCGGGAGCTGTACAATTCACAGAGTGGTCGCTATGAGCCTGTACATAATGATATGAGGCGGAGTTCGGGACGTGATAGTGGTAGCTACCGACAACAGCCGTCTGCCGTGCTGCAGAGGCCGTCTCACGATAGTGGTCCAGCAGAGCCGTCAGCAGCGTTCCAGACATCAAGAGCAAGCGCAGATGGACCTACTTGGGGCAGGAGGAGGAACTCGTCCAACGTCAGTGGAACAATGCCGAGGCGCATGTCAATGGACCCAAGAGGAACAGATATGCCTACTGGCCCTATGAGCACAGAACGACGTGAATCACACTCGATCAACGGCTTCGACCCGTCTTCTTCGGACCCTGCAACTTCCAGACACTCTCCCTTCCAGCAAATGAGGTCCCCAAACGTTGCCCAAGCTCACCCGGCTTCTCCCTACGGATCAGTAACTTCACCAGCTGTCCAAGATGCACCAGCGCCTGTTCCAGCACCGCCAGCAGAAAACCCTGTCGAGGTACAGAAACGCCTCATGGCCGAGAAGATCGAGCGTGCTCGTCTCAAGAAGCAGCAAGATCGTGAAGCCGAGCAACGTGCAGAGGCAGAGAGGAAAGAGCGACTTGCCAAGAAGCTGGCCGCTATGGGACCGCCTGAGTCGAAGACTAAGAACAAGGACCAGTCACCTACACGCCCAGAGCAGTCCCCGCAGAAAGGCAAGGCTGCTCCTGCTCCCGTGCAATCACCGCCAAAGCCACCTGTCCCGACTGCCGATGGTGAGGTCACACAGTATGGTATGATGAAGGTCCACCAGCCTCACCCTGTGAAGAAGTCGCCTCAGACCGAGCATGCCCAGGTTTCTGGGCCGGCATCCCACGCAGCAAATTCCTCGCCGGCGGCTGCACCGTCGTCACTCGATCAGCAATCGGCACAGCCGTTTGACTCCTTCACGCGTGACAACGAAAAGTCCAGGCTAGCAACTGAACAATCTCAGACGATCGCTCACCAATCGGACGGCGCTATCCCTTCTGGGCCTAGGCCACAGGCACCTCCAGCATGGTCGCAGGCGTCTTCCACAGCGCCTCAACCTAGACCTTGGACTTCGCAGGTTTGGGGTCCCCCGAAAACGCAAGATCGAGCTCTTGGTAACGGTACCTTCGACGCTGATTACCGAGGTCAGTCCCGCTCTGGTGCCCAGCAGCAACTTCCTGTCCAGCCACCTGCCTCGACAGTTCCCATTGGCACAAGCTTGGCCCCTCAGGCTCTACCGGCACAGCCAGGAAGGCAGATGCCTCCGTCGCAACAGATGTACTCTCAGCGACCATCGCGTGCACAACAGCAGCAACAGGCAGCAGCGGCTAGAGCGGCTAGACCTTCTAGGACCATTGCTGGCGGTGGTTGGGATACATTTGGAGACCTTATCGAACGCGATGATGCCGAACTTGCGGCAAAGAACCACCAGGATCGAGAGCGCCATGGTGACTTCCGCCCAGAACTTCGAGAGACATACAAGGACCAGCGGGGTCAAGCACAGGTAACGCTGCATGACAAAGTCGCTGCCGACATGACTCTTGCCGAGGCGTTGAAAAAGGACGACACCACAAAGCCTGTGATTGACGGCTCGTCGCCTCAGCAAGGTTTAGGTCAAGGTTCTCTACAGCAGGCTACTGGCCCTCGTGCATCTCGCTTCTTCCCTCGCCCGACTGAGATCTCGACCGAGGCGACACCGTCATCATCAACGTTTGCATCAAGTAAGGCTGATTCTCCTCCACCGCCTCCGGAGACAGAGACACACCCTGTTTTCGGCAGCGAAGCCGGCCACCCGTTGGTAAGGCTCCCGAAGCCGTCGCCTGTTGTACGACTCCCTCCGTCGGCGTCAGGTAGCGGACCGGCTGCTGCTTCCCATGTGAACTTGCCCTCGCGTGGCCAGGCTTTAGGTGCCAGACCTCTTGCAATGAACCCGGAATGGCAAGCTCGGTTTAACAAACTCCTTGACAAGCCAGGCTCCAACCGTCCCGCAACCCTTCCGGGAACATCACCAATGCTGCCTGTCGCTGTCCCACAGCAAGGTGCAGTCGCCCCGGCTGCCTTGTCAAAGGCTTCTCTTGACGTCAGAGCAGGTACTGGTCCTGCCACTGTGTCCTTGCCTAGTATGTCCCAGACGAAGACCTTTGCAGATGATCGTGGAAAGGACGTGGTCACCCGCAACGGCGCTGAGGCACTATTCGAAGATAGAGAATTCGGCTCGCTGCCTACAGTCAAGTTGTCCAAGGTCCCTCATCTCGCTGCCAACCAACCACCCAAGGCCGCGCCTAGAGACGAGCAGCAACCAAGGTACAAGAAGTTCGAAAACCCTTTCACGATCCGTCGACTAGAGGCTTTCGACATCGAGAAGACTGCACAAAACAAGACAAAGTTTGATGTCGTTGTGCGCCTTGTTAACATGCGCGAGCCGGTGATCAAGTCGGTACAAAGGAAACACTATGGCCCTAAACTCACCCGCCAGCCTAAGCTCAAAACGACTGGTCCTCCAAGCACCACTTCTGCCAACAGTACGAAGGATCGCCCGCGCAAGCCGTCGCAACAGAGTCAGGCAGACCGCTCTTATAACAACAGCAACAACACTACTTCCCGTCCGTCTGCACCCAAGACTTGGTCCACGAGCAACAACAACGCTCCTCGCTCGTCCCCAGCCCACACAGCTACGACTTGGGCTAAGGTTGCGACAGCCTAAGTGTCTTCTATAGTTGCTTCGGCTAGCTCCAACAATTACTACACGGCATGATCAAGGCGTGATGTTCAGTGTTCGGCGTTACAAACAATTTCAGTTGCGGGATCTGCTCTACGACAATCAAGAGTTGACGTTGGAGCATTGTCGGATAACTCTATGAAGTGTTTCACTTGGTCACTACATGTACTGTTCTCATCACAGCACACCATTTCACCCTTTTCCCCCTCAACAGCAGTATATATCGCGACATCTTGTACCACAACGATTTGAGTGGACCACAAGGTCGCTTTTCTTGGGAGGCAGTGTACTCCCGGCCTTTTCTTTCACTGGACTCTTAGTCCTTTCTTCTTGTCTTGGGTGTGACATCACTTTCGGGTCTGCATGTTTTTTCTCAGACCTTCGTTCATCTCCTTTTGCCATGACCGGCGTCAGGACGCGAATATGGGTATTGATAACTACGACGGGATATGACCTCGTGGATGCGGAATTGGAACGATGATAGAGGATTCGTGTACTGCTAATAATATTTTGAAAACTTCATGCTATTGTCACATATGGATCTTGTAACGATGAATCGGTTTATTGTTGCTCATGACCTGGAGCTAAGCATCTAATTGTCTGACAGGGAAGTTTACTGCCTCCAAGTTGGTATCTTCAACCTGCTTTCCGCTCGCTGCGGTGATGAGACCATCCAACCAATCCTGATGTCCCAACAACATCTTGTTCGGCTTCTTTACCTTCCACTCCTTGAACACTTGTCCAATTTGACTCTCCTGCGTCAAGATTCTCACTCTCTGTCCCTCCAGGTCCTCCACAACCCACGCATGATAGATTTCCAGCCCATCCGATGTCTTGGAGCTCCATGCCAACCTTCCAGCACGCCCATTACTCTCTGGAGGCTCCGACTCCTGGACCGTGCAAGTCAGCGGTGGGAAACCGAAAGTACTGAATTTGAAAACGTCATCTTTGTGCAGGAAGGTGCTGTCCGATGACGGAGGCGTTATCTGAGCGCAGTTCTTGTAGTAAGATTTCCATCTCGAGATGTTGGCTAACAGGGCCCAGATTTGGGTGCTGGTTAGATCTTTCGCGATGCGTTCGTTTGAGACAAAGTTGTCTGTCGTGCCAGGGAGGAATTGCTCCGGCCAGTTGATCGCTGACTGGGTCGCCATGTTGATGGATGAGTCTGTGATTGGGTATGGGCTCTTGTCTTTTTTGTAGATATGGGTGTAGAGCGGATATGCAGGTGCTTGGTCGTTCAAGTAGCAATGGATATCGTTGACGCTAACATGTGGCGCTTACACATCATCATACCTGGGAAAGACTACTCCCGGGTGGATCTACAGAATACAATAGTCTGCACTGTTACACCGTAAAGTAAAGAATGATTGGTAATCTTTTGCACCTTGCTCCAATGCTTGAGAAGGCGATGGTGGCTAAACGTTTCTTGTGGTGATCGACTTGTCGACGTCATCATGAAAGCTCGATTCCGATGTGAGTGATTACACCCTGGACAGACTAACCGGATAGTAGAGAAGTAAAGAACACCAAATACTGACAAAAGTAGAAAATATGAGATCTTCCAGAAGTGACTACTAACGATGCTGTACGTTCTTTCGGGCAAAGCATCACCCACCCGAAGCCCGGTGACGCCTCAGGGAGTATTGTTAACCAGGATCGCGTTGTTGAGATGAAAACTTGTAACAGCCACAATAAGCTCATCCTCTGGACCACTCATCTGCAATACGTTGGCCTCTATTAATTTTGAGCACATCTCATCCAATCGGCAATTCCTGCGGTTTCCATGGATCCCCGCAGGACAAAGAACAACAGCAGCCTTCCTGACGACGTATTTCTCAACAATGACATCGCCGGCAAATTTTTGGTCATCTTTTGCGCTGTACTTGTGTAAAGTTGTTAATACTGCCTGGAGGTACTTGGCTTGTCTGATCCAATCCGGCAGTCCCTCCAACATGAAATAATCCGCTTCTGCTTCTACCCGACAGTAGAGCGCATAGTCAAAGCCGTCTTTCTTATTCCAGTAGAGAGGAAATCTCGAGGGCCGGCGCATGAAGTTTAGGATATGCTCGAAGGTATCGGCATCCGCGTCGACGTAATAGGAGTCGTCGGCCTGCAAGTCTGCACAGTCTTCCCATCGTGTGAGTAGACTTTCAAAGTAAGGCGAGACTGAAAGAACGGATTTTGAAGTGCGAAATTTGCGACCGGAGACATCGAGGATGATGTGATTGTCCGCCATGACAAGAAGAAGTGGATGTAGCTTGTCTGTTGATAGAGAATTTGTAGAAGGCGGGGTATCAACTTGTGTGCAACACGACATGCACAAGATCCTGTCCTCATATTGAGTCCTCGCGTAACATTCTGTTTAGATCCACGAGTGCGCGGGCGGAGCCCAAAGC
Source organism: Alternaria alternata (assembly GCF_001642055.1). Classification (NCBI taxonomy): domain Eukaryota; kingdom Fungi; phylum Ascomycota; class Dothideomycetes; order Pleosporales; family Pleosporaceae; genus Alternaria; species Alternaria alternata. The sequence goes on along the minus strand of NW_017306222.1, from coordinate 129,278 downwards.
CACATTTCACATCGCGCTTTCAGTTGCAACTTACAGTCAGAGGAAATTGGCTGCTTCGGGGAGACTCCCGCTTCTTCAAAGTATCTTTAGAAGGCATTGGTCACATTGTATATAGTCAACTTAAGTAACGCCACCAGTCGCAGGCTATGCGCAATCTAAGTCTGTATCGATATCTGCACTACCTCTTAGTACACATGCACGCACTACATCCGGTTCACTTCGGTATAATCCCTAGCATTTCCACGTCCACTCATCGTCTTCTTTCCAACATTTCCTATCATATATCGATGTATGCGATCCCCAGACAAGTCTTGGAAATGTCGGTGCGTAATCGTTGCTCACAGGTTGTTGATGTGGCGGAGTGTATTGGCAATGGCACGCTGCGTCCATACACTGCGATGACTGGACTCGAGTTTCTCCCACAAGGGGTACGAACTGTGTTTCTAGGAATTGCATATCATGATCCGGTGGCTGTTGATATGGCTGAACATGGTTCCACGATACTGGCTTTGTCGGCAGCGAATAGCCCGTCTCATGATTCGGAATCCACTGGGTAAACCTCTCACACTCGCAAGCAGGGTAGCTCATGTCGTTGTCAGTCACAAAAGAAAGACCGAGCCCTGGGTTTTGATGAAGGAACTGGTCGAAAGGTTGACTCATGTGAGGGTTTGAGGGAACCGCAAGGAATTCTTCGTACGGATCATGACGATGGGTGTTTGAGCTAGGTCGGTCGACTACATAGGCTGAGAAGGTACTTTGCGACAAGGATGGCGCCATGTTGGACCGAAATTGAGTTGTATTGACCGGCCGCTCTCCGTTGATGGGGAGTAATTTCTCTATGAGACGGGCACCCCGCTCTGGAACCAAGTCCATTTTACTGCGCATTGGATCGATGTTATTTCCATCATAGCCTGGTCTCAAGGCTTCCGAAGTGCTCACAAGAGTTGCGAAGTCGACTAGAAAATCGAGGGCGTTCATATTGCTGGTTGATCAAGAAGAGATATTCGGGCGAACAGGGAAGAATGAGTGAGAGTTCAGATAGAGGACTTCCTAGCGCATCCTGACGGTGATTGTCTATACCAGTAAGTTGTCACACTCATGGTACTCGCACCAAACGGGTGTAGCATAACGTCGCCTCGTTGTACCCGTGGAGATGCAGCCTATCAGGAGTGAGCTTCGTGTCTGAAAAGCTCTCGTGATGCGATGTGATGATTCAAACGTAGTTTGATGCAAGAGGAGATGTGGCTTGCCCATGAACGTACACAAGCTGCCTTTCTTCTTGGAGGGCATTGCCCTCTAGTTCTGTCGATGCACTTGTGACAAGAATGCTACCATTGCACAACAGCTTCACAGAGCCATTAGCAGAGCTATAGGATAGCCTTGACTTGATCGAAAAGGCGAGGTCCTTGTTTGCTTGAGCGTAGCTCGTTACGAGATGCTGGGCGTGTTCCATTAGCGAGCGGTGCCCTACTTTTGCACAACGGCGCCGGTTCGCGTCGTCTCTAACCAACAAATGTATGGGTTAGTGTGGTAAGACTGCCTGTCTTATGTTCAAAGAGCGGAATCCGAGATGCGATGCGGCTCGATCGTGACAAATGCATGCGCTGGGGTCAGGAAGCAGCTGGCAGGTTGTCTCTCAAGAGACTGCCAATGCGTTATTAATGCGTTTTTCATTTGAGAAATGACGGCAAACGTTGGCGTGCAGTCAGTATGTAGATGCAAGGCGCGGTGTTGTCTGTGGGAGACTTGGGTCATCGCCGTCGACTGTGCCGGGCGTGAGCCTGTCGCTAGCGCGGGGACTTGTTAACGATCAACCTTGGAACCCACTCATTCATCCACATCGAGTAATGCGCGTAGCGCGACGCGTTCAATGTGTCGCTTCGAGCTCTTGAGCTTGCTTATTGTGTTTTTCGAGCGACTGGCGGCACGGAAGAAGCAGTTCCGCGCATCCAGCGATCTATCAGCGCCACGACCATGCTCCACGAAATCCTCCTCTCGCTCTCCGGGCACCCGTCTGCGCTCTTCGATGCCCCGGACCACGTGACAGCAACCGCACATCGTCTACTCTCTCCGCCCGAAGCAGAGTTGCTGTCTTCCATCGGCCATCTGTCGCGTCTGCATCGAAGTACACGCGATCATGTCGCCAGAATTGCCGCGTCTCACCCTTCAGTCATCTGTAGGGCAGTTGCTACTTCGATTACTTCTTACCACCTCGAACGGTTCCAACGCAAAGTGCTGGAAGTCGAGAGTCGTATTCTGAAACAAGATGCTTCTATCGTGGGCGCGTACAACATCGTACCTTTAGCTGGGGTCGTGAGTGAGTTCTCCGAATGGACTAGAGTCATGGAATGGCTGCGGGACATCAGCAACTACATGTTACCATCGGATGTTCCTGCAAAGTTCGAGAAGATGATCGGACAGGCTGCCTCTGGAGCTGCTGTCATCGATAAGCTGCGGAGTGAAGCCCAAACAGGCTACCCGGATATCGAAGAGGCCGCTCGAGGTTTGAGCAAGGTTGCAGAGACATCGTGGCTGCGACAGCTATCCACCTGGTTGCTATATGGCCGACTCCCATCGTTTGGCCGCTCGGACTTCTTTATTCAGCAAGACGACGAAGACGCGGACGAGCAAACTTTTGTTCTACAGAACAAGCTACTACCCAAATTTGTCACAAGGCAGACGGCTCTTTCTATTCTCTTTGTTGGTAAATCGCTCAACCAGATTCGCTCGTTGCCGTCGGCTGTGAAGGTGTTGGACGCATCGAACTCAGTTTCAGAGCTTGATCTGTTGCCCAAGCATGTTCAACAACTCTCTCGAGTGAGCGCACCAGTATCAACAGCCATGCTTTCCGAGGCAATTGCGAACATCCGTCTCTCACTATCTCGAAACCTTCTGCAGCATCTTTTACCGCGCGAGAGAATTGTCGAGACACTGACGGTGCTACATCAGTTCTTTCTGATCGGAAGAGGAGAGTTTGCCTTGACACTGATCGCAGAGGCAGATGGCAAGATCTCGTCCCGGCACAAAGGCTCACAAATCAACAAGCCTGGCCAATCCGTCAGGGGCGTCATCATCAAAGAAGCGGAGATCAATCAGGTCCTCGCACGTTCGTTCTCTATTCTCTCAACCCTATCTAGCGAAGACGAACACACGGACGACATTCTGGATGTCGCAACTCAACTCTTACATCTCAGCACCAGCAACACGTCTAACAACCGTCCGGGGACACCAGGGCGCGCCAAGGATGCGGACTCGATGCTTCCACAGCTTGCCAACATGTCCTTTGACGACCTACTGCTATCAGTACCAACGTCTTTGACGATGGACATACGCTCACCTCTTGACCTGTTCATAACGAAGGCAGATCTTGATGTTTATTCATCCATCAATGCTTCCCTACTTGCTGTCCGAAGAGCCCATCTACATCTAGCTGAGCTTTGGCGATACAGCTCGATACGAAGGGATCATCCTTGCCCGCCCGGGTATCAATACAGCAACTCCCCGCACGGTAAAGCAATGCTCAAGCGACGTCGACAACGCACTACGAAGCGAGCACAGGACATGCGGAAGATCTGGGCGACCTGCGCAGCCGCTATCTTTTTCTTTGCAGAGAGCGAAGCTTACTTTCACGGAGCAGTCATACAGCAAACCTTTAGCCATTTTATCGCATGGGTCACTGTTCCCCAAGGATCTTCGTCAACGGAAACAGTAACAGCAGCCTTCGACCGTACAAACACAATTAGCTTCCGCGAGTCCGTGACAGAAGGGGATCTACAGAAGCAGCATGATCCAGAAGCGCTAGCTTCAGCACATCGCCGCTTTCTGTCTTCGGTCGCATACTCTCTTCTCCTTACTGACCAGCCATTCACAAAGGCGCTGCGTACACTATGCACCCACGTCGACGAGCTAGTGGCATACATCACACGTCTCACAAAGATACAGCAAAATCTGGATCTCGAAGAAGATGAAGGCATAGAAGATTACTCGCAGAATTACAAGAAAGAAGAGAGTGAGGTCAGTCTGGAGATGGATCGTGCGAGGAGAAGGCTGGACAGCGATCTTAAAGCACTTGTAGAGCGGCTGCGTGAGATTGACAGTGAGAGGATCGGAGCTTCTGCGCCAGGTACAGAAACTGGAGCGGCGATGGAGGAAGGAGCCTACGAACCGTTGAGAGTAGGTGGTATTGATCGTCTTCTGATGAAGCTGGACTGGAGCGGCGAAGACGAAGAAGAAGAGCATGAGGACTTGATATGATGTTTTACACACGAGTCCTCTCCTGCTGTTAGGATATCCAAGGCTAAATTTCCGTGGTCTTGGCTCGCTTTTGGTGTTTTTTTATACCTACATGATGGTAGAGGAAGTTGCACCTCACGTTCTGTTGCGATGCAGCAGTACAGAGCGGACCTTCTCCAGACTTCTACCAGCCTACTTCCACCGCCCCATCATCACGTTAATTCACCACACCAATTTACTGCCTTATCAGTATTACTCTGTCGCATCAATACTTCGTGAGTTCTCATGATGAAGCTCGCAGTCCTACTGCTGACAGGACCAGACCTCTCGCTCGAACCGCAAGTTCCTTCGAACTCACCATCATATAGTACATAACCCGACGTGCTCGCTCTGCCAGTATGAGGGATTCGATAAAATGCTTTCTTCATGACGAGGTCCCGGATACAATGGAATCATGTACTGTGGACGATAATCAAATCCAGTCGTCCCATCCTTCCACGTGGAGGTCTAGAATCCGAGCTGCCACTGATAGCTTCGCCTATCCACTGCCTCCTTCGAGGACGTCAACCGAAACGCCACGTAGGCGACGGTACTACATCTGTTCTGAAATAGATTCCGGAGTTTACATGCCGTCGGGTCCATTCGACAGAGTTTCAGGTCATCCTACATCACATCATCGACCCGAGGCACCATCAAACCCTGCATCCAATCTTCCGACGTCACATTATCGTCCCCAGGGACTATCGACCCTTACTTTCAATCATTCCCAGATACCATCGAACCCTTTCGAGGATCCCCAATATGTGATCGGCGTAACCGTACCGAAGAGACGGCCAATGCGCGAATGGCAGGATGTCCTGGAAGATCAGCGCTCTGATGCGTCTGCGGGTGCAGTGAAGCTGAGATATGGCAAGGTCTACCTCAGACGCCAACGAAGTCGCGTCCAGGCTGTGTTCACAAGCGCCAAGAAGACTGGCTGCGAAAGTCAGCAGCGAGCTGCATCAACTTTGCTCAAAGGGCAAGGTACACACCTTGGGCGTGACACTATGCGAGGACTACAATGTCCAGACTGTCGGCGGGAGATGAAGGCCAGGTCGCTTGCGAGGTGATCTGTGAGCTGTGAGCTGGCTTGACGCCAGTGGTTTCTCGTGTACTACAGTTGCAAAGCTTGCGTTCGTTCGTACTCGTCCAGTAATCAAGACTTCTTCTAAGCAGCTAGCGATATCCTGATGCGTCTGACTGCGGGTGATGATTGGCAAGATCTCGGTATTTCTCCATTTGATAAGCACGGTTGTTCGCTTGGAGAAGACACCCCTTCGTATTGTATAACATACGACGATTAGTACGAATAGATCCGCTATTGCATCGCCACACTGAACTAGTGCTATCGAGAGACGAATGTTTGTTCGACCGAATCGAGGCTAAAGTGGCAGCAAGAGAGGGCAAAGAAACAAGCTGCGCGCTGCAAAAAAAAGTTTTATCGTATTGGAACAAAAAAGGTCGTGCCCGGGTTCGAACCGGGGTTACCAGAAGGTTGATAGAAGTCAAAATCTGGAGTGATAACCACTACCTGTATTGGCGGTTAGACAGACTTCATGTTAGAACGAGTTGGGTCAACGTACACTACACAACCATGTTGTTCTGTTTGATGCCTTTTGATTCTCTTGTCACGCATATATTGCCGTTTGTGTGTGTCCATGCGGACAGGTCGCGCTTTTTTAGTTCAGTGGTTTCAACCTCGGGCGCAACTGGGTGGCGTGTGGGGCCGCTGAGGTTTACGAAGCGGGGCTTAGGCAGACACACGTCAATTCGTAGTCCAGCCATCGCGCACGCTTTGGACCTGAACACTGTCAAAGCTCACTTCTGCCCTGCTCATAATCCTCTGCGAACGTCAACTACCCCGCATGCTGCAATGTAGGGTCGACATATTGTGAAGACTCCGCGACGCTGTTGTACAGCGAGCCCTGAGGCAGTTTCAAATTCATCGCGACGCTCCCTCACCAGACTTACAAACTTGAGCCTCTAGACCAGGATGACGTCGCGAAAATCTGTCTTGATTGCTCGGGTACAACACAACCTTACCGACTGGTCTCCATCAAGGAGAGCAAGCGATCATGCAGGCCGCGGACAGCTAGCAAAACAAGATTCAGCCTCAAATGCACGCAGGGGCCGCCCTAAATGATAAGAACGGACGGGTATCGTATCCTAAACTGAGTGCCAAGACGTACGTCAGACAATGGTAATTTGTAGCAAGCATCGTGCCTGCGACACATTATGTTAAGTAACAAGGAAGAGCCATGTACCTTCAGGCATATTTACGCGACCTTCGATATTCGCTATACAAGCCGATTGCACGATGACCATCCATATTGATACCTTCTCCGCCAAGGCCACCTTCGATTTTAAGGACAATGAATTGGCTACCAGCGGGCTGGAGTGTGCAGAAGTTGTCGATAAAGATGATGGTGATGGGAGGTTCCGCGGCCAATCGAACCCGATTCTCAAGAAAACTTTGGTAGATGTACACCACAATCTCAGTACGTTGAAGAATGTCAGTTGGCTCCCTGGAGTTGGCGATATATACAACGGTACGCCAGGAGGAGGCGGCGGCGGCGAGGGCATTGCCATTTCCCATCCATACGAGAGTAGGCACTGCCTTTCCCCATGGCCCTCTTCCAGCTTAACACGGAGAGGAACTCCAATGCTAGACAAAGGCCGTCAGCCTGAAGGTGCAAAAGACACTCGACGTAGTGCACTCCGACGGCACTGCGATTTCTGGGATGCCGACCAAGATGGAGTGATCTACCCTTGGGACATATTCATAGGATTCCGCAAACTCGGTTTCAACATCGCCCTATGCCTATGGGCAGCGGTCACCATGGCTGCATGCTCGTCGTACAGCACACAGAAATCCTTTCTCCCACATCCTTTGTTCGCCATTTATCTCGATAATGTCAATCGCAATCGGCATGGAAGTACTACTGGCGCGTACGACTTGGACGCTGAACTGGACACACGGCGTTTCGATGCAATCTTCGAAAAGTACGCCAAAGGCAAGGACTACCTAACATGGCGAACTATGTACGGTGTGTGGGTAAGTTGCTGTTGTAAAAACTTCATGCGAGACATACACTGACTTCGTACCCCCCTCCTACAGGCAGGTCAATGTTGCGCAAACGATTTCTTTGGATGGTTTGCTGGAGGCTTAGAATGTGGGTCATAGCGCACGACCCCAACAAATTATTCTGCAATCATTAACGCTCGATAGGGATAGCAATGTACATCCTGCTTTGGCCCCAAGATGGTCGAATGCACAGAGACGACATCCGAGGAGTATACGATGGTTCCATCTTCTGGAAAATTGCCGAAGCTCGCGCTCAAAAGTTGCAAACATGAGACTCTAAGCAGTGGAGAAGACCTTGTTTAGCTAACTGTAACATAGTAATCATAAAAATAGAATTACCTTGTACAAAGGACAGAGCGAACTATTACAGCGACAATAAGTGTTTCATTGCAGGCTGCATTAGCTGGTTGAGAGGAAGCCTTTGAGGAGCATCAATCACTCGCAAGAAGTGAATCTAGCCACTAATTGCGTTGATGAAGGGGTATGGCTTACAACGCTTCATGTGCACAGGACGGGATGTTAAAACTACTGTTACCACGTGGGTTGCAGTAGAATTAATATTGGAACGTCTACGATTGGCTTCACTGCGAGGACACACAACCCATGGAAATCTATGAGACCGAGATCTGTGTGGAAGGACTACGATAGGCTTGCGACGTGACGAACTTAGACATTTGGACGCAAGCTCTTCTCAGCACCACTTCCACTCTTAGTTCAATAAAGAGCATACGATACGAAGCACTGCCATCAAGTCAACTGCCCTCGACAGAGGATACAATTTTGGCAGATGCAGCTACGAGGACGGCAAACAAAACCCAAGCTCTGGCGCTTACTATTGACGAGACGAGTCAGCAGAACCATCATGAGCGGAAGGTTGAGCGGAAGTAGAGTAATATCTTCTCTAGGATACTTGGACCATTAGGTAACTAAAAAGATTGAACTGCATAGTTCTGAGATTGAAGACGAAGTAATATGTGAAACATTGTCACCTTCATAATGTAATAGGGCTTAATTTAGAGATGGTCGGAATGGTAATTCTTAGAACCTTGGCAAGAAGTCATGCGAGGTTCGCTCATTAAGTTCATATCATGTTTCAAATCTTGACTTTGCTAATTTGTGTACTCTTTTGTTTTTACATCTAGATTTCGTGTCCGCAAGTTGATAGGTGCATCTCTCCCTCCGCAGGCAGCGTCCATCTGGGCTCAACGCCGATGATACCGCGCTCAGTAATCATGCTTGCGTTAACTGGGCTCTTGGGGATGATTTCCTCACCCCTGGTAGCCAAGATCGAGAGTACGTGCGCAGCAGCCTTAGCGTTGATGGTCAACGTCTCTGGGTTGGGGTTGTCAATGGTGTCGCAAGCCTGGTGGTAGCAAGGGTCCTGCTCGACACCTGTTCCGGTGTGAAGACCACCAACAGGTTTGCCGATGTTCATAAAGGATTGGTAGTCACTTCCACCAGTGAAGCGTGCTGCTGTGACATTTACGCCTTCCTTCTCGAAATGCTCAACAAAAAGCTTCTCAATGGCAGCTGATCCTGGGGCACCGGTGAGGTTGAACGTGCTGCCGTCACCATCGAACACACCAAAGTAGCCGCGGGAGACCATGTCAAAGTTGAGGTATGTGAGGATGTTGTTGGCCTCTGTGGCGTTCAGATTCTGTGTGTAGTACTTGGATCCAAGTAGACCGTTTTCTTCAGCACCCCACCATGCGAAGCGTACTTTGTTCTTGACACCGAATCTCCTCAGTGCCTTGGCGATCTCGAGGATCAGCGTGCTGCCTGAGCCGTCGTCGTTGATACCAGCACCAGCCTGAACACTGTCGAGATGTGCGCCAAGCATGATGACGTTGGTTGGGTCGCCATCTTTGGTCTCGGTGAAGACGTTCTGCGTAATGCGCGTTTCTACGGTTTGGGTTTGCTGGAAGTACGCCTCAATGGTCTCGCCAGCCTTAAGGCGAGCAACCAGGGGTTCCGCATCGGCGAGGTTGATATAGCCAGTGGAGACGTATTCAGGGTTGGGGTTGGATAATGTACCGCCAGTAACATTTGCTGTGTCGCTTGCGTAGATGATTACGGCAGAAGCGCCGGCGGCAGCGGCAGGCTTCATGCGCCCAGCAAGGGTTGTGCCATCGGGGCATGCTCCTCGCTGTACCAAGACGATCTTGCCTTCGACATCCAAGCTGTCGTAGGCTTCGTTTGTGCAACCTTCAGCTCCTGAAGGACCCAGGACAAGCGGCAGCGTCAAACCTTCCGGAGTGGTGGATGGCGAGTATGAAAGTCCAATAACGCGGTAGGAACTGTTGCTCACGCTGAACTCGATAGAATCAACTCTGTTGAAAAGAGCAGGAAAGTCCTGAGTCCATGTCTTGAAATGTGTGTTCTGGGTTTTGGCGAGCATGTAGTCAACAGATGCAGCATAACCTGGGAGACCGAAAGCACGATTGCCTCCATTTGCTTTTGCGATGGAGTCAAAGGCCTTGAGGTTGCTCATCAACCTGAGATGGTCAGTTTTGTCAAATTTTGTGACTTGGAGATCTTACTTCTCAGTTTTGATCTCAGCCTGGATGGGGCCAGATGACACTAAAGGCCGGGGTCGCACAGCAGCAAATGCTTGGGCAGCGCCCGCGAGAACGATAGCACTTGAAACCTTCATCTTGGAGTTTCGATTGACCAGCTCCAGTAGCAATTATGAAAAGTATGCAAGTAATATCTTGAGGTGGTAGCCGAGCTCATATACACATGTTCCCCGCCACTTGCTGTTCCGGCCTCCTGGGCATATGCAGCTCATTTGTGCGCGCGACACCGTTCCTGGCCCACTCTTATCATGGCCTTGCAGGTACTGTGTCCGGAAAAGAAGGTAACAAGAGAGTAGATCGTTCTTTGCCAAGTTGCCAAGGGGCGGACATTGATACCTTCCCTAAGGGCGATAGACTGGCTTGGCGTGAAGGTTAATATCGCCACGGATGTTGTGTCTTCTACCCGAAAGTGACGAGAACAGTCGAGATGCTCAACATGTTCTTAGACAGCTGGTTAAAGAGACGCAAGCTTTGCCAGTGAATATGGTCTGCTCCATGGCTCTTGCGTAGTGTTGGTATTTGGGCTCGTTCAAGTGTCGATCCAAGAAGAAACTGAATACGAATTTAGGATCCGAGGTATTGCATAATGATGCAGGTGTAGTACCCTCGGTTCAACCTGGTACAGTTCTACCAGATCTTGCCTTGACGACGGGTGTAGGGAATCCTGACCATGAGTGTAGCGAGACCAACATATATAGCTCGCAAAGGGAGCGAGTACCTGAATGTCAGAGTCCATCCCTGGGCGCGTCCAGTTCTTCCTGAACACAATATGTATAGGGAAGCACACTTAGTACAAGACCAGTATCGAAGAAGAGTGAATGTGTAAGCATTAAGATTATGAGATGAAGCTTTATATCAACGAGAACAAGGATTCAACTATTACCTTTGGCCATGCAATAATGGCGCCCTCTCGCTGTCTCCAGCAGTATCACTCCCATTAGCATCGTCGAGTTGCTGGCTTTTCTGGGCCTTTCTGTCTCTCAAGACAAAAGAGAGGCCCATGACTAGCAAGAAGCCTTGCAGGATACCCGTAAAGATGAACAGGCCCCATGCACTCCAGCCCCCAGGTCCCAGCCTCGCATAAAGACTGGCTGCAAAGACGAAGCTCCCCGGTGTTTGTATGCACATCATGGGAATAGACAAGCTGCCAGTTTCTTGCAGTCTCCATGTCATGAAGATCTGAGGGATGTACTGTATTGCAGCGAGGACCGTGGCAAGCAAGCCGAGGAAGTTGGCCCATCCGCGAACGTGTGAAGGAAGCGCGTATACGAAGACGACGGAGCCGATGAATGCAACGACGAAGAAGGCGAGCGACACACCCAGAACGAGCACTGCTTCTTTCCATGTGGGCATGTCTGTATCCTGTCCTTCTTCTACGTCTGGTGAGGAGCCTCGAGGGAAGAAGATGAGAAAGAGTAGCATACTGCTGGTTGTTAGAATCTGTAGTGCGCTCAACGGTTGATCGGGACCTACATGAAGAAGAAACAACTCCACTGCACACCGATTTGCACTATGCCGAGCATAGCGGCTGCGCATGGGAAGCTACCAATTTCTTTGCAGCATCCCATGTCCCTTGTGCTCTCCGGTAGAGTCAAGATGTTGGCGATGCTGGCCGTCCCAGACACAGTGCCCAGCAGGACAAACATGGGGCTGAGACCACGCGATGAGCGACGTGCTATGATCTTATAGTGTTGTGGAAGGTACGATACGAGGATACCGACGACTATGAAGCTAAGTCACGGGGCGGTTAGTTGTGTTTACTATGCGGCGCACCAGGTGAGCTTACACAGATACGCCGAAGTTGACCAAGTCGGGATACGCAAGTTCGGTACATCTTGGGTCGTCGGGATACATATTGACAGGACAGAATATTATGGAGGAGGGATGGCCGTTGCTACATTTGCTATGGTTAGAAGACAGAGGTGACGGTCGCCGCCTGGGGATGCAAGCATGTGACGTAGGAAGGAGCTCGCTCGCACGCGTCGAGTGAACGCGGAGGAGGCGGCTAGCCCCGAGCGCTCCTGCCTCGGCTGCGCGTACCTGCCGCATCAACCATGGCCGACAGATGATGCTACAACAATCATCAACCCCATGATCCCCCGGATTCCCCGTCCTTTCCACAGGCCGACATGGAGTTCCTCCCAGCACTCCAGCATGGCATAGACGACCTCAAGCCCTCGCTCTTCGAACTCCTTTCCGAGCAGCAACTCGCATCGCTCCTGCCCCCATCGCTGCGCTACCTCCTCGCCATCACAACACCCCGATATCCGCGATACCTACTTCCCATACTCAATTCCTTCGATGAGGTCTACGCGCTGCTTATGCTGCTCGTCGAACGCCACTTCCTGCGCACATACGGCGGATCCTTTACCGAGAACTTCTACGGTCTCAAGCGCGCTCGGGTGCTGAGAGTGCGAGGAGGCGAGATACCGCGAGCACAACTAGGTGCATCTGACAGCGTGCGCGAGGCTGTCAAGCTGGGCAATGGCGATATCTGGAAGAATCTTGCCGTGCTCGTTGGCCTGCCGTGGCTGAAGAGGAAGTTCGACGAGGGCTACGACGTTCACGCTGCGCATGCGAACCTCCTGGGCCCTGGCTACAACCGGGATAGAGAAGGATTACAGGTCGGAGCGACTGTCAAGGAGCGACTGATGCACTACTACAAGTGGTTTCTACGGAACATATACCCCAGTGTGAATGCCGCCTACTACTTCTCCTTGCTGGCATTCAACATGGCATACCTCTTTGATGGCACAAAGTATCACTCGCCCTTCATGTGGTTGATCGGTTCACGGATACGGAGATTGGGCGAGGCAGACCACAGGGCGATTGAGATTGCAACCGCACCAAGAAAGGTTGGGCCTGCGCGGCCTGGAGAGGGCGGATCCATCTTCTCACCAAGAAACATTGCGAGGAGCATCGAGCCGCGGTTGTTGAGCTCGCTAAAGATACTTCTCCCGACCAGTATCTTTGCGCTCAAGTTTCTAGAGTGGTGGCATGCTTCAGACTTTGCCCGACAGCTATCGAGGAAAGCCGCTGAGAACATCGATCTCCCACCACCGATACTACCATCCCTTCCACCTTCTGCAAAGCAGCAATCGTCGAAGCAGGCAGAATCCTCCGAGAAGGCGCGTCCAGCATCGTCTTTGTCAGACAAACCCCAACGAATCGACCCTCCGATATCCTCAACCACCCTCCTCCCCATCCTCACCGTACCTACACCACCCTCATCAGCCTTGTGTCCGATCTGTGTTACACCCATCATAACTCCAACAGCCTCACCCACAGGATTCGTCTACTGCTACACTTGCATACACCGATGGGTTGGAGGTGAGCATGACCGCCAGCTCGCCTTCATGGAGGGTGCCGCAGGATTCCGAACGGGAGACGACGGGGAAGCAGAAGACGAGGGCTGGGGCAGGGAAGAAGGAAGCCGTGAAGGAAGATGGGAGAGCGGTAGAGGACGGGATGCTGTGACTGGAAGGAGAATCCTGGGAGGTACTGAGGGTTTGAGGAGAGTGGTTGTCTAATGTTCTTTTTGTACAATGATCATACCCTTTTAGCGAAATGATTTCCAATACTAGCAATGACACAATGCTTCTGGACCTCCAGAACCTCTGTTGTCGATCAATTCTGTTGTTAGGATCAAGAACTACATCTGATCGAGGTTGGGACTGGCATTTGGAAATGATGATTATCTGCCCTTCGGTGTGTTTACGTCCATGAAAGACTTTCTAGCTTTGGTATTGAGGTTGGCCCTTGAATGCTATGGTACTTGATGGCGCGTTCAAAATTGTACATCGGCCTTGTACGACCCATGGATCCGGTCGCAGCCTCATACGCTTGTGCATCAGTGCTGAATGATAAGATCAGCATGAGCCGATGATATCCTAACAACACCAATCGGCCCTGATCCTGCAGCACCACCAAAGGAATATAATCGTGCAGGTTGGAGTCACGACATGCGCCTTTTACTGCACTTGTCATGTGTCAAGCTATCTCGGCAAGGCGAAAGGGCGGAAGCTAATGTGCAAGTCGCTTTTTTCGCTTGTAGCTGCCGCATTAGACCATGCCGAAATCTGTCAGCCAATGCGATAGTCATAATGAGTGTTCATATCAGTCATTCCCCACTCTTTGACATTTTGGTAGTCCTGCCTTCTACACTTCTTCCTCTTCTTCCAACCACCATCCATATGCCATTGAGTGGCACATTAACTCAAGGTCGGATTTGAAAGCCATGGCCCCACCAATGATACCACCGGAACAGCCGGTCAATGACTTTGCAAACGATGTCGCATCACAGATGGAGGGCTTTACCCAGTCGCAAGATATAGCAGAAGAAGCCATTGCACGGGATCGTGAAGAAGACAACTCGGCGTCCGAAGATGATAACGATTCTTCCTCGGGTTCGGATACAGTCAGGCAATATTCCATGATAAACTCTTATCGCCGGCCTTCCTACGTTAACCCAGGATCACGCGGTACAGCTATAATGTCTACCAGCGTACCTGAAAGGAGTCACCTACCAACGTCATGGAAGAAACACAGTCATTTGTCGAAGAAAGAGAGGGAGACCGTGCGAGACGAGGAGCGGAGCCTGCTCCGCGATAATCATTTGATTCCACCCAAGCATCCAAGAGCTGGAAGCGAAGGACCCTTTGACCGAGTACGATCTAGGATGTCTATTTCGGGGCTACGAAAGGTCAAGAGCACTCCGGACGAGGAGAGCGCAGTGGAGTCACCTTCTGAGCGCACGACGCTACTCGGAGTGTCAGAAGGCGATCCAAGCCAACCATATGGGGGCCTAGACTCACCAAAAACGATCAACAAGAAATGGAACGAGGCGGTTGCAGCGGGAAAGATCAACACAAGTTGGCAGCGGGAAGCAAAAGTTTTGACGAAGAGCTCCGCACCGCTCATCCTGACCTTCTTGCTACAATACAGCTTGCCAGTGGCGAGTATCTTCACAGTCGGGCATATCGGCAAAACTGAACTAGGAGCCGTGAGTCTGGCCAGTATGACTGCGTCCATAACGGGCTATGCAGTGTATCAGGGCCTGGCTACTTCACTCGACACGTTGTGTGCGCAAGCATACGGCTCTGGGCGTCCTCACCTTGTCGGTCTGCAACTGCAACGCATGTTGTACTTTCTGCTTTTGATTACCATCCCGATATCACTCATATGGGCTTTCGGCACACAGATTCTCTCGCTTATCGTTCCAGAGAAAGAGACCGCACGCTTAGCCGGACTGTACCTGAAGGTTCTTATTGCTGGAGCACCTGGGTATGCAGCTTTTGAATCTGGGAAACGCTACGTACAGGCGCAAGGTATCTTCAGCGCGACCATGTACATTCTACTTATCTGCGCTCCACTCAACGCTTTCTTGAATTGGTTCATGGTCTGGCATCTCGGCTGGGGGTTCATCGGAGCACCCATTGCTGTCTCGATCACGGAGAACGTCCTTCCTCTGCTGCTCTTTCTCTACGTCAGATTCATTGACGGATACCAATGCTGGGGCGGTTTCGACAGAAGAGCGCTAAGAAATTGGATGCCCATGGTGAAGCTTGCGCTTCCTGGTCTGGTCATGGTGCTTGCAGAATTTCTAGCTTTTGAAATCCTGACACTAAGCTCGTCATGGCTTGGTCCAACTGAACTTGCAGCGCAGTCTGTACTCGGATCCATTACCGGTATTACTTTCCAGATACCCTTCCCAATGAGCGTAGCAGCCTCCACACGCATCGCCAACCTCATTGGAGCTACACTAGCAGTTCCAGCGAAAACAGCAGCTAAAGTCGCTGTCTGTGCCTCAATCGTCGTCGGCATCTTCAACCTCCTACTCCTTTCACTTCTTCGTGAGGCTATACCTCGCCTCTTCACACCCGACGAAGAAGTCATTGACATGGTGGCAAAGCTTCTCCCATTGTGCGCCACCTTCCAGGTCTTTGATGCTCTAGCGGCCAACTGTAACGGCATCTTGCGTGGCTTGGGTAGGCAGGAAATTGGCGGCTATGTTGGACTTTTTGCCTACTATGTCGTTGGTATTCCAATCAGCTTCGGTACTGGATTCGGGTCGCCGCATTGGGGTCTGTATGGACTTTGGAGTGTGAGTCTCACTAGTCATACCACCATCGGACTACACTAACGTATTTTAGGGACCAGCGATTGCACTTGGTATCGTGGCTGCCATCGAAGGCGTTTTCATATGGCGGACCAGTTGGGACAAAGCAGTAGAGGATGCCAAGGTGCGAAATGCCGCAAACTAAGTTTGGTTACTACAGATATATTCGTATCGCTGCATAATATTAGTTGTCACAGCTAGACGGATCCTCGATCACCACAAAACGCAGAGACACATTCTGGAAACTCGTGTAGTCTTGCGTTACATACTTTTAAGTAATACATTGATGTGAAATGAATGGTGGTAGGCTTCGGAGAAGCTTCATACTGGACACGAATGAGTGGCCGAGTTATACTTGCTCGCTATAACAGCGTTCGTTTTCGGTAACGACTGCCTTTGCCTCATAAAGTATGCCTGAAAGACCTGATTCTCTTCTTATCTTCACTCTCAGTCAAGAAGCTTTTGGGCCCACGCCGCGCTCTCATACCAAGCGCGAATCCTCTTGCCAAACACATAGAGAGGAAGTGCAGCACCAGTAACAATGGCGGCTGCCGATGCCAGCGTTCCAAAGACGGCCATAGGCCCATCGAATTCGAGCCAACCAATCATCGGAGTCAGTCCTACCGTGACAGCGCCTGCTGAGATCATGTTGATGGAAGAAAAGGCCTGGGCGGAGTGCTCAGGGTGACAGTCGATGACATACGCGATGGCAATTTGTACTCCAGCGACACTACCCATGTTGGTGACTGTCATCCAAACAAGAATCCAAACTAGAGGCAAACTGTTTTGGAACGACGCGCCCACACCGATGAGGCCCGCCATAGTGATTGGGGTAGAAACCAGGAGAAGTACGAGACGGAATTCGGGTTCGACCATGCCTTTGCTTGTTCCGTTGTGGCGCGCCATCAGATTCACTGAAGCATCAGACATCCAACCAAAGAATGGCCCAGACAGTAGGCCAGCTACAAAGAGGGGTAAGTTGGTCAGTCCGATCTGACTGGGTGTTAGATCGTATGGGGGAGAGGATAAGAGGATTGACATGAAGGTTGACATGCCAGCAAGGAATAGGAAGACCGTAGTGTTCAGGAAGCAGCTGTAGAAGACAATCGGCGAAGTGATGAGGCCTAGGGGCTTGATTATCCCTTTGAAGAACGACTTCTCTGATAGTCTGCCACGGGACAAGACTAGCCTCTCATTGTATGTTTGCCTAGGAGGTCGAACAGAAGACTTGAGATCTTCCTCGTCATATTCGGCGCTTAGCTTGTCCGCCTGAACATGAATTGTTGTGACATCGTCTGTTTTCCGTTTGAAGTAGGCCGACTCGAAGATTGTGAGGTAGAATACCGGGATCAGAGCAGCGTATATGAAGGCAGTGATGAGGAAATTTGCCGATACGCCGAATGCGTCAGTAACGAAGCCAGCAATGATTTGACTGAGAAGGATATTATGTTAGTTGCTGGTACGATTACAGGATATTGTTGTGGCTCACCCAACTTGCGCCCCAGAGTTCAACATCAGATTCCACACAGCAATAGACCGACCTCGCTGGTGAACGAAGAATACATCGCTGATGGTCGCGGTAAGGAGTGTAAATAGGGGTGCCGAAAAGAGACCCCCAGCTGTTCGAGCAATAGCCAGCATAGGAAATGTTGACGAAAGATAAGCAGCAAAGTTGGTTAGAGCAAGTAGAACGACGCTCCATACGTAGAATGGTCTTCGCCCCCAGACATCCGTTCCCGCCACCGCAACAAAGGCTGCAGCTGAGGTCCAGAAAGTCGGTGCTGTAAGGATCCAAGTAGATATGTCGCTCTCATTGCTCTGAAACTGCTCAGTAAGAGGCTCCAACCCTGGAGTGAGCATGGTAGTGGTTCTATGACAGATGAGCATAAGTCCTGATTAGATCAAGTAATTCGGCGAGATCTTACGCATTGGTGACTGCAGAGCCGAAAGCAAGGATGAGGAGATGGAGGCATTTCCACTTCAAACTCCAGTTGAGAGGATCGTTCGGGTCATCACTGGGCTGCGGGGAGAGTACGATACCGCCACTTCTCTTAGAGTTATCGAGCTCGGGTACTTTATCGTCGCTTGTGTCCTTGACTCCTAATCTGGAAGTGCCTCGAGGGAATGCTGACCGTCTACTCTCTAGTACACCCCACCCCATCGTTAGCAGCTTGGATGTCGGAATGAAGTCGATACGAAAAGGACGGCCTGCGTCTCTTGAATACAGAGATTATCTTAGTCAAGTGTGAAATAAAGTGATTGAATGAGGAAAAGCCGTCCAGCGGTTTGCCAAAACCAGTAGGCAACGAAGCGAAAAAATGTAATTGTAGAGGTAGACGAAAGAAAAGTCGAGAGCCAGTCTGCAGAGCAAGTGCAACTCGTAAACCACGATGATATACTTCCTGATCCACAAAGCTGTCGTACGCTGCCCAGCCGGGCGTTTTTGTCAATCTGCAAACACGTTACGCATCTGACAGGTTGGAGTAGGCATAACTCGGTCATTCATGGTGCTGTGACATGTCGCAGACTAGTCTCGCAGACACTTCGAGAAGAACATGTGTGAACCCTACTTCAGTTTGTTCCACAAATAGAAATAATCTGGAGCCTTATACGTGCACCTGGCGTGTTGACTTACGTGGAAACGGTTAAAGGTGTTTCGAGTGAGCCTCAGTGAGCCTCAGTAAGGAGATGCTGAACGAAGTGCCGAAAGTCCGCAAGCGCCGCGCGCTAGAAGGCCGAAAGTGCGGGGAGACACGCCACGCCGTACACGCCACAGTTCACCCAACGCTTAACCTTGGCTGTCGCAATTCAGCGTGTCAAGTTTCGAGCCGTCGAAAGCCCGAATAATCATTGTTCCCCTAGATCCAACTAACGAAAACTCAAGTACATGTACGCTACTAAGATACATGGCAGATGACGATGCCACCAGTTGTCTACGTCGCCGGAGCCAGTTGAAGCCCCGAACTCACTTCTATGAAAAGGACACGAGTAAGCAATGAGCTATGATGTGGAAGCTAATGTTAATACAAGGCTCAGAATGCGGGGTCAGGCCGAGATCTGTTCCCCGAAGCTTCAAGTCTCAACCTCACAACCGTCACCTAGATCAAATGTCCTGTCCCGCTCGTCTGTACCCTTTGCGCAAACCTCAGAATCACCGTGTGCCTATCCCTAGATGGAAACTCAGCCTGCCAGACCATATCGAACATGTCTTTATATCCTATGTTGGTGTCGAGCAACATGAGGATAGTGATATAGCTACTCAAGCGAGAGAAGAAGCTGTTTCTATTATTCAGCACTGGTTCGAGCAGAGTGCCGCTCCAGAGGCGGTGGAGTATTTCACTACGATAGATAATTACAGTCGTACTGGTGCTACCGTATGGGTCTACTATTGGAGTGATCGAAGGCGGCGTGACCGTGTCGTTGGATCGTTGAACCTCAAGGACATACATCAAGAAGTCTCCACCGCCGGTCGCCCACTAATCGGCTTATGGCACGAATGCTTCACAGCACCAGTATCGCGCCTGGAGACCAACTACTCTGGTCTCGATTATCTCCCCGGTCTAGCAAGGTTACCAGAAGCTAGCACCGAAGAACACAATCTCTCAACGTACTGGGGCGCGGCTCGAGATCGCATACCCGATTCAGCCCACGACCTTTTCCCGCGAGCTGCCGACTTGCCACGTCCTGATCCAATCCCAAATGGTGTTGGCCAACACCTCAGGGGCACCAATCATGCGAACATGGTCCACATCCGTTCCGGACAGTACTGGGAGAACTGCGGCAAAGAGGAAGCAGATTCGTATGAGCAGAAGCTGGAGCCGACTCTGAAGCAAGGCCTTAAATACTTACACGAGAATTCAGCGGAGACGGGGGCACTCAGTATCCAATATCTCCAGAATGAGGATTTAAATTCCAATGGCAGCAGCAGTAACAGAGAGCCGCGCAAAGAATCGTGTGGCGCGGGGTTCTTCGCCAATTTAGAAGACCTTGAGCACTGGGCTAAGAGCCATGCATCGCATCTGAAGATCTATGGAGGCGCACTTGCACATTACAAAGCATTCGGTGATGAGAGAAGGTTTCGTACATGGCATGAGGTGTGTGTGATCAATGAGGGGGACGCTATGTTTGAATATGTGAATTGCTTGCCTGATACAGGAGTTATCGCATCCGTACCTCTTACAAGTGTAAATATATAGAGTCGGACGCAGTATCCAAGAAAAAAACTCAATTTTCTGTCATGCATATCATGCACTCTAGTGTGTTGACCGTCCGCAACTCTCAACTCGCCAGTCCCGAAATGATAACGCCGTAAGAATGCAAATCGTGATCTACACGCAAATTGGTATCGTACGCATCTCACTTCTTGGCCCCAGACCTGGCCAATTTTCGCATGAAAGCGTTTTGAACACCCTTGGTGCCCTTGAGTTCCTTGTTTCTGCTCTTGTTGACTTCCATGTACGCCATGGTCTGACCTCCAGACAACTCGGAAAGTGTACCGGCTGCCCTTCTCACACCGTTCTTCTTCTTGTTGCCCTTGTTGGACGCATATTTGGTACCGAACGCGTCACCCTCGATCCTCTCTTCCTTGGCGTCTTCTTCACGAGCGAGTAGGACGTCCATAAGAAGCTCTCGACGCTCCTGTGGTGTTGCGAACGCCAGTTGTGAGAAATTCTCTAAGCCTTCGAGACGAGTGATGACCTTGAAGGCATATCCTTGATCGACTAGGAAAGCCTGGCGCTTTGACGAATAGTACATCTCGTCTGTATCCTTGGAGACTAGCGAGTAGAAGAAGGCATTGAAGCCTTCGTCGTTCCTACGCTTCGCCCTCAGGATTCTGCCCAGGCGTTGTGCTTCTTGACGACGAGAACCGTAGTGAGAAGAGATTTGTATAAGGCACGTCGCCTCGGGTAAATCCAGACTAGTGTCACCAATCTTGGACAAGAAGATAGTGTTGACAAGCTCATTGTGTTGAAAGTTCTCCAAAATACGGAGACGTTCTTGTTGAGGTGTTGCGCCGTAAATGTATGCCTTGCCAAGTTTACGTGAGTATTTCTCCAACGCGTAGACGTTGTCAGAAAAGACGATAATCTTGTCTCCTCGTGACTCGTGGTAGTTAATCAGGAACTGACAGGCTTGGAACTTCTTGGGATTCATGATGGAGAGTAGTGCACGCTTTTGTAGGGACGAAGGCTTGAGCCACTCTGTGTAAAATTCGGGTGTCATCTGGCACCAGACTTCAGCGCACTGGACCTTGGCAATATGGCCTTGTTCTGATAGCTCTTGCCAGTTAGCTTCGTACAGCTTGGGTCCAATCAGGAAGTTGAGGTCATCGATCTTGTCATCTTCTCGCAGTAGTGTAGCTGTAAGCCCCAACTTTGCGTGGGACGCAATCTCATATGTGACCTTCTTGAAGATGTTGGCGGGTACAACGTGCACCTCGTCAGCAATCAGCAGTCCCCATTCTCTCTCACGGATAAACTGCATAACCTTCTCGGCATCGTGCGAACGTTTCCTAGCGTTACTGATCATAGAGTAGGTGCTGATGATGATACCGGCCTGGCGCGGGAATCTAGTCTTGTTATCTGCAGTGAAAACGGCAACATCCTCTGGATTTATGTTGGACCATTTGATAAATTCAGCTCGCCATTGCACGACTGACATGGCGCTCGTGCACAGGACAATGACTGATTTCTTGACACCACAGGCGGCTGTGATGCCGACCAAAGTCTTACCTGCACCACAAGGCAACACAATGATACCTGAACGCGCTCGAGAGTTTGAGAACATTTTACTCAAAGCCTTTTCCTGGTAGTATCTGATCTGTGCATGGGGCTTGAGATCGATTTCAAGGTTCGGGTTGGTATCGTCGTTGTTGAAATCATATTCTTCGGTGAGCGGCAGGCCAATGCTTCGGCAGCGTTTGACGACCTTTTCGCGCTCCTCGCTTCTGATCTGGAACGAGTGAACTTGGGCAACTTCGTCATCGTCATCGTCCTCTCGGAGCGTGGCAATCATATCGCTTGGTGGCGGATTCTGGGCAGCTTCTGGCTGTTGCTGCTGTGCCATGTTGTTGGCACCAGCAGCCAACTTTGTACCTGGGATAGCCATCTGTCCGATCTTAGGTGCGGCCTCCTTAATGAGCCCATCCGTTGAGTCTGCTCGGCATTCGGCGACTACAGGGTCGCGGAGAAGTTTTTGAAGTATGGCAGGATCCTCACTCTCGATGTACGATAACGTCTTCTTGAGCACGATCTTTGCCTTGCCGAAGGCGGAGGTAGACTTCTCGACGAACTGTACAATAGCGGCAGACAGGGCTGTCTTGGAATAGCGGTCGAGCTTCTCGATGATTTCTTGCTTGGAATGGCCAACACTGACGGCGGCGAAGAGGCTGTGGGTGGTAAGTTGATACTCATGCATCTTGGAGACACGCGACTGCGGCTCGGCGATGTTGATCAAAAAGTCCTGAGCTTCATCGAAGAGAGGATGAAAAGACTCGAGGATGATGCCACCCGCATCGTTGACCCAGAGCGGGCGGTTGTAGTGGTCAGGCTTGAGCGGCGCGCTCCACTGGTCTGACTTTCTGAAGAGATCGGCCGCCGCATCTCTAACCCGTCCAGCGCGCGCCCGCTTTGTCATGGCCTTGACGTCGAACTCTTCCTTGAGTTGATCGAACGTCTCCTGGTCGCTCATGGGCCCCTCATCGTTGTCGTCCCAGCCATCTTCGGCCTCGGCGTCTGCTGCAGTCTGCGCGAGCTTGCGTTTGGGTGGCATCGTGGCGACTGCCTGCGTGAGATACCGGTGCAGAGGGACAGGCGGATGGTGAGGCGATGGGATTGTAGACAGGCGATATCGACGAAGAGCGGTTGCTGGTGAGGTAGTTGGTGGCGGAGGCAGTAGGCAAAGGAAGAGGAAGGCGCAGCGGTGATTATGTAATGACGTATGGCACCTGCATTTCTGGCGTCTTGGTTCTAAAGACACAGTCAGACAGGCTGGGGCGAGGGATGACTATGCGAGTGCGAGACGACGGCGACTAGCAGCAAGGCAGGTCAGTGGTGAACATTTAGGTTGTAACGCGCCCAGACGCGAAAGCATGTGAATAGCCGGCGTTTGCTAGGGGGGCCCTGCCGACGTCACTCTCGGCGAGGCTGTTCTCCAGGGCTGCTCACCACCACGACTACCGTGTCTATTCCCAGCACATAGAATGCGCACATGAGGACGTGACATGCTTCCCAATGGGTGCATCCGATTCAAAACTCTCCTTCAAGCAAGGCGTCTTTCGCCTGTCTGAACCCAAGCAAATCCCTGCCGATGACGCTTATTGGACTGGCGTATGCTCTGCTCGTTGCTCTCTATGCTGTTGCTGTGCTGACCATGGCGCCAGTTCTGGGAGCTACCCGAGTCGACTGAGGATGTCTTCTCGCTCTTCTCGCCCGCAGACATTCGCCGCACCCGCGACAACAACCTAGCTAATCTCGAGACGCTCATCCTCGCCGTTACCTCACGCCTCATAGTCCTGCGCAACCACCCCTCTTTCCCTGACCCTGAGCTAGCGCCCGAGCGCGATGCCCTCAACTGCATAAGGGTCCTGACGCGACTACTGCCCTTTCTGTATGAGGCCGACCATCTCGAGACATGGGAGGACCACTTTTTCTGGGCTGCGCGGCGGAAGCGCAGTCGGCGGGGCCAGCTGGTGCGAAGCGAGGTCATCTTCGACGAGGCCGACCCAGAGCAGACGCCCACAGAGAAGGAGCCCGAGTTCGAGAAAGCCAAGCCGCTGGCCGAGGAGATTATCGACACGCTGATTGACCTTCTCTTCTTCTCCGAATTCACTCTTCCCAAGGTCACAGCAGGCAAGAACAAGGTCACGTATGCGATATGGCAGAGTGGCGTAGGTTGCAACACGCCTGTCGCCTCCACCAAGGAGTTTGAGAGCAACCGGACCGAGATCCTGCGCCTGCTGCTTACTTTGGCAAGCAAGTCCATGTACATGTCTGCGGGTGTGCTCCCAGTCAAGGGCGTCAAGGCCATTACATATATCGCGACGTGTCCAGACAAACAGGTTGTCCTGTCCGTTCTCTGCTCCCTCCTGAATACCGTGAGTGTATCGCACGCTATCTTGTGCACTGCTGACCCCCGCAGACCCTCAAATACAACCCCGCCACATGGCGCGTGCCATATGACCACGTCGTCTTCAAGGACCAGAGACAGGTCCTGGTCACATATTGCCTACAATTACTTTTGGTACTGATCCTGTACCCCATACCTGAGTCTGGCAACGGTCCGGCACCCAAGAATTTCTTCCGCCATTTCCTTGGCCGTCTGCACCGTCCTCAAGACTTCCAATTCCTGGTCGACGGTATGACAAGGATACTGAATCAGCCAGTATGCGACATGTCTAGAATACCACTTTCCTTTTGCTGACATAGTATAGCTCCAAGCCAACACCTCCTACCTTCCTGGCAGCCATAAGTCACTCACATGGGCACCCGAGATGATCATGCTCTTTTGGGAGGCTCTGCAGTGCAACAAGCGTTTCCGTTCCTTCATCATTGATACTGACAGAGCTCATGATTTCGTCGTGCTGGTGCTTTACTACGCCATCGACCAGCGCAACGACCCATCAAAGCAGGGTCTTGTGCGTATGTGCATCTTCGTACTCCAGACATTGAGTGTTGAGCCGCAATTTGGCAAGAGCCTCAATAAGACATTTGAGGGACAGGAGTCGCTTCCGGCTAGCATACGGATACCCAATTTCCACGGTACCTACGCCGACTACGTTATTACGGTGAGTACGACAATGAAAGACTATACATCTGCTAATTGTGTCAGTCCATTTATACCCTACTCACAACTGGCAAAGGCAGATTAGACGCCATTTATCCTGCGTTACTCGCAATCCTCAACAACATTGCGGCCTATGTCCAGAACATCGGGCGCGCCTCGAGCTCTAAACTGCTCCAACTGTTTGCTTCCATGTCATCTCCTAGTTTCCTTTTTGCAAACGAGAACAATCACACTCTTCTGCACTCACTACTAGAGGTTCTTAACGCCATGATTGAACATCAATACCAACACAATCCCAACCTGGTGTACGCTATCGTACGATCACGGAAGAGGTTCCAGGCGCTAAGAGATTTCACCTTGGAAAGCGGACAAGAAGAGATCGAGCGGCAGAATCAGCAACGTAAGGAGGGCGGCGAAGACCTCACTCGCACCAGCTCTATCGATAGCCTCCGAAGTCCCACAGTAGCCCGGACACCTACCTTGGGCAACGTACCAGAAGAGGACAGTGCTTTCGCTATTGGCGATGACGATGACGACTCGGACGCGGAAGATGCACGACCCTCAGAACCATCAAGGTCTCCCGTACCGTCGCAGTCGGGCGCTTCCAGAAGTGCGTCGATAGCATCATCTGTGGAAGACTCTGTACCGTCCCAGGTAAGAGGTATGTCAGAGAAAGCAAGAGGCAAGATGCCAGTAGGCCAGCCTGCTTTCTCCCGGCAGAACAGCATGACCAGTCTACATAGTGCAGCCGGTCCGGCCTTGGCTACCAATGAGTTCTTCACACCATCTGTCCCATGGGTAAGTGAACTCAACCTCAATAACAGACTTATCTAATCTTGTTCGCAGCTGGAAGGATGGCTTTCGGAGCTACCGCTACATACCATTCTTATGCTGATATCGGAGCTCGGTCCCAAGATGCCTAGCTCAGGCAGCTCCAACGACACGGCAGAAGCATTGAAAACTATTCGCGAGACTGAGATACGCGGAATTGAACCTTCGCCTATCAGGGTACATCTCTTTGAATGGTCAGCCTTATCTTTGGGCTGGTACGAGTCGCTACTCTGGGGATTCGTTTTCGCGGCCGAGATGCTTGTAGCCAAGGGTACTGCCGGGGTTTGGAACAACACTAGCATAAGATTGTGTAAGTAATGCCCATGTATGAAGTGCATGTGAGACACGGACTAACTTCGCACACCTACATTTAGTCAAGGTTCAAGAAGTTGGGGCTACAGCTCCTTCACTACTACAGCCAAGAGGGGCTGTAGATGCGGTAGGGAGCAATCTTGTGCAGCGAATTGGCTCCCTCAACTTGCGCGGGGTCACAAATCAAGCTGCGCAACGCTCCCCAGCGAGCAGCGGTAATGCCGGCGCCAACACTGTTAGGGACGTGTAGCGACATGTCACGACCATGCTATTCCAGCCACATGGCAAAAATTGGCCACAGCTTCTATCATCATATTAAAGAGAGCTAGTTGCACCGTGAACGCTGATTGGTGTGCCTGAAATGCAGGTTAGGCTTTTTACCCCAATCGAAGCCTGACATTTGCCGATCATGTTTAGCCCGGCTGCACAGCCACAACACTCGCCACACGTCGGTAGACTAGGGATAGATAACCAACAACAACGGATGAATCTCTATGAGGCGCTTCTAGATCTTTCCCATGGTTTGACAGTGAAGCAAAACGCGCAAGCTCTAAGCCGTCTCTGACGCGCCTCGGGACGATCTTATCTTGATATGCCATCGCGACAAGTGATAGTGTTATGCGGAGGTACGTTATGGTTATGTAGTGCTTCCACTAGCTAGTGGTATACATTCTACTTCTCCGCACTGATATACCCTTTGATCAATCTTTGGTACCGAGTCTTTAGCGAAAATTATCACGGCCTGTTTGTGGGAACAGGGTGTTTAACAACCAGATTAGGATATACATGACGCTCCATAAAGGTACGTGCACTATACTCTTAGCAAGATACCATGTGAATAATATCGGCAACAGATTGGAAAAAGAATAACCTCGATCAAGCTCTAAGCCCGTATCATGGCGGCGCCCCACGACGATGAAGCCATTACCACGTATAGTATGCACGTGCGTATATCCTTACCTTTGGTGTACCAATGGGCAGGTTGGCCTAATTGCGACATAGGTATCTGCCAAGTACCTTGAGCTTACGAAGAAAAAACTTGAGTTGACGCGTTTACCGCGTGAACTTGAGTTACCGAACGAGAGGAGATGGGGGCAGGGTACACCGAAGAGTGTGCTTGAGCCGCTTTTAGACTTCTGGTATGTTAGCTTCTACTTTTTCAAAATTGTACTTGCGTGTAGGAAAAAATCGAGAGTGGGATCCGCAAAGACGTGTATTGCTGTACTGCGATGGAAAGATTATGACTCCTATGAGAATCAGGACTTACCACTACACGATCTCACAAGCATTATGATGGATCCACCTCACTTAGAGAACAACTAGCTGTGTTGTCTCTCGCATCGCACATGAATTCCACACCAAACATTCCTTGAAACTAACAATCTCACAGGCTAGAAGGCTATGACTGGCGCGCCGCCGAATCCCGCTTCAACTCCACCCTGCCCCAATACCGCACGACCATCACTGTGCCCTCTGTCGCCCCTCCTACCGCTACCAAATCGCTACGCATACACTTTGTACACAAGCGATCCAAGCATCCCAACGCCATCCCTTTACTTCTCTGCCATACATGGCCTTCTTCGTTCATAGAGATTCAACGCGTCATTGACGGATTAACAGATCCGCATTCTCTACCAGGGTACGGCGACAGCCCACAACAGGCTTTTCATGTCGTCGCGCCGAGCATACCGGGTTTCGGATTTAGCGATGCCAGTATGGAAGAGGAATTTGGGTTGCACAGAACGGTGGAAGTATTTCAGAAGCTGATGGGAAGGCTGGGGTATGCGCAGTTTGTTGCGCATGGAACGGGATGGTAGGTAGGATGCTAATCAGTCTGAGATGTGGTAGCTAACGAACCTTGTTAGGGGCTTCGGCATCTGTCGTGCACTGGCGCTGAGACATTCAAAAAGTTGTTTGGCAGTGCATACAGCGAATCCGTCGTTTGACAAGCCAAAGTTGAAGAGTGGAGCCATGCGGTATTTCAAGTACCGTGTTGCTAAGTTGACAAAGGCAAAAGTGCCGTTGCTGAGCTTTGGTTACATGCCTAGTGAAGTGCAGGCTCCATCACAGAGTATGGCCGAAAAACACCTCGCCATACAGGACGGGATGTATGACGGTGAGCCGCTAGGGCCTACACTGCATCGACTCTACTCCCTCCGGCCGCAGACACTGGCTTTCTCTTTGTGCGATTCACCGGTTGGGTTGCTAGCCGCTCTGCTGGATGTCATTCATACGAGGGATCTGCCACAGCGTCCGCTCTCGTCGTCCCGATCGAGGAGTCCGTTCCTCTCGCCTGTTGAGCTGGAGATGCAGGGTGGCGACGAAGAGCAAGAAGAACAGGACGAGTTGCGTTCAACATCTACGGAGCGACCCGGGGATACGACGAGCCCGGGAAGAGCTGAAGGCGATGGGAGAAGCTATACGTGGAGCCCGACGGAGGTACTAAACTTTACAATGTTGCAGTGGTTGCCTGGGCCTGAAGCGGTACGTTACCTTTCATTTGTTTGACGCGTGGGTGTTGAGAAGGCTGGGGGTACTCGTGCGTGACGCATATTTGCCGCTGGAGACCTGTCCAAAGCTACAGTGGCTCGTTTTTGAGATTTTCTTCATGGTTATTCCTGCTGACGTCCTCCCGCAACTAGGCTCTCCGCTGGCTCCGCCGCGCACACATGGACATGCAATCCCCCTCATACCAAACCTTCACAGGTACTCCCCTGGGCATCTCCACTTTCCTCCCTCCCAACAGCAGTAACGCGACACCGCTCATGTGGGGTGCGAGCTCTTGGGACATATCCTGGGTGAAGCGTCATGCCGGTCGCCCTGCGACGTTACCAGGCTTCGAAGCCCCGGATGCGCTAGTGCTAGATCTGAGGGAGTGTTTCGCAACGATGATGGACAGAGGGAAGGTGAAGTTGGAGATGCCTGTTAGGGAAAGTTAGGTTGTAATGAGTGTTGATTGAAGATATAGGTATATCAGGTTTGTTGTATGCATTTAGAGCTGAAGGCTGGATGGCGTGCATGGTGTTTCGGCCCGTGGCCATGGGTTGCTGGGAGGATGCTTGTTGGTTGCAGGGGCTGTGCTGATGCAATAGGGTCTGGCATCCTTATGGCGATGTGATATACATGTATATGCAGCTCTCTACGATTGTTATTTCGGGCGATATAATCAAGTTGACTATATCAAACCACGCATGGTTTAGCGTTAGTTGTGGTGGGCGGTCTGTTGCAACGATGCGGCTGGGATAGCTTGGTGAACGAGATTGTAAAGGAGGATGCAGCATATGCCCATCGGGTACTGGGTGAGGGCGTAAGGCTGTGCTGGTAATATCAGGTACCAAAGGTACTACGTGTAAAGCCGCAACGACGGACGGCTAGACCAGGCAGGGTATAGCGCGGATAGGGGATGGTAGCATGTTCCCTGATGCATATAACGGCAGCCGATCATGGCAGCAACACAAGTCGGACCTTCTCAGGTCGTGTGTCAGGCACACGGTGGCGGACGCAATACCCGCAAACGACTTGGCTGAGTCGGGTGCAGTGGCAGGCGGCGGGGCGCTCCAGCCACTTGGGACAGGCGGTGACGTCCTGATGCGAAAACACCGCACTCGTTAAAAATCGTGTCGCGTGAAGGCCCGAAGCTCCCACGACGTCGCCCCAGCTGCACGCACGTTAAATTGCCCTAGTCAAGTTTGCTTCCACTGCGCACAGTACGTCGCTCTTCTGACATCCTCAACACGCCCACATCTGTCCACCTACAGCTTGCGACTATCTTTGAGAAGTTGGCCGGCTCATCCATAGGCAGATTCTATCAGCGCCCAACGCCATTGCATTGACTTTTCTGCTCTACGCTCCCCACCAGACTTCCGTCG
Source organism: Alternaria alternata (assembly GCF_001642055.1). Lineage (NCBI taxonomy): Eukaryota > Fungi > Ascomycota > Dothideomycetes > Pleosporales > Pleosporaceae > Alternaria > Alternaria alternata. The sequence goes on along the minus strand of NW_017306222.1, from coordinate 99,431 downwards.
TCACGCTGGCAGACCTACTCTTCTCCCTCTACACCACTGCCTAGGCTACGGTAGCCCGCAGACCACCTGTTGCCGCCCACTTCGGCTCTTCTATGCGTCGAGAGGACCTGGTACGATTTCTGTCCAAGCCTGCGAAGTGAGTCGTTGTCTCCGCGTGAAGCAGTGTGCAAGACATCCAAACGGCCAGCGCTGACCTCCACAGGCCTCGATAACACCCACCACGCCCTCCAACCCACCACCAATTACCATATCCTCTTAAGCAGATCTCCTCGTCTGCTGGACCCGATACTTGCCCAGGGTATCGGAATCTGGTATCGCGAGGACCCCCACGACTGCCACCATTTCCCGGCGCAAGGCCTCGTTTATTCCCCTCAACGCCCGACCTCCCTAACATCGACTACGGTCGGTTACCCTATTCTCCATAAACTGCTGCTGGCACACGCCAGCCTCGCCTACTCTTTGCGACCCGTGGGCCACTTCTTCTCAGGCGAGCACCGCATTGCTTGTCTGAGCGAGGTTGAGCTGCACATAGCTTCATAGCTAGCCACCTCTCACAGCCTCTGTACAAACTCGGCCAACAAACACACCTATCCTATCCGTTCTGTGCGCGCGACAGCCACACAATCGAGAGATGGTCGCTACTGAGATTCCTCAGCACTACACTGCCTCGCCCTCGTCGCATATTGGCACCCCTCACTTGACCATCAACAAGGAGGCTACTATCGATCTCGACTCTACCAACTCTTTCGAGGGTCCCGAGAAGCTCCTGGAAGTATGGTTCAGCGCTTCCGCTACTGAACTGCCTGGACAGGCCGGTCCAGCTGGACTGAAGAAGGTGTCGGCGGATACCTGGAAGGACATGCTCGATCTGGTCAACTGCAAGGTTCTCTCCGTCATCGAGTCTGAGCATGTCGATGCATACCTCTTGTCCGAGTCGAGCATGTTTGTGTTCCCCCACAAGGTGGTGCTCAAGACCTGCGGAACTACTACTCTGCTTTGGGGCCTTACTCGCATGCTGGAGATTGCTGCAGACGCTGGCTTCCCTTACGTTGCCCCCAAGGCATCCGGTATTGCGCCAGCCGCCACACCATACCGCGTGTTTTACAGCAGGAAGAACTACCTCTACCCTGACCAGCAGCGTGGACCCCACCGCAGCTGGCGCGATGAGGTTCGTTACCTTGACGACCGTTTCCAGGGTGGCAGTGCCTACATGATTGGCAAGATGAACGGCGAACATTGGTACCTCTACATTACCGGTCCAGACACCAGCCTCACTCCTCCTCCCAGTCCTGGTGAGGAGAAGCTTGTGCCTGACACCGAAACCAAGTTTGTGAGCCATCCCCAGCGCTTGTTGCGCGAACAGGCCACCGACGAAGAAGAGGACGAGACTCTGGAAATCCTGATGACCGACCTCGACGAGAAGAACGCTCGTCAGTTCTATCTAGAGGACGCAAGTGCGGTTGCGGAAGGTCGCTACATTCAGAGGGCTCGTGAAGCTCGCAAGAATGCCATCCAATCTCTCGGCACTATTGCGGAAGAGAATGGTCAGAGCGAGAGTCTCGGTGGCTCTACTATTCTCAACTCCACTGCCAACACGCACACCTCTGATGACAGCTTCGACGTGTTCGAGCAGACGTCTTCTGACCATTCCGGTTTCAACTCTGACGAGGAGCTCACGTTCCCTGAAGAGCTGACCACCGAGGGCCACACGCTTGGCACTGTCGTCTCTGAGCACTGTGGATTGGCTGATGTCTACCCTACCTCCAAGTACCCTGACGCTCGCATCGACGCTTATCTTTTCACACCATGCGGCTTCTCTGCTAACGGTGTTATTCCCGCTCCGGGCGGTGCTCCCAACGGCTCTAAGAAGGGTTCTGATGCCACGCATTACTTCACTGTGCACGTTACGCCCGAGCCTCAGTGTTCCTACGCCTCCTTCGAGACCAACGTGCCTGCCCGCCAGACCGGCCGAGAGACCGCTGATGTGGTCGAGCATGTAGTCGGTATCTTCAAGCCTGGCAGGTTCAGTGTCACTCTATTTGAGGCCAAGCCTACTGCTGATGAGATGCCTGGCAAGAATGTTGAGAAGGCCAAGAGGATGGAGTCAATCGCAGGATACCGTCGCGTTGACCGCATCGTGCACGACCTAGATGGCTACGACTTGGTCTTCCGTTACTACGAGCGTGACGATTGGAAGGGTGGAAAGCCTCGTCTTGGTGAGATCTTCTAGGCGGGCCTGCAACAGATTTCTATTGTCGGGTAGCAGGATATTTCTAGCTTTTGCGATTGTATTTGTTGCGTCTTTTGTCTCGCGTTGCGACACAGTCACTACAATGTCTAGCCAGCGTTTGGTAGGATGTTTGGTCAAGTTCCTAATTAAACTTCGCTTTCAAACTACATATTTCATCTCGCAACTTCACAATACTTACAACCTTAAGCGCTTGTTCTTCTCCACTGAAAAAAAGACATCCAGGTAATTCCTGAACCTTACGTTGTCCACTTCTGCGCAGCATTTGCCCTGCTGTCCCCACCCGCTGCAGCCCTAGCACTTGTGCTTGTTTGTTTCATTTTCATCACCACTCGTTGCAAACGCGGGAGAAGTATGGTGCCAGCCACTCGCTGTCTGTCCTCTAGACACCGCTGCCTGACTCTTATCGCTCTCAACATACCGCCATTTGCCTTTACCTATACTTTATCATCATCTCGTTGTAAAGGCGGGGTAGGTAAGTAACCTATTGCATTAGGGGTGAGAGACAGATCCCCGACTATTTGACCGCCTGTAGGAGTAGTAGCATGTACTATATAAGTTTGTCTTCCGTGGGTTGAAGGTTTAGATTCTTACACTCCAGTCTACCTATCTACAACCTCCTTACTCGAACAATCATACTATCTCTACTTCTTGCGTATCTACTATTATTTGTTATCGTCGATATGTCATCTTCGCGTGCAAAACGCCCTGCGAGAGCATTGTCCGACATGAAAGATATACCGTTCGATCTCGACAACGACGATTATGATTATGTTCCATCAGACGGCGAAGACAACGAGCCGATTTTGCCAGTTCGATCTCGAAAGCGTAGAAAGACAATAACACCAAGCGTGTCTGTCCGTGGAAGACGGGTACGTGACAAAGTATCTTTCGCTTCATATCAGTACTAACTGTGTATAACTAGGGCGACTTAAAGGGTAATCACGACCTGCTTAGAAGTTCGAGCGTGAAAGAAGTGAAGGAAACCCTCCATGCCAAAGAACAAGAAGAAGACCGGAAGGTCAGAAAGAAGTACGAGGCCAAGGCAAAGAGCGATGTTAATGTTGCAAACGCAAAGAAAGAGAAGTCTGAGCTCGAGGTGCGCATCTCTTGTCTACTCACAGATCATCTTTCTAACCAACAACAGATTAACTATGGCTATGACTTTGAACTTTATAGCAGTACTAGTGCTAAAGGCACAAGCGAATGATGGTTTATTTACTGCGAATCAGCTAAGTCAAAGCCGGAGAAGATCTTTATAGCTAAGGAAAAGGTCCCTAAAGACCAACTGCTCTACGTCAAATAGAACAACTTGACTAAGAAAGAGAGAGCACAGCACAGCAACTTATTCAGGAACTATCTTCACGCCTCAATTCCTAGGTTTACTTCAAGAAGAAAGACAGCGTGATGTCCTCCTCACCTTGATTTTGGTAAGGCCACATGAACTTGTTCCTCTAACTTTCCCTCTTTAACATCGCTGACCACACAACACAGACATGCTTAATTTGTTATCATTCATTTTATAACCAGCGATTTGATAGTGCGGCGGCACGGCTTTCTGTTTGGAAACTCCATCTCACTCCATCTCAGGTTTTTCTTGTTAGCTGCGTCTTGCCCAGCAAGAAAGGTACAACCGAACTAAGCACGGAATCTATTATCTACGCTTTGCAGAACATCTCTTATAACTAGCTAGTCTTCTTCTGTACATGACAAACTAAAAGTACCTTTACCTTTGCTCCCTCTGTAACGTGACTTCTCTAGCTTGTTTAAGATATAGATGCATATTCTTCTCTCTTTATATAGTAACGATGTTACTCACAAACAGGCCTTAGCTACGGTGTCTTAACAGAGACTGTCTTTCGTTCCTTGCTGTGTGACATCACTGTCAAAAACGGTTAGCAATGTTGTAGGTAACAGTATAGCAGGCTCACTCGTAATCTTTACAAACGAAAACGACAGATAACCACAGTGGATCAGGCTAGATACCGGGTGACGATGCTATGCAGCAGAACATGGGAATGTGTTTCCGCAACTGCATGACAAGCTGCAGAGTCTGACACTGCGAGTAGCCACGCATCACGGCGAATGGGCATGATAGGGTTGTGTGATTGAACAAGGTATGGTAAATTGCACCAAGTCAGGGTGCCTGCGCGGTATCTTCAATCAGCGATGTTGACAGCCATTATGCCACGAGAAGGTTGAGTGAAGATGATCGCTCAAGACATTTACTCGTTTCAATCATTACAACGGAAAGATCATGCCATGCAATATTGGATCGGCTTCATATACATCTATCATACACTTCACTTTCCAGCACCACCATTCATCCGCTCAAGTGCCTCTCTAACCTTTGTTACAGCTTCCCTCGCTGCCCTCCTCTCAGCAACGCTTTCATCCTCAACATACTCCTTTCCTCCATTCCTGATGATGAATCTGACCCTTTCCTCTGTACCTTTCAACGTACGTCTCCCTTCTTCTCTCAGGGTATCCTCCCACGATTCTCTAGCACCTTCCCATAGCTTCTGCATACGGCGAAGAGAGAATGTGAGACCAAGTGCTGCGACAGCTGAAGCCTCGAAAACGGAGAAGGAAGATACTGAGGCGTAGAGGAGTGCTGATGCAGCAGAAGAGAGGGACGTCGTGCTGAAGGTCTGTAAGATGAGTCGTTGAGCGAGGGCCTGGAGAGGCGGGACAGTGTCATTGATGAGCTCTGTGCGAGCAGCAGGAATGTGATCAGACCATGGCATCGGCTTCCGGACATTGGTGGAAAGGTCCGTTCGTGGATTCTCTGCTGTCGGTGCTGTTTCCTGCGTTGTCACCTCAGGGATGTTAGCGACAGCGAGGTGTTGGACGTCATCTGGGAATCCGGCTTGGTTCATGCGACCGGCGAGGTAGATGCTGTTCTTCTCCGCCGAGATGAGCCATCGCCGTTCGAGGATCTCAGAGCTGATCATTGTGACATCGTCGACACGCCAGAGTAGCTTCCACCAAGCCAGCTTGTGCCAGTTCTTCGCTGTGAAGGCTTCATCGAGCTGATCGCGGAGCTCTGCATGAGACTTTTCGGCCCAGGTTTCAAGATGGCCGACGATAGACCTTGTTACATCTTGTTCTGTTGGAACGGAAGCGATTTGCTGTAATCTTGTAGCGTCTTGTTTCGTGATGCTCGCTTCCACATCATCCGCTATAGAACTGATAAGTGTCTTCATTGGTGGTTTCAAGGTGCCTGTAGCCTGGAGATCTTGAATCAGCCACTCCGACAGCGTGGGCAAGCCGCTTTTGAACCACCCCCGCTCGTATATGATGGAGTTCTGAATCGATTCACGGAAGCTGTCGAGTGCCTTTGTGCCGACCTGAATATTGATAGGGGCGCTTGCGGTATGAGTGTCTTGTTTCGCCTCTTCCGATGGCGCGGGAAGGTCAACAGCCATCTTCACGACCTCCTGCGCCTCTTCCAATCCATCCGCCGAGAATCTTCCAAACGCAATCGCACTGTCTAATCCTTCTCCCAGTACCAATGTCTTATGTACTGGGTATGGGACCGGTAGTCCTCGTGCAGAAGTGGCCTGGAGTTTGGGAACCAACAACGATTCAGTAGAGCTCTCCGTTGTCATATGAGGTACGGATCTGGCGACATTAACGTTAATGGTAGACACGAGGACCTCTAGGTTGTGCGACTGGAGTGTTCGTGAGGGTATTGAGAGGACTTTGTAGAGGGGTGAAGGCGTGTGTGCATCGGGGTCATCGCCATATCTGTACAACAAGCATGTTAGAGACTGTGGTATCTGCTGCGACAGTAGGAGTGCACATACTTTAGTAGTACCGCCCTCTCGTTGCCATCGCTCGTCTTCACAAGCTCCTTCTCCCACTGCTCTTCAGCACTCAGCGGATCTGCGAGCAGTAGCCGTGCAAGCTGCTGTGCACTTAACTGACTGTTCAGACCGAGAACTGTATCTCGTCAGTTGCTAGCTCCTCGAGTTGTACTGCGCGTATACCGTACCAGCAACTCTTGTGACGGCATCCTGCGCGGCGAGACCCCGCAGTGCCAATTGCAGCCTGCTGATATTGACATATGTTTCGGCGGCTCCACTGAGCGCGGACAGCGCATCATACAGCTCCTTGTTCCGGGGTGGGATGTGCGGGCGCAGATTTATCGCGGTCGGCGAGACATGTGTCGATGCGGAGCGCACGCGGAGGATCGTCGAGCGTGAGGTGAGGACATTGCGACAGCGACGCGCAAGCGGGAGCCGATCAATCGTCCCTGCCTTGCGAAAGATCGTCAGTCGCGGCACTGAGGCCACCCATGGAGGCATCGGGCTTGAAGTTGAGCATTGCTGTTGAAATGTCCATGTTGACGTATGTCGGCAAAGCTAGCTTCGGCCCGGGCCCGTGCGCAGTCTGCTCACATCACGCTTGCACAACGAAGTCGATGCGCTTTGTTTTGATAGGGATGTGATTTTATTTGATTCAATGAGAAGTCGGCCCCTCTGAGGTTGAGCAGTCGACCGACAAATTACTACCGTACTTCGTAAGGTGATACCTCTAGGTTACGCTGGTCCACATACGCCTACGTGGTATACTGATGACATTTGGTGGCCCGCCAATACAGAAATCAAGAACCTAAACATCCTGCTGTGTCATAGCTCGTCTATCAGCCTCACTCTCGGATCGCGAGCGCTTGAATCGCGCCTAGCTTCTCCGGTTGCGTCCCGATCCAGATGACCTACATCAGTTAGCAGGCATACAACATGTCGAATTAAAAGAACACTTACATGCTAATACGCCTTGCGACGGTGGCGAGCCCCTGGTCGTTATCGGCCTCCTTGGTGGCCTTCTCGAGAGCCTGCTCTCGGCTAACCTCCTGAGACTTTCGTACCTCTTCGTGGCTTGGCGGGAGCCTCTCGTTCTGTAGATCAACCTTACGGGCGTCCTCGAAGCTGTGAATGGCCTGCTTGATGCCTTCCGCACCAAGCATGAGAGTACCCGCGGGGAGTCGACCACCCGATGCTGTCTTCAGCTCAGTAACGCGCTCAGACTCCTCACGCAGCACTTGGAACACGCGGGAAAGTCGACCAATGGCCAGAATCTTGTTTTTGATCGCACGTCGCTTGAATTCGGTGGATTCGGGATCGAGACTGGAAAGAGGAGGCGATGATGGTCCGGACGCCAGAGAGCTGGGTGTCTCTTCCTCGAGTTCCTCCTTGGAGCAGGTGTTCAAGATGGCGATGAGCATGTCGGTAACTAGAGCTTGTTAGTCCAAGTCCTGCATATGGACAAGTAATTTTGCTTACTCTTCTCGCCAACGAAGGGCAATGACCATGTGAAGACGTCCATAAAGTTGGGCAGCCAGTAAGGGTGAGGTGTGCAGTTGAACTGTCGGATGTTCATGACGTTGTTCTCGTACTTGAGAACTGCAGCCTTGTTGTTGTACACGTCGAGGTAGTTCGGCGCACTGAAGATTGTCATGACACTAGGGAAACCAGTTGTCCGTGTTTTCCTGTACATTCGGTATCCAGCATCTTGAGCCTCGTGCGCGCGAATAATTGACAAGAGATTGTTCTTCTCGAGGAAAGCGCAGGCAGCCGGGTATGAGAAGAAGTATGAGCATCCACGAACGTGGTTGTGGACGAAGAAATCGTTGGTCTTTTCCTGACCAAACTCCTCGAGAGGATCGGCCCAAAGAATGTCGCACATGAGGCCGTGGGTGGGTGGCTCGCGGAAGCGGTCAATCTGACAACGTTAGCAATTGCGCTGTACGAGGAGCTGTTTTGCGTACGCTCTTCAAGTCATCCAGAGTGTGTAGCTCAGGGCTCAGTCCACCGTGTATGCACAAGAACTGCTTGTTCATGACAGCGGCTAGCGGTAATGCGCAGAAAGAATCCATGCATGCTTCGTACACGGCCTCGGAGTACTTGTGCTTGCACTCGAGCTTGAAGGTGAAGTAGTCGGTCAAATGGCGGCACTCGTGGTTTCCTCGAAGTAGCCAGAGCGTGTTGGGGTACCAGATCTTGAGAGACCAGAGGTACAGAACGCACTGCGAGTGTCAGCCAATGCATATCAGCCGTCCCTTCGTTATCCTACCTCTATACTGAAGTAGCCGCGATCGACGTAGTCGCCCAAGAAGAGGTAGCGCGTCTCCGCTGGGTCGCCACCGACTTCGAACAGCTTCATGAGATCGTAGTATTGTCCGTGAACGTCACCGCACACGGTAATGGGTGCATCCATCTCAAGCATGTTGGGCTCCGACTTGAGAATCTCGGTACCCTTCTTTATGATCCATAGCGCCTGTTGCTCGGTCAAGCGACCTTCACGGTAGAAGTGCTGCTTCAGGAATTGGATGTTGGGCTTTGTGCGATCTTGGGGCGAGAAGAATTGCTCGTCGGTGGGTGGGTGGAAGGCGGGTGCTTGTACGTCTGGGGAACACGGCACGGTTAGCTGGCTGCATTCGTCTGGAACGTCGCAAGAGCGCAGGTCATGGCTAGAGAGTACGGCGGGAGGCACAGATTGAGCATACCTTTGCATACACGCTCCTGTGTGCTCACTTGGTTTCCATCTTCCATAGTATGCAGGGTGAAGTCGATCTCAGGGAGCGGCTTCTTCTCACGCACGGCGCGAATAGCATTGTCAATGTACTGGGACTGGTCGACGTCCTTTTGTTGGTTGTCCATGTTGGGCAATCTATGCAGTCTATGCAGCAAGCCGTAGGGTGTGAGCACAAGAAGACGGTGGAGGTGAAGGCAGCGAAGTAGTGGGGCGAGCGCAATGACCGCTTAAGCTTGAGTGGCGGCGGCGTGCGAAACGAAGGCCTCGGCGCGTTCTAATTTCTGGGGCCTGACAGCACGAGATGGCAGTAGTCAAATGGCCGGAGTGAGAATTGTCGTCTGGCTCGTCGCGTGCTCGGGTGTGCGCTGGCGACAGGAGCTTAGGGCTGAAAGTGGGAATCAGAGGGGAAGTCGCCGCCGGTCCCCTTGGCTGTTCCCTGTGTGCCTGCCACCCAATCACAAGCCCGCCATCCCAAGGACGTCATAAACCGGTGAATAGCCTCGTGGTCGACCTTGGCTACACACGCTCGTAGCCACAACTGATGTGGCTTATCAAACTTGAGATGAGACAGTTGAGACTCGAGATAATGTTTATGGTGAGCCCTTGCTTGATTGCCATGCGCATCATCACCAAAGACTGTTGGAGATTCGTAACAATGAGGGCATACTCAGGGAATCAAGCGAGTCACAAAGATCAAGCATGGGGATGGTTTTATAGAATGAATGAGCGATATATTGTGTTTTGTACAGTAGGTACAGGGTATGTTGCACTCGTAGACACGAGGCTGATCACAGCGCTTCTCTCTAAACAAGACAACAGGGCATGCCGACTCGATCTAGAGCCGGTCATGAAAGAATGGATGTAACAGCAGTAAAGCAAAGAAGAAATTCACGAGCGAGACCAAAAGTGTATCTGCGCAACGTGAGAAGGTATATCAACAAAAGACCCAAACCTATCCCAACCCATGTGACAACCCGATCCGAGGGTGTCCCAATCCGTGTCCCAAACTCCAAGTATTGCATTTCATAGCCAACGGCTGAGGGTATGTAAGACTGTCCAAGACGTTCCAATGCCCATGCAAAGCATGACCCTTAGATGAAGAGAGACGAGCCGTGGCGGCGGTGGAGGTGGGCACGAGGGAACTTGAGTGATCGCTTGAGGGAAGCCGTAGCAACGACAGCTCCGGCAGAGCAAGACATGCCGTTGGCAAGGGCTTGAGGGACGGCACATCCGCGGTTGCAAAGACCGAACTGGTTCTCGCCAATGCATACAACAGCACCATCGTTGTCACAAGGAGTGCAGTCACTGCCGCTGGCGGGAGCACTGGGAGTGCTGTTGTCGGGCACTTGAGGAGTTGCGCTGTAGGCTGGTTGCTCGGGGACGCTGCTGGGCTGCTGGGCACCATAGGTGGGAGTAGGTGCGGCAACAGGGGCGGTGGGCTCAGCTGCAGGGGCAGAAGAAGCACCGGGAGCGAACACACCACCGCCATTGGAAGGCAAGGCAGCGTATCCAGAGGTAGCAGCGGGAGCTTCGCTCGACGCAGGTGGTGCGGCGTAACCAGAAGTGGCAGCAGGGGCCTCGCTCGCTGCGGGTTGCGAAGCGTCAGGCTTGGTGGGTGATCCCATCTGTCCGTTACCAGCGCCCATCTTGGTCATTGTCGAGCAGCCAGACCCACTGACGGTGTCACCAAGAGTAGCACCCTGTCCCTCGATAACGTTGTGACCCGGGTCAGGGTAGTTGAAGTCCTGGCCTTCCGACGTGGTGCACTGAGTGGCTGGAAGGTTGGCAACGAACATGTCAGGAAGAGCTGAAAGCGCTTCGGAAGCACTGGCAGTTGAGGCTTTGCTGGAGCCACCACCAACTTGCAGAGGAGCACAGTTCATGTAGAACTCACGGTTACCAACCTTGTTCAACCAAGTCCAGGCGAAAGTGTACTTGCCTTCGGGGATGTTGTCTGGCATGGTAACGGGGAAGGTGGCTGCTCCGTGGCCGTTGGGGTCCTCAGGAAGGTTACCAGTTACGTTCGATGGGCAGCCACCGATGGCACTGGTAATGACTTTCCACTGAGACGCCTCGGTAGGCTCCATATCGGTTGTGATCGAGAATTGGCAGGAGCCACCACCGTGAACAGCAGAGCCCTTGAAGGAGACTTCCTTGGTCTCACCAGCATTCCACTGGTTCATCTCAGTCACATCGTAGACACCAGCACGCTGCTTGCAGGGAAAGTCGCCAGGCTCAAGAGGGGAGCTGGTAAGGGTGTCTTTGCCGTATGGGACTGGGTACTCGATGGTCATGTGCGCGGAGGCACTGGCGGCGAAGGCCACGAGGAGAGTTGTGGAGAAAAACATGTTGATATTCGAAAGAGTGACGTGAGAAGTAGGTTTTCTCGGTTGGAAATCGCTAGACCTGCTGAGCGACGAAAGGAATGTGATGGCTGTGGTTGTCTTGGGTTTGCGGATCAAGTGGTACTTGATATAGACAAGAAGAGTGTTGAGTCTAGCTCTTCGGTAACGCACAGCTGTTGTAAAGAATGTGATCTGCCACTGGCAAGATATGCAAAAGCAAAAGAAACAGAGAAGAAGTTTGGTACTGCTGTGGATAGCCTGTGATGAGAAGGAAAAGGCAGACGGAACCGTGTTAGGTTATATAAGGATGGTCGTTTCTACCCACATGGCTAGCCTGTGGCGGTCGGGAGGGACTCGTACAGCAGTGCAAGGACTCAGGAGCCTATGTCCGGCGGATCATCGTGAAGAAGCATAGGCTATTCGACGAAGCAAGGCTTCTCTTGCAACGGTTGACGGGCTTCTTCCGGCTGGCGTCCCCCTCCCGGTTTAGCGGCAGGGGGACGAGCTCAGGATAAGTGGTGTTACATCAAAGTCCTGAGCTCTCGGCAGGCACGATACCGATACCATTGGCCATGTGGTCATGACAAGAGCATTGTCCATGAAACAAAAAAGCGGAGTGCGACTGAGATGGGAAGGTATTGGTGCGAGGCTATGGCCAGGGGCCCGACGTCAGGTTTGAAGTTTGTGCCGGAGGTCTGTGTGTTATGCAGGGGAATGCCGAATCCTGGCCTATCGATAACTCGATAGCTGGAAGAGCTAGTCATGGTGTGGAGTGGCGATCTCTTGCTAAAGCTGAAACGATCGGCATCCTTCGCGAAAGTTGCTGCGGAGCCTCCTATTGGCAGGCGTGCTCATCTACAGGCACACCGGGCGTACGCCTATGGCTTGACCGACAACAAACCAGCTCGCACAATCGTGACTCTTCGCAGGCTACGCAGAGGTTACTTACCGCCGTGTTTGCGACACAGGCGCCAGGCTAGATGCTAGAGACTGGAATGCCGCAGACGGTCAATTATGACAAAGACGTCTTTAATTGCAGGCCCTACGGGTGACAGGCCGCGTCGATGTCATCGAACTTCATGCGTCGCAACCTGGGTATCCCTCATGCGCAAGGTCTTTTTCTGGGCCTCCACCTTTTAGCCGTCACTTCTGTTACTCTCGACAATATTAGACCCTGACTATTGGCAGCCTTCGATCTATGCATGGTTCATAGCGGCGAACGCTGCTAATCTGGGAGATCGACTCAATGCAACTGTCGTGACCTCGTGTTATTCTGGCTGCGCCACATCGTGAGCGACGTCCCTTCGGCGTCGGCGTCGGTGAAGATGAAGTGTGGCGGATCCAGGAATAAGGAGAGTGTGGCTGTGGCGTCAGGTTGCTCGCATATCGTGACCCGGCGGCAGCGACCCGTGGGTCTCGCTCGCTACCGACACGCCGTCGACATCAGCTCGTGATGGAAAGGCGCCGTCGCCTCCAGGCCCTCATCGCTCTAGTGACTGATTGGTCATATAACAACTGCAGCTTGTTTCACCAAATTGCTCACGCGCAAACAGCCCACAGACAGTTTACTGGCAGGAAGCTAATCTGGTCAGGCATTCCTTTCTTCCTAAAAGTTGATCAGTGGAGACCAAAAAGGCTTGAGTGGCTTTGTTTCGAACGACCCATGAATAGCTAACACCAGCTGCGAGCTGGAGACGCAATCAGCGGGAAACAAAACGATAGCATATCCTGTTCATTGTGACGCTTCATTGGGCATTTCAGTACTGCTGCCCAAAGGAATTGAAACAGCGCGATCGGTACGAAGCATCCGAGGCTAACACAGCCTGTCGAGTGAGTGCAGAATCTGTGAATGAAACCTGAGGAAACGAGCGATGACAGGTGTGGCCCTCCATTCGCAATGAACCAACGTGATGATCGTGGGGAAATGCCTGAGGCAAGAATAGCTTGGCCTCAGAAGTGACAGCGTGTATCAAGTGATCATGCACCCTTCTCGCAAACCACATTTCAAACAATTTTTGTCGTCCTTCTTGCATTTTCTAAAACACTCACTTATTCTTTTACACATTCGCCTGCTCCGTGCAGACGCACCCTCGGCACTTGCAACAGCCCAGTAGTCTTCTCCGAGTGCACGAACGTTCCAAGGTTACTACGCGTCATCATCTTCTCCACACCTAATCGAGCTCAAATCTCCGTTTCACGGCTCGATCCCCGCAGGAAGAAAATTTGGATCACCGACAGAGTTGTTAGCCTTCGGAACGCCTCTCACAGCAAGTCGACGGCTGGTTGTCATCTCTTGTCTTGACCACTAAGAGAGCAGCGGAACGATGCTGCCAAGTTGCGTTTCCCTTTGATAGTTCTTGAGATAGATCAACAAACGCGGTCAGGAGCTTAAGATGGCGCTGGGCAGGGCAGGCACGTGTTAGAGTGTTAGCCTCAGGGAACCAGTTAGACCATACTTTAGGTGACTTCAACACGCCCTCTTCACCTGTACCTTATTTGGGCACCACGTTTCTCGGAAGATAGCAGGTTCTGTTATCCGCAGGTAAGCTAGAGATCGGAACGGCATCCGCGCGTACGGCTCTATGTTTGCAGCGTCGCTCCCCTTGGACTGCATTCTCTTTGTCCTAGTGGTGTATGTACAGTTGCGGCATGAACCGGTCAACTGACTAAGGCAGCAATATGCCGTGACTATTATATAGACCGCATAAGTAGGTATGTTCCAAAGCGACGATGATAGAAAAAGAAATTGTGTACTCGTCATTCGTAAACCTTTCCTGTTGAAGATCTCCCATAATTGCGGAACACATGTCTAATCATACTTATGCTTCGTGCCCCTCTTTCACATGCCTCGGGTCTGCTGTATTCTTGCTGCGCTATTTTGTTTTTGACATCTCGCTTTCGACGACTTTCTAGTCTTTACATCTTGACTTACCGCATTTGCCGGGATTTGGGATCTTTGCGTTATTTGTTCTCAAACCAATCACATGGCTCTAGCTCTACTGTCTTGGAAGAACTGCATGTTGTACCTACGGGTTAGAGCGTCCTCGTGCTTATGCATAGACGTCGCGTTGACCTCAACACCAAACCCTAGCTTACTCATACGAACTTGCTTCGGTCCAGAATATCATGTTCATGCCTCAGCATGCCTTGGTTTTTGTTCTACCATGGATCAATCACATCATCATAAAAGATCTTTCAACGATAATTGCGATATTATAGTACTAGAAGCGTAGCAAGCAATTCCTATCCATCCATTTCGTGGTAGGTCTTCCCGAAATTGCTTATTAGTTAGGGTCCGCCCAACGAGCCCTTCCGGAACGAATTAACCTTCCGTTCCAACCAACTAGTCTTCGACCTGACTCGCACAAACGGTGTCTTGTCAATGCCGATGTGCACATGTCCATCTCCCCCAACGTAACTACCATATCCGTAGTGTGAGCCCAGCCCATCAAGATGCAAGGCACGTCCTTTTCTGTCCAGATGCGAAGTTTCTTTCATGTCTTGAACTGCCGCGCTGGCAGCGAACAGGCTAATGATCGATGCGATAGACGTAGGCATTCGTGCAAGATACTGTCCTGGTCGGCGCAGATACACCATCACTGCGATGATTGCATAGACGCCGAGTATAGCTTCGGAAATGATAAACATGGAAGTGGAGACGAAGAGCCTTCGCTCCTCGACTATCGTCCAGCCTTGCACCTGCGGTTCATTCGCCTTGCTGCGCGACACGAGCAGCTTCTCCTTATTGGCTCCGAGCCAAATTGCAAAAAGTCGTGAGAATGCCTTGCCGAGAGGAGCTTGGATATCTTCTAGCGTCGGAACCGGTTGGGTTGGATCGACGAGCCGTGTGCTGTTTGATTCGCGACGAGCGAAATAGTTCATAGCATCTCCTGCGTTGCTGTCGTTGTGCCAACCGCCGTCGGTAGACCTGAAGATGTATCGATTTGCTTGCCCAATTACGTTGACTGGGTCATTGCTGAATGTTTCTTCCGGCGCGTCACCTTCTACCTTCAGATCAGCTACCCTTTCTTGCAGTCGACCTGTTGCATCGACTTGTACGGTTGCACGTCCCGTGACAATCCTCGGCTTACAACGAACAAACACCGAATTGCTTTTGTCCAAATCCCTCTCTGCAAAATCGCCACAAGATCCATCAGGTGCTCTGATCCAACCCATAATTACTGTTGTCATACAAGCATCCTTCTCTTCCTGAGTGGCATTTGCGTTCGCGTCAACAACGAAGACCAACTCTGTTGCACTGGGACCACGCTGACAGGTACCGTTGATCTCCAGCCGTGGCTCTGGACTACTCGGTCCCCACAGAAGCGTTGGTGCTACTTTGACTGGACATATCGCTGTGTCGGCGTCGGCGGAATTTGTGGTGTTAAACTCAGCCTGGATGTTCGACCCGTCGCTGACGAGTCTGGCGCTGTAATCTACACCAAAGTTGAGAACTTTGCATTCAAGCCTAGCACCAAGACCTGTGGTCTCAGCGCGGTAGCCGTGCCCGTTCGTCGCATTTACGTCTGCCGTACCGAAGTACGGTAAATAAAGCATACTTGCATCAGTCCATGCGGGTAGAGGGGTATTCTGCGTAAAGTTAGATTCGGCAATGAGGAATTGATCCTGCGAGTTGCCGCCACGGTAGGCGCCTGAAGGTTCAAGGGAGCCGAATTGGTCCCAACTCTTGGGACCAATACTTCCGTTCACGGAGACAAACTTCAGCTCAAATGGAGGGTTGAAGCCTGCAGAGTACTGTATGCTTATTGAATCCTGGTTGAAGATACCTGCGAAAGCAACAGCTAAGACATTGGCAAGCAAAACCATGAAGCAAACTGCTGCTAACACAAAATGCTTCGATCTCAGGGCCTTCAAAACTACCAGTTGGGGAGGCAGAGAGCTGTAATTGAGATCAATTGACTTTTTTGCAGGCGCGTCGCAGCCCTGAAGTTCCTCTATGGGCTGCAGCATACACAGGAGGCGGTTGATGAGAATCCACATTGGTTCGATAAGTGTAGCGAGTGCAGTCGGAATATAATTCTCCAGGAGATTTTGCACGAGTTTGTTTTTCGATGGGAGAGCAAGACCGTCCAGTTTTGCTTTGCCAAAGATTACACCAAGCGCAATTGCGAGTCCAATGAATAATCCAATGAAGGGGATGGAAGTCCAAAGACTGAACTCGATAGGTCGAACAGGCTTAGCAATATTCCGGGTCGTGCTTCGTCGTTGAGCCTGAGTGATTGGTTGCTGGGCTACTAAGACAGAGTCTGTAGTGGGACCAACTTCGACTATAGTGTGATACTGGCCGTCATCGTCAAGCCGATATCTCTTATTTCCAAGCTTTTCTTGGACTTCCTCCATGGTACAACAGTCGAGATCTTCGAAATCGGCAAGTAGGGCCTCGTTATCCGCGACAAGACTCATGATGCTCGCTATGGTGCTCGGATCTGAATGTAACTTTCTGGTCCTGGTCACTGATAAATATAGCAATGCCAATGTCGCAATCGAAATAACGCCGAGGAGTCCTTCCGCAATGTATGTGAATACCGGTTCGATGACCACGGCCTGAGTTGAATATTGCTGTTCACCCGTGGATGGCTCAAAAGTCTTGAAATCACCACCGAGAATATCCACCATTGCGCGCGAAAACAGCAGTCGGTAGGCATCTGCATAGGACTTACTCAGGACTCGCCAATCAAGATACGCATCGAGTGAGCGATCGCTGACAGCTAGAGATAACCCAACCATCGGTTGAACAAAACCGCCACCAGTGGGACCAGTCCCTACACTGATGTTCGTTGCTGCGACGCGCTCTAGATAATCTGGTAATGACTTTAGCGGTAGGTTGTCCCCCCGGACTTCGTAGCCAGAACCTCCATTCATCTGTATCTCCAAATATGTTGCGTTGAAGAGGTCTGTCGGGAGTGGCTTTTTCTCGCCCCAGAGTGTGACAGATATCGGTGACTTGGTTTTTGCATCGACTGTGGCGTTGACACGCTGTTGGTAAAAGGTTGGCTCGCAAAATATTGCTGTGACGTTGTTCGGTGGGTCTGTCTCTCTTTGCTAGAAGTTGGCGTCAGCAGGTTCGACTTATGATAAGTGCGATGTGTTGCAGCGCAACAACTCACCTTGGTACGACTAAATGCGGCATAGAACGTTGAATTGCGTTCCGGTGGACAATGGCCATCCAAGGAGTAGTCCGCATTGTAGCCATTGTAGTAGCCAATGTACATGGCCATATAGTCCTTCAACTCAAGAAGCGGGGCATATATATTCTTGTTCTTGATATATCCTTTAGTGACGTTCCCTGAGAGCCCTGTCGTGACATTGCAACCACCGTTGCTTTTGTAGAGAACAGATCCTGGAGTCATATATTCAGCATCTCGAATGGGCGAAGATACCTCGCAGTAGAGATCAACGCTGTACATGGTGGTAGTTGTGGTCCAGGTACCCTGGATGGCGATGTCGTCTATGCCCATTGACTGCGAAGGTCTGAATGGTGCTAATGTATAGTTGCGTGCCATATAGGGCGGCAAAGTCTCATTTAGAGTAGCAATACCGTATGTAGACTGCGAGTAGCGGAGTGTTAAGTTGGTGGTTTGCTGGTTGGCTGGCATGAAGGAAGTCGAGACCGCGAATGGTACCTCGGACGAGCGTTCAATTGTTTCGACAGAAAAGATGCCTGCTTGCACAGGTACTAGGCCCCATGTAACGAGAAGAATAGCAAACGAAGCCCAGAAAACAGGCCAGTGCCTATGAGCGTTAGTCATGCCCGTCATCTGACCTGTTCAAGATCCTATGGCCTTACCTACCCATCTTTGGCTGCCTTGAACGGTACTAATGGCAAGAAATCGAATGGATACTGTAACAACAGCGAATCTTTCCCCAATGCGCCGAATTCTTTGCTCAGCTGATAGTACGGCTCCATGCGTTTGGTCTCCAAGTCAATCCACGCCCAATAGATGCTGAAAACGACAGCAACGATTGTGGGAAAGTACAAATACATGAAGGCATGGCCCAATGGAAGGTCACTGATGCGAGGTGCAAATATGACACCGCCATCTTGCTGGCTTTGGTGGAGGAAAAATTGTAAAATCGCGATCAACGACCAGCATATCGCCGTCGTCAAGATGAGAACTGGTGCGCGCAGCGCTAGCGGCTTCCAAGTCTTGGTACCTAGCATTCGTCAATCGCCGATAACCTTGAATAGTTCAACAGTTGATACATACTCTGATGCTCTGTATGACGCGCAAATATTGAAACGATAGTTTTCGGTTTCTTAGGTCCTGTAGTATCTGGAAAGTCTGATCGCGCCACAGGCGCTAGGCTAGCATCCATGACGAAGAAAAGAATACGCGACGAGTAAGCAAACAAGAACCGCAATACAAGAAACACAAAGCAACGGGAGTAGATTCAGGCATTCTACACGTCGAAAGGATAGATACTTAACGGCACCATCGTGGAGCATAAGCGCCCCCAAAACTCACAGCGCGAGACTGCGCCGCATTGATGGATGTCACCCAATCATTTAGCGACCGCAATCCCAATTCGGATAAGAACCACAACGTCGGAATGGGACAACTGCGGGTAGTCGACGAGCCTCCAATGCGATGCTCGAGATGTGCGGGAAGTGGATCCATACTTTACTGCAAGAGTAGAAATGCAGGTACGGGTGGCTTTATTTGCAACACATTCTGTAGATCTGCTAGTGTCGCGGTCTTGGCTTTGCCGCTCATCGCATTGCGATATCTGACAACTATGCAACAAAAGTGGAAGGCTCTCATAGTCTGCAGGCTCGGATGCTATATTAGGGAGCGTTCGCGTAATGTCCAATGTCGGCACTCAGCGGAAAGCCCCAACTTCTCGCCTCCTACATGATGTGAGCAGTAGAAGGTGCGAACGCGCATATGAACTTACCACCATGTGCGGAAACCCACAGTTGATATGTCGATACCTAGATCTCGCAGTGCGCTAGTATCTAAATGACAATCGTAAGGCCTAACAGTACCATCTTTCGGTTCTTCGTCAGGTTTGAAGGGTTCCATATTGTCGAGGGGCAACCCCATGATGTCGGCAAATGTCTGGCAAATTTGCCATTTGGTCATCCGGTCTTCGGAGCTGAATTGGAGAACACTTGGTAGTTCACGGCTCCTGTATTCATCGTCAGCACTGGATGACTAGACGCGCACAACTATCCGTAATTTGAGCGTAGCTTACGTGGTTGCTGGATCAAGATACAGCTTCGCTATATCACGACACACTCGACCAACATCTTGAGTATTCGTAGGATATCGAAGCGCATAGTCATCAACTTGGATTTTTGGCTGGCCTTGTTCTATCTGTTGAGCGTTCCACAATTGCGACATGAGCACGTTGACTGCACTGTCTTTTGGCTCGTCGCAAGATCCGTAGAGGACTGGGACGCGGAGAACAACGACTTTGTTGTTTGCACCAGTCCTGCTGGCAACGTCAAGGACAGCTTGTTCGCCTTCCAGTTTACTTTGGCCATACCTGACGAATCTTGTCAGTCTAAGTTGGCACAACAGCCACCATACCCGGGACTTGTCATGTGCCATGAAGTGGGCATTGGTAGACGATCCAAGGTCCTCGTATTTACCATAAACTTCGTGTGTCAGATCTGGACTTACGCATTCGGTGGGCTCGGCGCCGAATCTGGCTTGTAAGGAGCTTCTCCAGGTTTCCCAGCAAAGACATAGTCCGTCGAGATGTAAATGAGAAAGATTCCTCGAGAGGCAGTAGCTTCAGCTAGAATCCTGCTTGCGTCTACGTTCAGTTTCCTCGCTGCTTCTGGGTCTTTGGTACAAGAGTCCGGAAAGCGGTTGGCAGCGCAGTGGACGACGACTTGCGGGCTGACTTCATCGAGCACCCTCAAGATCTCGTCTTGATTCAGAATATCCAGCTTCACTACATCTGGCGAGGTGATACGACTCAGCCCGGTGCCGATTGATTTCCAACCGTCTAGCGAGAACTCTCGTTGCACTTGACGGCCAAGCAGACCACTAGCTGCACTCTAGGGTCAGCTAGCAGTAGAGCACTGGTGAAGTCTGCTTTACCTCCAGTGATCAATGCTGTCTGTACCATTCTGATTACTTTGCAGACTGACAGGGCTAAGGAGCAGAAGTCTCGGTCGAGCAGGCAAATTGATGGGAACGACGGAGTGGTGGAGCTTTGGCAGCTTCATCGAGGGCGTGGATGCGAGCATCATCACGTGTTAGCGAGACCCTGAATCCCTGCAAGCTCGCCGCGACGGGTCGATTGTCGCGACGCAACAAGCAACCCAGAGTTTACACGAAACAATCACAGCCACCATGTCGACCATAGTAAAGGAAGCTTCCCAGAGCTCATACCCGTATGTTTAGGAAGCTGCGTTCGTGATATCCGCTCACCAAAGCAGTCCCGTCATCCCCAAGGACTTCAACGGCAACCAGCCAAAGACGATTCGCTTGTTTCCCCTCAGCAACTACACATTCGGAACCAAAGATGGCCAGCCCGAGGAGGACCCTTCGGTGCTCGCTCGGCTCAAGCGGTTAGAAGAGCACTACTCGGAGCATGGCATGCGACGAACCTGCGAAGGCATCCTGGTCTGCCACGAACACAACCACCCGCACATCCTTATGTTGCAGATCGCAAACGCCTTCTTCAAGCTGTACGAATTGTCATCGCCTATAACTGTTCTGGCTGACGTCATATAGACCCGGCGACTATCTCCGTGCTGAGGACGACGAGATCGAGGGCTTCAAGGCGAGGCTGAACGAGCGCCTCGCACCAGTCGGTACCCAATTCACTGGCGAAGGCGTCAATGACGAGTGGGTGGTTGGCGACACATTGGCGCAGTGGTGGCGACCCAACTTCGAGACCTTCATGTACCCTTTTATCCCTGCGCATGTCACCAGGCCAAAGGAGTGCAAGAAGCTGTACTTTATCCAGCTTCCGCGCAGCAGTAAGTTGACCTGCCTATCCTCCATGTTTTGGCCAATTGCTAATGTTTCGCAGAGGTCTTGAGTGTTCCGAAGAACATGAAGCTCCTCGCCGTTCCGCTATTCGAGCTCTACGACAATACCGCACGATACGGCCCACAACTCTCAGCAATCCCTCATTTGCTCTCGCGGTACAACTTCGAATTTGTCGACGAGGACGGAAACGTCGCAGCGTGCACGCCTGGTGTAGGTCCACCTGAAGGATACCGACCTCAGACCAAGGTGCTCGCAGGTGGAGATGGGGAAGACACCAGGATGGAGCAGAACGGAGATGGAACAGGTAGCGATATCACTCTCTCGTAGAGCGCTCTCTATCGCCACTCTACTCTCTGTGTTTTGTCTTGCTAATTCATACCCGGTGTCAGGCGTTCCAAGAGCGAAGGCACTTTGACGTGGCTGCTTTGGCCACGATGCCCGTGTTTTGACAGAAGGGCTCGATATCTCTGTCATGTCAATTTGGTACATATATCCGCGAGCGATGCACACACCTTCAGTCGCTACTACTGTGCGAACGTAGACGTGATGCTGGACTGGTGTACAGCTGAAAGCAGAGCTCTTCCGAACGAGGGCTCTACACGTGCTGTATAATGCAAGCTGCCATACGATACCGAAAATGCACCAATCAGAATGCGATATTGCGAACTTTCAGGCTTTCCCAATGTCGGCTTTGTTCACTCGTGACTCGAAATCGCGCAATTGGGGTGTCCTTCTGTGGTGAACCTTGGGTCGTTTCCCAATCTCTGCGACACCATACGCTTGATTGGTTGGCGACTCATACAATCTTAGGTCGTCTTCTGCTTTCTTCATCTACATCATATGAACCATGACAATGCTAGCGGTCGAACTTGTATGAGATTGGCTCGACCGCCTTGCGCTGGGGCTTTGCTGCTAGTTTACCAAAGATCTAGGAATCCGCCTCGAGTCGCCTTCATATAAAAGGCACTGGATTGTCCCACCGTCTTTTTCCTACCTCGAAAGACAAAGACTGCCTCCCGTCTTGTGCCCGCTGATCTGATCGAAGGGATCCTCACACCAAAGTAACCAAGACCCTATAGTTCCAAAACATTGCGTACTACTCACCCCTACTACAGCTTACTCCGTGTCGACTAATCAATCCAGGTCTCGACGAAAAATGCATTTCATCGTCTCCGTCTTTACCGCCGTGGCCGTCTTAGCCACGTTCACGATCGCCAGCGACGATGGCAACCGTATCGTTTGGCACGAACGCCCAGTCAGAGAGCAGTGGGGCTGCGTCACCACTTGCAGGGCTTCCTTTGTCAAGAACACCGAGTTCTACAGGACACAGTGCGCCGTCTGCATGGATAGGATCAGGAACACTGTGTGCCTTGGCTGCGCAGACGCCTTCAGGGCTGGAAGAAATAAGCACAACACGGACTTGATTTGCAACAGATGCCGTCATATTTGTACGTATTGTTGTACAAACCGCGTATGAGACACACTGACTTTGTGCTCGCACAACTAGCCGACTACGATTCTACTTCCGACTTCACAGATGACTCGATGTCGGACAAGGAAAAGTGGGAGGGTCCATCGGATCCCTAAAAAGCTTCACGGGAACCATATGCAACCAATTTTGGTAGCGATGGCATTGCTCTGAAATGGTGTTCCTACATCCATGGTTGTGGTAGAGAGTAGATTGGTAAGGATTAGGTGGATAGGGATTAGATTGGTAGCGAAGTAGAAACAAAAGCTATCGCCCATGAAACTTTGGGCACGAAACCCTGACTGAAGCGAACAACCCACGAACGCACTCTTTGTTCTTGGGCTTCCATTCGATGCCTCTGCAGTTACTTCCACTATGAGTCGTGACCTTGCATTTACTATAGTGGTGGGATTATACGTGAGTCGATCTCCTTTAGAACATGACAGTTGACTTACCCGATTGAAGATTTGTACCATGCGATTATAGATCCGACGTTCCGAAATGGGATGCAGCAATCTTGACCAGAGATAAGATTCATGCTGTAGGAAGGGCCGTCTCTGATCCCGCATTCGAGGCCAGTGTAGACCCATACCTTAGCAAAGTTTGGGGGCAAGACACCCGCAAATGGGCCGGCGGTTTGATAGGGTATCTCGGCGGCGACTGCCATCGTCGCTGGCACTGGTAGTGCTTCTGCAGTTGTTTCGGGTGCAGGCATGGCCAGAGAAGTGATCACCAAAGCGCTGAGGCCGACAAAGAAGGCGGAGAAGTGCATCGTGGCTCTATGGCTGGGTGAGACTCTGAGCTGGAAGTTGTTGAATTTGTTCCCATGGCGGTCATGGAATAGAGCTGAAGCCGCGCGTTATATACACGAAGCCTGCGATATTTCCACTACAGCGCTTTCCACATGCGGTCGGAGACAATGAACGTCCTTACGGCGAAAGTCATCCAAGTCATGGATGGACGCCGGCTACGCAAATCATTCTTGGATGTGTTTCATAGCCTGCGGGTTTGCGACCAGTGTGACCAAATCTGTGCGAAATGATATTGTGGTCAACAAAGACTTTTCCTCATGTGTCCAGCGTGTAGGACGACCTTGCATGGTAATCGTACAGTCCTTTTTTCCACACGTGACATCAATACTATATGCAAAACTGATCACAAGTACAATATCGCCATTTGGGAAATCTTTCTTTGCTGCGCGTGTTCCACCATGTGGTGTGTAGCAGTCAGTGTGGAATACCGCTAGTAGACCCAAGACGATGACAGCGCATGCGGCTAGAGTACCTGACGATAATCACATCCCCAAATCAGCCGTGCGTGTAGGACAGAGGTGTCAGTAGTCAAAAGCTAAAAGATCTTTGCTAGCTTCATGTAACCGGCACGGTAGCACTCACCTCTGAACTAACCTCACTACAGCTCATGTATCCAGTTCAACGATAACTGTTCCATCTTCCATGGATGAGGTTGTAAGCCACATCTTTCTTGATTACAATACAAGGCCAGACATTGTTTGCGTGTTTTCAGGGGAAAGCGAGTGTCAATAATTTCACGAGATCATATCGAGCTCCAGGTCAGACTGTTCATCAGTACGACAAGATTTGTTGCAAAGCGAGCAAATTACAAATTTCCACCTTCTCGGTAAACGTAATATACATTATGCTACAACAGACATTATATACTAAGTACGTAAGTAAAAGAGAGACTCGCGGGTGAGGTCGACATAAGGAAAGATTCGAAGACGAATGGTGCATAACGAGCGTTGCGACATCCAGTATGTGGGCTCAAAAAAACAACGGCAGCCTCATGGCAGTACGATCTGCACGGTCCTAGCAATGCTAGGAACACCCTCCTTTGAGATGACAAAGACGTAGTAGGAGCCTGGAATAAGAATACCGCTGTCATTGGGCAATGTAGCGGTGTACGTGCATCCCTCGCCCTTGATGTTTGAGAGTGGCACTCGTCGCTGGTCGGTGTTGACTGAGTGTGTGACGCTGCCGATGCGAACCAGGGTGAACTTGAGACCTGGTTCTGAGGTCTCGACTTGGATAGTCAGCTCGCCTCCAACTTTGACGCTTTCTGCGCTTAAAGAGCGAATGACAGGACGTGTTGCGGGAGTTCCGTCAGTATTGAACAGGTACGGCGGCGAGAAGATTTGGCCATCGGCGTGGTCGACGAGTTTGTTGCAATTGGCGGAGCTGCGGCCGACTCCCTGGGCGACGTAGCAGAGACCGCCACCACCGCTGAAGACACGTCCGTCGGCTAGCAAGATACTAACCGAGTGATAGTTGCGAGGTACGGCCTGTGGGGCAAGGACCTTCCAGGACTTTGTGGCTGGGTCGAAAAGTTCCGGGTAGAGAGCTCCATCGTCATCTGTGAACACCTTCGATCGTTTTTGGCCACCACTTACAAGGACCGTTCCGTCAGGCAAAACGACCGCATTGGAGAAACCGCGAGGATAGGTCATATCCGCGACACGCTCAACCCTTGCAGGAGAGTTCGGCTCGTCAATGGTAGTGATGTGGGCCCTGGCGTTGGCATCTGAGTCTGTGTAGTCAGGAGCACCACCAGCACTGAAGATCTTGCCGGCGACGGCATCGTACATGACAAAGATACCGCACATCGCGTCATCAATTGGGTCACGTATACCAGCGGCGACTTGCGATCCGGTTCCCTTTGTGCCATACCAGTTCATAGCTTTGCTAGGACCGGCTTGGAAAACAGAAGCGTTCTTCCAACCAAACAACCACGCATGGTTGTCTTCGCGCCAGATTCCTTCATGATCGGTCGTGAGCATAGCCTTCATCCTTGCGTTTGGCAATGCTGTCCAGGTGTTGGTGGAGGGATCGTAAACCTCGCCGTCTTTTCCCTTGCGGGGACCAGAGTAGGCACCTCCGATGGTGAACACGCGATTGTCGGATGTCGTCGTGGATGATTGGTAGCCACGGGCCATCTTCCTAATTCATATCAGTACCATTCTCTGATGACAATATTTGAGGAGACGTACATGTCGGGGGCGCGAGTGAAAGCATTCGAAGCTGGATCGTAGAGACTGGCTGCAGAAGCATCTGACCCTCCTTGAATCAAGAGCTGGCCATCTTGAAGACTGCTCATTGCAGGACAGAACATGTCGTGGTGAGTGTTGCTGACTGTACGGGCCGAAACAGCTCCACTGTGAAGACTGTCAGCATAGGCCGGTAACCTAATGTCAGTATGGCTTACGTATTGAAGTTGTAGTCCGCAAACTGGGTTCGTCCACCAGCACCACCGAAGGCGTCAGCTCCCCAACTAGAGAAGACGAGAAGACGTTGTGAGACAGGATACTCAGGAACGACATATGCGGCAACAGGGATGACAGGCAGGCGAATGAGATCTGACCATTCACCGTCTTTCGCGGGCGCGGGCGCGACGTTTAGACGCATCACATCGTAGCGTTTGTCGGTCGACCAGATCAAAGTGTTACTCCGTGAGTCGGCTTTGATGTGGCAAGCCATCTTTGCCGAGTCGTAAACGGCTGCGTTGCACGTAGCCCAGTTGGCACACAGGTAGGCGCAATCATCGAAAGTCCTTATACCCTGCCATATCTTTTCACTTGGTCCGCGGATATCGGTTCCTGGACAGATGCTGTATTGTTTCTGGTATTACAGTATTAGTTTGTGAAAATATGGTGTCTCCTTTCGAGAAAGCGAAAACAGACTTACCCGGTTTCTATGATAAGTCCACTCGTTGTGAGGGCAACGAGCGATGTTGACCTGCTCTGCTTGGATGACTTGGAAACGGTCATTGGCAACCCAAGTCAGGCCAGTAAGATCTTTGAAGTGGCAGTCTTTCGTCCGGGTATCAAAGACTGCCTTGAAACAGTCCATGCTCTGGTCGCAGAGTTTCGCGCATGCTGTAACCGAAGTAACTCGCTTTATTGACGTCGAAGGTCCAGTCAGATCGGTACCAGGACATACTCGATATCTGATACCTTCCGCTCCAGTGAAAACATCGTCAGTACCCGGGCAAGCATTAAGGGCGTGTGTAAAATGTAAAAGAGTGGCTGCCGAAAGCACGACGAAGAGATTGCGGACCTGCATTCTGGATACGAATTCAGACAACTGGCCTGAAGCAAGAATCGCAGTTCTGGCGTCAACTTCCTATATACTCGTTCCAGCTATGGTCCTGTACTTGTGACCCACACATAGTAGTTTGCAAAAGTGGATACCTTTGAAACAAGCGGGAGGATTGTAGACTTAACATCATATAGGGTAGCGTACTACTGAGATAGGAACTGTTCGTGAGTAGCTACCCTGTATATGTTCACCTATATATCGTATTTTAGTATGTTCGATAGCGCTAAAGGCTCCAAGTCCGGAGCTGCCAGGGGTTCATAGCAACGGTAGCGGGCCGAGACACCCAGCAAGGTTAGTGGTGATGCCACTATCGGTATGCTCGGCCTTCCTGGAGTCATGTCGTTGACTGCGCCTCAAGGAGATGCTCGAAAGGATCGCGGTTGTTTTGTCGTGATGTGGGGTGCTGCAACGCCGTAATGAGCTATTAGCGAACGCAAATGCGTACACCCGAGACTGACACAAGGTCAGAAAAGGTATGAATCTTGTCTCAGCTGTCGCTATGCCATAGTCTATGGCGAAGTACACGTCCTGAATAAGTGATCGAAGTATTACGGCTTCATACAAGCCAGCCGGCTGATGGCTGGTTCCCTGTCAGGCTGCTTGAAACGCCAAGGCTATCGCTCCACTCCACCCCTGCGCCCATCAGGGAGACGTTATCTACAAAAAAAGAACTCCAGTTGAATAACCACCGTTAAAACTCTGCCCCTGTTCTCAGCGCATGAGATATCGAGAAACAAGTCTATTGAAAATACAGTCGCAGACCCGCACGGCTTTAAAACGGCTCATGCAAATGCGCCGTATCATGATAGTATGGAGTCGCGACCGCGATAACAACACTAGACGAGCAAGTAGTAACAGACGTCGGCACATGACCTGGGGTACACGAGATAGTTGAGATACGCCGTTGTAGATGCGGATGGGGGTGCCGGAACGTTGGGTGCTACACCGGATCGCTGACTCGGAACTGAAAGGAGTTCGGTAAATATGTCATGACAGCCTGAACATCCTGGACGTTAATACCTGAGTCGGTCTAACGATACCATGAGATCCTGTCATGGTCACGGTCTCCATCGGACACGGTCAGGTATCGTCTTAGTCTTTGAGGACACAAATCTTGATCCTTGATACGACAGCTTCACCATCCTTGACCAGGCATCGCGCTCCAATTAGGAATTTGCCAAGTCCATGGACTACCGTTAAAGTTGATCGGAGCCTGTGTGAGATCCATAGGGAAAACTCCACTGTCTATGTTCATGCCATCGGTAACTCCTAATTGGGAACCAAGACTTCCCAAACCCATGAGCTCGGATGTCTGTGGGTTGGCGCTATCGGAACCTGGTGTCTGGAACTGCACCTCCGCCGCTTTTTCGTCCACAAGTGCCATCTTCCGTTTGATGTCCGTCACAATCTTTGGTGGCTCTGACTGTGCAGATACTGCCTCGCGCGCGGACCAAGCTTGAAGTACGAGTCCCGCAAATATGGTGAAGAAGGGGTTTTTCGGTTTTGTTTCGATTGGACTGTCCTTTACCTCGATATCCATCAAACGAGCGGCGCAGTTGTCGCTCATCGCCTGCCACGATCGGTCTGCATGTTCGCCTAGTGGCCGCCTTTTCAACGCTTGAACAAGATGAACATAGACGGGAAAGGGGAAATTCAAGTAGACGATCCAACGGAAGTTCTTGATGAGGGGTGATGTCATGAGCATTGTATCGCACTCAAGCAGCCGGAGCGCAAAAGCAAGACCGAGGTCGCGTTGCTCGTCGCTTTCCTGTCCAAACTTCTGCGAATTGGTCGATAAGTAATTTGCGAATCCGATCTTTGCAAGTGATGCGCGTGTCGTCCATATAGTCAGGAAGTGCAACGGGTTCTGGGCATCGCAATGCGCAAGATACTTTCGCTCCATCGTCGAATCGAACTCTGTAAGTTCATCGAATTCTGAATGAGCAGAGACGGAGGCCTTCTTCGAGAACGTTTTTAGGGCTGGGTTGATAAAATCCAGATGAGAGGGGCTTTGACGCACGAATTCGCCAATCTGACTGCGTATCACTGCAAGAGGGAGTATCCGAAGTCAGTGATGTCTCACATGTATTTTAAACAGTCAGAACTCACCTGCAAACAGTGCTTCGGATAAAACCCCGAACTCAGCAGGCTGAGTGCTCATCTCGGCCCGTAAACTGAAGTCATTGACATTGAGCGGAGGTTTGCAGTCCCAAGTTGGAAGCAAGCTAGTGGTCTTGCACTCAGTCATCTCGGCCATACGGTTATCGTAAAGTGTAAGAGACCACCACAGCCTTCTGCGGAGCTCGGCCTCGAGCACGGAGTGCCTGGCGTTGGTAGATTCTGTGTCGATACCCATTCGCTGGGCAATGCGAACAGCAGCTCCTAGCATAGACGACAGTGACCGTGGGTCTGTGTCAGGCTTGAGTGATATCAAGTAGAGATGAAGAGCTGTCAAACATTCTCTATCGCTGGATTTCAAAAATTCACAGTTCACTAGCGCCTCTCTTGCACCCACCTGATAACCTCTGATAATTTCTGATCTACGCCTTCCAAACATCGCTTGGCACTGCTCTTGATCCAGACTGAAGATAGCCATGCAGTAGATTGAGAACATGAGAGCCTCCAAATTAGGATCGATGTTGGAAATGTCGCTAGCGGCATCGATGATGCGTGCTTGGAGGGTGGGGGTATGGGTAAGCTTCAGCAATGGATCAACATTTTCCAGGTACAGTTGCCAGAGCTTGAAGATCTGGGCTTGTGGTGGATGTAAGGTTGAGAGGCTGACATCTGCGCTACGCGAGCAAAACAGCAGGTCCTCGCTGCGGTGCAGTTCGTGTGCGTAGAGACTAAACATGGTGGTACAAAGTCAGTGCATGCTACACATGCAATTTGTGTAGAGACACTCACTAATCCCATGCTTTCACAATTTGTGCTTGTCGTAGTGCGTGTCGAGACGAAGAACTGTGGTCAGAACCATCGTCGCTGGCGTTATCATCAGCATCGTATGCTCTTCGGTTCATGGCATGCCAAAAACTCCTATTGCGATTAGAAGTGTTTCTTCCCAGTGCTACAGCTTCTTCATACTTGGCTTGGGAATTCTCGGCATCTCCTGTGGAGGATGGCTGAGTCCTAGTGTGCTCCTTATCACGACTGTCGCTTCTTTCTTCGGATCGCGTTGGCGGGTTCGAAAACGCATGCAAGGCTTGGAAAGCAATGCCGTTTTTCGTAAGGAGATCCTCATAGTGGCGCAGGCGATCGAGCAACTCTCGCTCAGGAAATCTACGGCGTCTCTGCCGGGGTATTGTCGCAGCGGATATACATTGTGTACCAGCCTTGGTACAGTTGGAACAAGGATATTTTCGATCGCACTTGACCTTTCTTTGCGCGCACAGCACGCACGAAAGTACGCGCTGCGGCTTGCTTGCAGCAGCTAGTGGAGATAGAGCATCAGCACTGAGCTCAGGCGTAGGTATGTCCGAAGACATATTCAAGACGTTACTCTGCCCGCTGAGACCGAACTGGCGATCACGTATAGCAGCTGAGAATGTAAGAGACACCCTCAATAGCTGTGGGTGGGGAGGCGACAAATATCAGGCAACCACGCGCAAGCCGCTAAGCAGGACCCTGCTTATTTCCGGGCAACACATTATCGAGCTGAACACATTGAATGGGAGCATTGTCGATTGATGCGGCTAATACGGCCCTGGCGACGTGAAAGGCGTTCTGTCATGATGTCAACGGGGTGCGAGTGTCTAGAGAACGTATGGGGCTTACGTAACGCGCGCTCGCGTTGGTTTCAGTCGCGTTCCTCCAGCCGTTCACGCTCTGCTTAAGGCTGGCTTGTAGTGGCCTCGCATAGTCCATCAAAAGCGTTTTAATGCATGTCCACTTCATCTATACATGGATACGCGTACTTTACACGCGCAGATATGGCGACGCTCGTTGTTTACAGAAGAAACTCCTCTCTGCACGAAACAGTATAGCTTGAGCTTACGCGCACATGTCACCCCTGACCTCCTTCTAGAGAAGATATTGCGAAGATGGATAATTGACTCCAGATTACCTGGCAGGTGTTGGGCATGAGATAGTGTCTACGATGTAGACTCGATTTGACTGTAAGCCGCTCGGCCAGATCTAACACCCGACACCATCACGTGCTCTTCGACATAAGTCCTGACTCCTAGGACGACGGAATACAACGACATACCATAGCGCCAGTATAGACTCCAAAGATATTCTAGCTATGTTAATTCTCTCGCTTGTTTCGGGGATCTGCAAAAGCTGTAAGCTCCCCTTGTTCACCAAGGCAGCTCGCGCACCATGTCGGACATTTCTATTCCCCGAATGCATTCGTGTAGCAAGACACACTTCTCGGATTCTTGCACGTACCGAATGTACATATAATAGCCAAGGCTTCGTTTCCATGTTCGTAACACATCAAAAATCAAGCTTCTCTTCCATTCTTGGCTCGATCCTACCAACGTTTACATAATGACTACATCAACTCCGACTGACCCTCTTCCGGAGGCACGACCGTCCACCTTCACCCAGGATACCGAGAAAGACGACTTGACTCCGCCCCCGAAAACAAACGAATATGCCGATGCGGAGAAGAACTACGATCCTAAGTCGCTCAAGTTCTGGCTTATCGTCATCTCGATCTATCTCGCCTTCTTCCTCGTCGCTCTGGATCGCATGATCATTGGTACGCGAATTTCATATATGCTAGATTCAGTACTAACGAGTCTCAGCTACTGCTATACCGGCGATCACGAACACATATGGCTCCATTGCAGATATTGGCTGGTACGGCAGCGGCTATATGCTTACGTGCGCAATCTTCAATCCACTATTTGGAAAGATATACCAGCTGTACAGTACGAAATGGACATTCCTAATGTCGATCTTCATCTTTGAGGTGGGAAGTGCTTTGTGCGGGGCTGCACCTACTTCCGATGTTCGTAAGTAATACGCAAAGCCATAAGGTCTTCAGCATCCTGACCTTCATCATAGTCATCGTTGGTCGCGCAATCGCTGGCATAGGAGCGGCAGGCATTCAATGCGGTGCGGTCATGATCATTGTTCCCCTCGTCCCACTACGCAAGCGACCCGTTTTTACTTCTTTTTTCGGCCTCGCATTCGGAGTGTCATCTGTATTGGGACCCTTCGTTGGAGGCACCTTCACGGACAGCGCGTAAGCTATTCGATCTGCTCCTTGAATCAGTGCTGACCATATATTAGGACCCTGACATGGAGATTTTGTTTCTACATCAACCTTCCTGTGGGCGCTTTGGCTTTTGCTACCGTCTTCTTCTTCTTACATCTCCCCTATACGCCGAAAGAGAAGCTGTCCATTTTCGCGCAGCTCAAGCGCCTCGATCCAATAGGCCTCACTTTTTTCGTGCCTTCGATGGTATGCCTCATCATGGCTCTGCAGTGGGGAGGTACGACCGATCCCTGGTCGGCACCGAGAATCATTGGCCTGCTCGTGACTTTCGTAGTCACGTTCGTCGCGTTCCTAATTGTGGAGTTTACAATGCCAGACACGGCTATGGCTCCGCCTCGAGTCATTTTGAACCGTTCTATGGGTGGTGCCATGCTTTTCATCTTTCTTCTCGCTGGCGGCATGATGAACGCTGTGTACTACCTCGCGATCTGGTTCCAGGCAGCCCAGGGCCAGTCTGCCATGCAGGCTGGTGTACGTACGATACCGATGGTCCTGTCACTCGTTCTCTTCGGTATCATCACAGCGGTGGCTACCCAAAAGATCGGATATTATGTTCCTGCTATGCTCCTTTCGCCCATCCTCGCATCGATCGCTAGTGGCCTCCTTTCTACACTTACCCCACACTCCCACGCAAGCAAATGGATCGGCTATCAAGTATTCTACGGGTGTGGACTTGGCGTTGGAGCACAAACGGCAAATCTGGTAGCGCAGACTGTGTTGCCCCGTTCAGACGTCTCTCTTGGCATGGCGATGGTAAGTGGTGCCTATACGAAATGCATATAAACATACACTGACTTCGCATCTTCACCTCTGCAGATGTTCTTCATGAATCAACAGGGTGGCGCCATCTTTCTTGCTGTTGGGCAGAATCTGTTCTCGACTCAACTTGTGGAGCGGTTATCCGGCATTGCCGGTCTCGACACCAAAGCCATCATCAACACTGGCGCCACAGAGCTTCGCAAAGTGGTGCCGGCGAATGAGATTGACACGGTGGTTTCAGCTTATAGCTATTCATTGACACGAGTGTTCATCTTATCAGCAGCCCTCAGCGCTTGCGTAATGATCGGGTCGCTGATGGTTAAGTGGGTAAGCATCAAGAAAGATGCTCCGAATCCAGAGAAAGCGGTGTCGCAGGACGTGGAAGCAGGTATTGATGCGAAAAGTGAGCGCTGAGAAGGCTGCCGTTATTTGGGTCAGGGTAATTGACACCAATCGGGGCATTTAGTTTGTGTTGGAAATGTATATGCAACAAGGCAAGAAAATGAAAGTAGTTCGAATAGCATATTAACAGCCTCGTTTGACTCAGCCCTTCCACACTGTTGAGGTCACCAATGGCATGAATACACAATACATGCTTGACACTGATTGTTCAATTCTTTCGTCCCTATAGTTGTCAGGACGACGTTCGCGTCACCAAACGCTGCATCATACTATGCAAGACGAGGATCGAACAAATGCGGACACTGCAAGCGCTTTCCCACAGTCCACGTTGGCTTAGAATATGGAAGCCCACAAATATTAAGGGCCTTGTAGATTTCTAAGATACATTTCAAAAAAGAAGACATGACTTTCGATGAGCTTCGGTATAGCAGACAGAGTAAACAACAGGATGGCAAAGGAGAAAGTTGAAGAATTTCGGTTTCTTCCGTGACTAAAATGTATGATTTCTTTTGACAGTGCCAATGACGCGTCTAGACAAAACCCTGTTCTTCATGATTGACTAGCCAGATTACTAACGTCAGCACTGCGTATCCTCTCATGAGACACCATTAGTTCTTTTGGAAACCACTCCGCCAATTTCCCACCTGGCCTTCCTGGAACCTTTGGTAATTCATCGTCTTCACTTCCGGCAATCATGATACCAAGAGCTGCTCCTGAAAGCCAGGCCCACACCATGCCCTCTCCGGAGAAACCTGCTGCAATCCACTCTCCACAATGGTACTTGTCGCTCGACGTCCGCTTTTGTTGTCTCGTATCCCGCCCTGTTAACTTTGTATCCAAGCGACCGACTAGTGGAAGAGAATCTCCTGTCAGGCCGATGATACCTGACCAGGTTTGCTTCAATTCGGCACCAACACCCCAATTTGGATGAAATATCGCTGGAAAAATGCCTGCAATGTGTGTAGTGGTCAAAGGGTCGAGCGGAGAGCCATCGTCATATCGACCGACTTGATCGATACCTTGCTTTAGCGATCGCAGGAAACCGCCTCCGATCATCAGATCTCCTTTGGAATCACCTGCGGCTGGTGGCCTTTGTGTGACGTAGTCAAACCCCTCACCGTAAACAACACTCCAGGAGTGCATGCCATCAGCATATGCGAAATTTTGTCCTGGTTTTTGAGCAGACATATGGGCTTGTGCACCCACGATCTTGCTGCGTAGTCCTGGGACGAGCTGACTAGCGAAGGCGTTGGTAGCGTGAACTACGTGTCGGACAAATACAGTTCCTCGAGTAGTCTGCAAAGCGTACGGGAAGCCTTCCGGGGCATCTTTTGGAACACTTATCGACTCTACAGGGGTATTCGTCTCAACAGAGAGACTATGTGAGAATTCGTCCAGAATGCCACGCCAGATAGATGCAACAAACCGGTACGCCCAAATAGCCCCTGCTTGGTAGGATAAAGCACCGACGACGCTATTATTGACGCCAAACCTCTGTCTTTATTAGTTCCTGGGTCGTCTCGATTAGTTGAGGGATGTCTCAAACCTCATGTGCTTGATTGCTATTCCATACTGCAATCTCAATTTCTGGCAACCACCTCTTCAATTCGTCAATATCGGCGACGGCCTTGGAGAAACTTTGCTCATCCAGGAAAAAGTCAACAGTCTCGACCCTCCGAGCTTCGGCAGCATTGATGCCTTGGCTTTGACATAATTCGATCAAACAATTGATATGTAGAGATTGAAAACGCGCCAGTGCAGCAGCGCGATCTTTTGGGAAGAGCTTGCTGAATCGAGAAAAGGACTCATATATCGAAGGTTTGATGTGGCCGCCATTTCGAGCGGTGGCACCGCTGCATAGCTGTCTCGCGTCGAAAACGATCACCTTTTCATTCGTACAAATGTTACGACGGCGTCGCTCGTGTAACAATGACCGCGCGACAGCAGCGCCGGCGATTCCGGAACCAATGATAGCCACATCTGCGGTCTGCGGCAATTTGGGCGAACTTACATTAACAAGTTCAGGATATGGAGGATCGTTGAGCCAGTACGGCTGGGATGGTTTGGGGCTTGGGAGACCTGGAGGCTGCGATGCACGCTTCAAAGCCTGATTGAACTCGGTAGACAAAGCTTTCAGAACGGAAATTGTTGAAATTAAGACTCTCCATGTGTTCTGCAAAAGCGAAAGCACTGCCCCCATTTTGATGTAGATGATTTGTGAAGTTCCGAAAATGATTGGGAAACCTGCTTGTCTTAGAGAACTGGAGAAAGATCCTAGAGCAACACGTAACGCTATACGATGTGCTTATCGTGATTAGGCTTAGCTACAATACCTACAGGCCCACTATTTTCACAACTACCTCAAGGTTCAATTCCACGACTTGGATTTCCAGAACAACCGAAGATATTAGCCGATTGTTAAATGGTACACAGTAGGTCCGCCCGGTAGGCTACAGGGTGTGTGAACAGTAGCGCACATCGCCGTTGAAGCCTTTGCTAATTGGGGGTCCTGCATAGCTTCAAGATGGGTATCTGACAACGGACCGGATTCAACTTCCAGGACGGAAGACATCAGCCAAGTTTTCATCGGTAAATAATAAGCTTATCTGGTTTTCCTGTCACATACGACCATAGGACACTGAAAATTAGGCTTCCCGTCCGCTCAGCCATATACAAGCAGTGTACCGGCGGATTAGTAGTTAGGTGGGTGACCACTAGCGAATCCCCGCTGTTGTATGTTTTTGCGCCTTTTTGTTCCTCGCAAGGAAAGGACGGAGAGAGTGTGCTGGATCGTGGCGGTTTGCTACACAAGGCGAGCACTGGCGTAATAGAAGATGAGGCGGGCAACTG
The DNA here is from genome assembly GCF_001642055.1 of Alternaria alternata. Lineage (NCBI taxonomy): Eukaryota > Fungi > Ascomycota > Dothideomycetes > Pleosporales > Pleosporaceae > Alternaria > Alternaria alternata. The sequence goes on along the minus strand of NW_017306222.1, from coordinate 63,506 downwards.
CTTCACTTTTTGTATATTGGCGGACGTTTTGGGAACTGAGGATCTATCATTTTTCGTGTATCGTGAAAACCGAAGGTGAATCCGCCTGTAACGCCAACTCCAATGCATATGAAATCCTATCTTTCATCGAGTATCCACTTTAACCGACCCATCGCCTGGCACTCTTGAACATGCGCGACCACGGGCCGAGCTCACCCCATCCTTCGGTATCCCGTGGGATGTAGCTACCCACCTCCTTCAAGATGGTTCGCTCGGGGTGCGGCATGAGCGCCAACACCCTTCCATTGGTACTCCTCACACCGGTGATACCCATTGGACTGCCGTTGGGGTTGTATGGGTATGTCTCGGTCTGCTTTCCGTAGTTGTCGACATAGCGGAGGGAGACGAGGTTCTCGTTGTACAGGGTTTGTGGGCTGGAGACAGAAGAAGCCGAGTTAGAGAAGTGAGCGCGTCCCTCGCCGTGTGCGGTGACAATGGGAAGTTTGGAACCGGCCATGCCGTGCAAGAAGACGGATGGTGGTGTGTTGGGTCCTTTGGGATCGAGAACTTCAACCATACAGACACGCGCCTCGTATTGCTCGGATGCGTTGCGCTCGAAGCTTGGCCATAACTCCGCACCAGGAATGAGTTCCTTAAGCTTGCTCATGAACTGGCAGCCGTTGCAGACACCAAGAGCAAAGGTGTCTGGGCGGTTGAAGAAGGTTTGGAACTCTTTGCGTGTGTTGGGATGCAAGAGGACGGACTTTGCCCAACCTTGACCTGCGCCGAGTACATCACCGTAGGAGAAACCACCGCAGGCTGCAAGACCCACAAATCCAGCGAGTGAGACTCGTGAAGAGATGATGTCAGTCATGTGTACATCAATGGCAGTGAATCCAGCTTGATGGAAAGCGAATGCCATCTCTGCTTGACCATTCACACCTTCTTCGCGAAGAATGGCCACACGCGGCTTGGCAGTGAAAGGTGATTTGAGGTTAGACATGAAGGGTAGGATATTTTCAGCGGGTTTGAAGGTGAGGTTGTACGAGAGACCAGGGTCCTTGTCGTCGAGGATGCTCTTGAATTCGGTGTCGGCGCAAGCAGGGTTGTCACGAAGCTTCTGCATCCGGTACGAGGTCTCCGCCCAGCGTTGCTGAAGCTTCTGGCGGCTGTTGCGGTAAACGCATTGAGTGCCGACATAAAAGGAAACGTCTTGTTTGGGCGCTTCTGCGACACGACCGATCTTCTTGATCATACCTGGAGGTGGTCCGCAAGTTGCAAAGCAGCGGTTAAAGGCAACTTCATCCTTCTTTCTGACCTGGAAGACAGCTCCGAGCTCTTCGTTGAACAGTGTTTCCAGTACGTCCTTGGGCTCGCTCGACGAGGCGACGCCATCGAGCATGATCTCAACACCGCATCGTCCGGCAAAGGCCATTTCAGCGAGGGTTGTGAAGAGACCACCGTCAGACCTGTCGTGGTAGGCGAGGACGATTCCAGAGTCATGGAGTTGTTCGATAGCGTCAAAGTAGTCCTTGATGATATCGGCATCGTAGACATCAGGCGCTTCGTCGCCAACCTGCCCGAATGTCTGCGCCAAAGCAGAGCCGCCCATGTGCTTCTTGCCCGCTGCTAGGTCGACAAACATAAGAATCGTCTCACCAACGTCTTCGACTCTCTCCAGGGCGGGCGTCCAGGTTCGGTCAATGCGGTTGACAGGTGCAAACGCCGTAATGACGAGCGACATGGGTGCAGTAACTTCCTTGGCCTCCCCGTTGTCCGACCACTTCATCTTCATGCTCATTGAGTCCTTGCCGACGGGGATAGATATACCAAGTTTAGGGCAAAGATCCATGCCGATGGCCTCAACAGCCTCGTACAGAGCTGCACCCTCTCCGGGATGACTGCTTGCGGACATCCAGTTGGCCGAGAGTCGGACTCTGGCAAGCCTATCGAAGAGACTCGCTGCAGCGATGTTCATCAGAGATTCCGCCACAGCCATCCTGGCGGATGCTGCTGGGGAGATGAGCGCCAGTGTAGGCTTCTCACCCATAGTCATAGCCTCGCCAGTCTTGACACCAGCCAGCAGCGATGTAGCTGTTACCGATACATCAGCCACCGGGGTTTGCCACTTGCCAACCATCTGATCGCGAGCGGTAAGGCCGCCCACAGTTCGGTCTCCAATAGTGATAAGGAAAGACTTGGATCCTACAGCTGGGAGAGTGAGAACTCGGTCTACGGCCTCAGCGACCAAGCCATCCTTAGGCGTGTCAGGGATGTACATTGACAAGCTGCTGTCAAAAGCAGGAAGCCTCAGCTTGCGGCTCTCAACAATGCGCGACATCTTTGGTGGCTTTCCAAACAGTGTAGCCATTGGAAGGTCGATGGGTGTAGGGTTCTCCTTGGAGTCCCTGTCATTCAGCACCAGACGCTGCTCTTTGGTCGCTTTGCCAACAACGGAGTAACCGCATCGCTCTCGGTGGCAGATGCGCTTGAACAGGTCGAGCTGATCAGGACTGACTGCAAGTACATACCGCTCTTGAGCCTCACAGCACCAGATCTGCAGTGGGCTCATGCTCTTGTCAACGTTGTCTATCTCGCGTAGCTCAAAGATGGCACCAAGACCAGAGTCGTGAACGAGCTCGGGAAGTGCGTTTGACAGACCACCCGCTCCGACATCGTGAATGAAGAGGATGGGGTTCTTGTCGCCCATTGAGCGGCATGCGTCGATGACTTCTTGCGCACGTCTCTGCACCTCGGGGTTGCCTCGCTGCACACTGGCAAAGTCGAGATCGACCTTGCCCTCGCCGGATTGGATACTGGATGCCGCACCGCCACCGAGACCGATAAGCATGGCGGGTCCACCGATGACGAGGAGATGCGAGCCAGCTGGTACAACGTCCGGGTCCTTGAGCGCGTGCTGTGGCCTGACCGTTCCGACACCACCTGCTAGCATAATAGGCTTGTGGTATCCTCGTAACTCTGACTCCTTCTCGTTTGTGAAGACGCGCATAAGCATGGTGCGGAAGTAGCCCGTGGTGCATGGGCGACCGAACTCGTTGTTGAACTGGGCGCTGCCGATGGGTGCCTCGAGCATGATGTCCTGGGCACTGGCGATGTGCGAAGGCTTTCCGACATCTTTCAGCTCCCATGGGCGCTCAAAGCCCTCGATGTTCAGGTCAGACACAGTGAAGCCTGCCAGTCCGGCCTTGGGCTTGGAACCCCTTCCGACAGCTCCCTCATCTCGAATCTCACCTCCAGAGCCCGTAGCCGCTCCCGGGAACGGTGAAACGGCGGTCGGGTGATTGTGTGTCTCGACCTTGCAGAGGATGTGTACCGTCTCTTTGGTGCCGTGCCACTCGCCTGTGAGATCGTTGGGCGCCCAGAAGCTGGCCTCCTCGCCGTTCAAGACGGCAGCGTTGTCGCTGTATGCGCTTACGACGTGGTTGGGGTGCTTCTGGTGGGTGTTGCGGATCATGCCAAACAGCGACATGGACTTGCGCATGCCGTCGACGGTGAACTCGGCATTGAACTGCTTGTGTCGGCAGTGCTCCGAGTTGACCTGGGCAAACATGAACAATTCGACGTCGACCGGGCCTCTCTTCAGCTCCTGTGTGTAGGCCTCGACGAGATAGTCAATCTCGGACTTGTCCATAGCCAGGCCCAGCTCCCTGTTGGCGTGGTCCAGGGCGGCGTGGGCGCTGTTGTACTCGTCGAACTTGATGGTCGTCGCCTGGGCCGGCTCGCTCTCACCAAAGATGGCATCGAGATTCGGGGCGGTGCGGCTTATCGTCTGCGTCATGCGGTCGTAGAGGTGGTCGCGGTTGGGGATCTCGTCGGCCTCGAGGGTGCGGTCGAAGGTGGCGGCGATGACCATGCCGCGCTCGACGCGCTTGACTGCATTCTCAAGGGTGCATGTGCGCGCAATCATGGAGGCGAGGGAGCTCCATGGCGATATGGTGCCAGCCCGTGGGCAGACGTAGAAGAGGACCGTGTTGGCGTCGCGAGGTTCGCCGCCGCGGTGGACGGCGTCGAGGAGGGCCTGGGAAAGGCGGTCGTCGCTGCTGGGGTACTCGCCATAGTGGAGGAGTTGCTGCAGTGTCTTCAACTCGTCGTCGCTGAGTTGCTTGAGGGGGTTGACAAAGTGCACCCAGAGCGAGCGCACTTCCTTTGCGCCAATGGCCTGGGCTAGGCGCTGGAGACGGAAGTCGGAGTAGGCCGACGAGCCCGGGAGGATGAGATATGGGTCCTCGTTTGACGCCATCTTGTGTGACGCCTAATCGGTTTGTTCGAGTCGATATCGCGGGTGTCCGAAGACAAGAGCGATCACGGCCGTCTTCACATGGATGGCGGGGGAGGGGAAACTTTCACAAAAAAAAATCGGCGCGCGTCACTGCCGCCGCATCCTTGTCCTCCTCCGATGTACACTCCATAGAGGGCAACTTCTCGCTTTAGTGTCCATTAGACACAGCGCGATTGCGCAAATCTCCTGCACGTCTCCGGCTATGCTGCGAGTTTCTAGTATTCCATCTTTTCTTCTGCGCTCTTAGAAGGCGCCGCCGAAATCTACCACGATTGGGCGCGAACGTACATATCTCTCTCCTGGCCCGACATCGCAATGATATGCAACCCGGTTAAGAAGACCATACCTTGACGGAAGCCCGACGGGAAATGCTGTATACAATTCCGAAATACATTAGTCGTTGTGCTGATTCGATGTTGTCGGCTATAATCGGCACCCGTTTGACCAGCGTCCATACGCGCATACAATTATGGGACATGATAAGCGTGTCGGTGTCGGTATATCAACTACCCAAACACCAAGCGCTAACTACAATCGTGAGGTAGACAAGACAGCAGCGTTTCTTGTTCCTTCACTTCTTATACATCTTATTGTCTCATAGCTAAACTGCATCGTATACAATGCCTAAGCACATCGCCATCGCCGGTGCTGGTATTACAGGCCTCGCGTGTGCCTACCTGCTCTTGGAAGCTGGCAACAAAGTCACCATTGTAGCGCGAAACTTATATGGCGACAAGTCTACTGAATGGGCTAGTCCATGGTCAGTCAGCTATGGCTTCGACTCTACCATGACATGTCACTAACCTGGTCGACATTTGCAGGGCAGGTGCCCTCCTAGCACCACATCCTAACACTGGTTTCAATGATCTCCAACTGGCATCAATCAACTTCTACAGCCATCTTCTAGATACGGTCCCGGAAAGTGGAGTAAAGGTTAGCTACTTCTAAACCCGGTTAAACATTTACTGAATCTAGAGTAAGAGGATTCGCATAACCGAATACTACGATGATAGACCCCGAACAGCACCTGTGTGGTACAGACCTTATATGCAAAACTTCCAGATGCTCCAAGAATCTCAACTTCCCCCTGGCGTTACACTAGGCTACTCTTACAATGGACTCGTCGTCAACCCGAACGACATCCTCCCCTGGCTAACAATTCAACTCCGGAATCGAGGAGTCAAGTTCATCCAAAAAGCTGTATCCTCTATGCAGGATTTACAAGACCTAACCGCAGCAGATATAGTGGTAAACGCCAGCGGTATAGGCGCACGAGGTCTTGCAATCGACCCCACCGTCTACGGTATCCGCGGTCAAACAATGTTTGTCGACTGCGCAACCTCTGGAAGATCTTCTCTGCTAGACCAAGCCATCCTACATCAAGGCTCTCATTACACGTATTGCATTCCTCGCTCGTCAGATGGCGGCATAATCTTGGGTGGCGTCAGTCAACCGTCCAACACTCAGACTCAGCCAGACAGGAGTTTGCGACCGGACATTCTTGAACGCGTCAACACGATGACTAACGGGAAGTTCGACTGGGTTGATCTAAACAAACATGGTGAGGATATCGTGGGGTTCCGACCTGCGAGAGAAGGCGGCCTGAGGTTGGAGAGAGAGGGTCACGTAGTGCATGCGTATGGCGTTGGTGGATTGGGGTATCTATATGCTTTTGGGGTAGCGGAAAGGGTGAAAGACCTTGTCGAGGAAAGCGTTAAGGCGAAGTTGTGAGCGGGATACATAGCAACCATAGATAAAGCCTTTAACACGTCGAACGGATAGCACCACAATATATTTTCAAGCATATTGACTTTATCATTACCGTACTAGTCGACAACCCCATCCATCCCAGGCCGCCTCAAAAGCTATCCAAATGTACACCCACACCCTTCTCCGCAGCTAAATCCATCAATGACTTCCCAATTGCGATATCCATGATACCTACTCCAACGCTCTTATATACCACAAATCCTTCCTCAAGCCACTTCTGTACACCTTCATCCTCTCTCAACCCGTCTATCTTCCCCGCCTCGAGCATCTGTTCTGGTTTCAATCCAGCGGCCACCAACTCGCCAGCCTCATCCATGCATCCCTTGATACTATCGACTGTAATATACCCTTGGTGCACTTGAGACGCAAAAGGGCCGGAAGGGTTGGTGATATGCTTAAGCAGTTCGGGGTCAATCTCCTGCATGTCCAGACGATAGGAGCCAATCGCAGAGATGAACCGGGATTTACTAAGACCAGAGTCGGACAAAAGGTATGAGGCAGGGAACAAGGGAGATGTGCTGGGTGTCGTGCAAAACATGACATCTGCTTCGGTGATCAAGTCTTCCAAACCATTCTCCTTCTCTTCAAAAACTTCCATCTTGATATGGGACCCCACTTTCGACTGTGTGAGTGAGTCTACTAGGTCCTTTGCTCTTGCACTGGATCGGTTTACAATCGTGATCTTTCGGATGTCGTCCCCTTTGAGAAGAATAGCAAGGCGTATGTGCCACTCCGCCTGCTTCCCCGCTCCAAATACAATGATGTTTTCTGTCTTCTTCCGGTACCGATACAACAACATACTACCCAGCGACGTCCTAAATGCCGTCAACTCAGCTGCATTTAACACGCCTACAGCCTGACCCAACTCATCGCAAATGGTAAGGACACTCCGCAATGCAGGCTTGGGCTTCTCTCCAGGCGGAGGCGTTTGAGATGGTGCGACACCGACCATCTTTACGCCGATAGATGATGGTGTCGTTGCGGGCATGAAGAGGCTGACTTGACCATTTGGTCGAGTGACATTGGCGCGGTGTGGTTGGTAGGGAAGTTCATCGTTGCAAGAATATTGGATGAGAGCTTGGTTGAGAGCAGACGCCAATTCTTGGACGTCAGATTGAGAGATGTTATGAAGGAGGGTCTGAACGTCAGCGTCGGAGAGGATAGTGAAAGTCATGGTGCTTGACGGAAGGGCCGAATCTAGCGAGACGGTTGGTTTGATATCGTCCGGTTGGTCACTTCCTTTGCACTTGATAACCTTTGGACTCTTTTAGTGATAGAGATCTGACTCCTAGTTGTCTTCCGTTGTTAACCCGATGTCGGTGTGCTTCCCTGTTGCCTGGTATCGATTTCCCCGCTATACGCGGAGATACCTGCCTGCGGGTATTGTCGGCCCACTGGCCCCACCATACTCAGGTACCTTGGACAGTGGGCAGCAAATGGACAGTTCGGCATCACACCGTACGAGTGAGGTCCAACATCAAGATGCGCAGATACCTAAGTCTTTGTTAGCACAACTTGTCGCGAGTTTTGTATCTTATATCTTACTCAGACGCACTCTTGTTGCTATAGCTACTCGTTGTCAGGCTAATAATTGGTAGTACGTCACCTACCCAACCGCCTGTTTGGCAACAGCACTTCCTCGACTCATGGCTGCCATTGTGGCCATGTGCGATGTGACTGGGTTATAGGGGAAGTTGGTTCTTCCTGGTCAGAACGAGGGTTGATGTCGCCCAATCTACGAAACACATCCCCACAACTCTTTCGTCGGATATATCCCAAGCGTGGGGTACCAACTGGTTCTGAAACTGATTTCTGAAGTATCAAGCTCCCATCTACACTGCCCGGCGCTTCTGGTGAGTGAGTGACTAGCATATCATCCTTGATCATGTCAAGAAAGTTGCTATAGTCTCCTGTGCAGCGATGATGTTCTCGCAGCTCTTCAATCACCTGTGATAGGTTAGTGGTGGTGAGGTGTGAACAGCTAAATTCAAGGCCGCTCCGCAATATGTCCAAAGAGTGATTCGGGCATAAATAGTAATAACACGTGAATATGGAGATCTCAGGCTTACCTTGAGGACCGCTGGCTTCACGTCGGCTGTTTTCTCACCTTCTCTCTCGACTATCGTGAAGAAAGTGTCTGTTCGCATGTTCGCCATACGAGGATCAGGTGCCAACCGCTGCTCGCCGAACCTTTGGACTAGTCTGTAACCACCAAAATACCAAGCGACAAATTCCAGGTATACGCATCCGAGGGCCCAAACATCGCAAGCAGTAGTAAGCTTGCCGTCAAGATCACTCTCTGGTGACCGATAGGTAGGCGAGTTCGGCAATTTACCAGTCTTCTGGGTATCCCACATGTTCTCTGTATTGAACCGAGTCACTCCAAAGTCGGTAATTTTCAGGACGCCATGACCACCCGTAGTCTGGGAATCTGGATACCAGAGGATATTCTGTGGTTTCAGATCACCATGACGGCCAAACAGATTTCTGGTCGAACGATCGGCATTTGCACTACCAGTGTAGGTGGCATGGTGTCTATCTGTCTCAGTCCTGCTGGAAAGTTTGAAAGCGTCAAGGATAGACGTCCCGGAGAATGTCGCATAACGATGGACGCTGTTGAGTCCATCTGCAAGCCCTCGACATTGCTCTATTACCCATGCACCTGTCTGGTCATGTTCTGGGGGCGCCTCTTGACGTCGCTTCCAATAATCGAAAAGATCGGCATCGGCCCATGGGAAAATAAGATGGTATGCTGCGCCTTGTTTATAGGTGGCTAGTAAAGTGATGAGGTGAGCATGAGCATGCTTGCTGGTACTGAGTCTTCTCAGAACAGTAACCTCTTGGCGAAAGGCTCTGTCATCTTTTGACTTCAATGTCTTGACTGCATAAATGTTGAGGCCACCCTAGTTTGCGAGGTCTGTTAGTTATTTTGCATCATAGTCAGGTGTAGTCAAAACTTACTTTCGGTTGACATAAGTTATGATGGTCAGGATGAATCTTGGCTTTAAATACCTTGCTAGAGCCCCCCTCTTTCGCGATAGTTGTTTCCGGGAGGAATGGTAAGATCGATTCACACTCGAAGTCGTCATGTGGGACAATTCCATCGGATCCGGAAAAAACAGGCGCAAGTACTGACCACTGTCGGTCCAGAAACTCATCGGCATCTTCTGGTCTTGTAAACTTTATGTTGGCAGAACCAGGTGTGTTTCGACTAGTTAATGTAGCTGACCGATCAAACCTACCCAGGTGCTGAGCCTTTTTGAAGGGAAGTTGGTCATCGCAAAGCCCGGCCTTGACAAACAGTCGGATCTTAGAAGGTCGTTTCATGAGATATAGTATTGCAAGTATCTTCCTGTATGACTCGTAATTCTTGGAAACGACCGGAGCTTTCAACATTCTGGACGGCTTGCCAACGGACTTGTTTGACTTGGAGAGTTCAGCTTGGATAACTTCATCTCGCACGATATCTCGGATTTGCGACTCTGGTATAAACTTCTGTTGGCGATAAGAGGTTTGTGAAGCTTGCTGAAGCTTCCTGGTCATTGGGTGAGGATCTTGGAGTCGTAATCTTCCCAACCATCTTTGAGCCAACACGACTGCTGTAAAGGTGCCAGAATCGGGCTGCGCATGCCGTTGCTTGACGAATGAGTCTTTTGTTTGCTCTATCTTCTCTGCTGTTCCCCTGGCAATGTTGAAATCTCTGACTTCCTTGGTGTAGCCATCAGCGACAGACTGAGCAGTCTTTAGACTGCTTGAACTCCAGCGTAAGCTAGCGGCACCAGATGGACGATGTACCAAGTCTCCTAATGGTCTCGTTAGAGGGCTGAACTTAGCATATGCGTATGTATCCGAACCTTGACTAAACAAAGGCACACTTAATGGGCGGGCCTTTGGCTGTGGGTCTATATGACTGCGTCAGCCATTGAGCCTGAAACTTGTTGCACTAACAACGCACCTCGAGTAGCGGTTCCGGTGGGGTTGTCTACCCGGTGAGCTCGCTCTTTATTGCTTGTGGACGCGCTTGCTGACGCACGTCTGCTGCGTGGCACTGGATTCAGCAATTTTTCCTGGAGTTTCTGGCCTAACGGGTACATTAGAGCGGTGTTCAGAATTTGTGGCCGAGCATGACGACCAACGAATCCTAAGGCAAGGAAAACACTGGAGCAACAAACATGTCAACAAATCGAGTTGATCTCCTAACCTTAAAGCTTCCTCAGGCATAGCACTCCTCGAAGAAGCGATTGGGTGTGGGGTCCAAGATTGCGGGATTGCGATACCCCTGCAGGTGGCACAGGCTCAAATTTGCATGACCACAATATGACCATTCTTCACCATGCCGCTAATCCATACACTGAGCGAACTAACCCCCAGTTTTACCTATGCCCCGATATACCGGTCTGATCCCTCTACTGGCAAGGTCATAGCGCGCGGTCTTAGAATCCGACTGCCTCACTCGTAGTGACTGAGAACATCTGAGGCCAGAGTACGAGATATAAGCCATCCGCTTCAACCTGTCAGCTGCCGCCACACTTGGGGCTATGTTAGGTAAAATGTCCATACCTCGGGTTGCCCGGTTCACAAGACTGGTGAAGCTGAAAGAGGCAGACGGGTGACATCTACGCCTTCAACATGCCTCAGCCGCTAACGGAGTTGGTGTACTGGGTACAAGTGTGATTGGTGCTTGACGTACGCCGGATTGGAGTAACAACGCCATGTCAACAAAGAGCTCAGCCTACCGGGCAACAGAGCGCCGAGTATAACAGCGCGTTCAGGGCAACTCTTGCAATCCGACGACATGTATCTTCATCTTTAAGCTTCCGTTCAAACGATGACTGCTCTTAAGAAGCTCTTGCCTTCCGCTAATTCCCCAACGAAAAAACGAACATTTTCGGACCCAGAGCAACCGGCGCATCCCAGCGGAAGCAGCGTTCAACCAATTGACGTCATGGACATAGACCCAGGAAAGTTGATGGACAAGCTAAGACTGAAGTTTGGATCGGAGTTCGAGATTCATGTGGGTAGATTCCTACAGAACGGCGAAGTTGGAGTTTACTAATCCTAGACACCAGATGATGCATAATGTGTACTGTATCAAAGCGCCTGGGCTGCTTACAGCGGTAAGTTCGATGATCTTAGTTCATGCCCACAGCCGCCGTGTCTAACGTTGCATAGGACGATATCGAGGAGTGCCGATAACAGAAACCAACTATAAATACTTAGAGCTCGCGGATACTGTACAGATGTACAAAGCATGGCGAATGTTGCAGTCGTTCAATTTCTCGTGTGATCGAATCGTATCCGGGTGTGCTGTGATGATCTTGGGAAGGTGGGAAGGAGGAGCAGCGGGTCGCAGCCCTGGAGATGTCAGGGGGCAGCGCTAAGTACGGAGGCGAAGTGGGGCAGTGCCTGGGCTGCGAGGTGCGAGGCTATCTCACCCGAACGTCTTCACTTGACAATGATCTTGTGTTGATGGTACCTAGGATACACGGCTGTGTATACTGCTGTATCTGTTAGCCCTGCTCTAGCGCAACATCAAGCACGATTGCGAAATGTCACGCGATCTTATGACATATTACTTTCTACCAGACTGGGGCCAAAAACGCCACCCCCCACGTTTCGCGCCCCAGCGTTGCTATCTGCTGCAACGCTGCAGGCTCGATTGGAAGTATTGGAAGCGACTGCAGGTTGTTCGCAATATCGGCGTACCCCTAAGATGATGTTGAAACATTATGCGCTTTGCTGCGCCGCTTCACGATGCATCGGCTGTGTTTCCTGTTGAATCGTTCAGTTGAATGAAGGGAGTTTGCCTCGTTGCCTACTTGGACGTCGTCGAAGGACCCATTTGCATGTTGTCACATCAAATACAGACCTCCTCCTCGGCTATGTATTGGAAGCCGACCGAGCAGCTTTCGCGTGTCTCGTCTCTGTCTACCAGGCCTTAGTTCAGCCGCAGACTCAGATCATCAGCTGGAAACCCTGAACCCGTATCAACTTCCGCCCACTTCACCCTTATCAACAGATATTACAGGATTCAATTTTTCCTACGCCAACTCGTCATTATATCCGTTTCCCGATCATGGCCGATAGCGATTCTTCAGACGAAGAAGAAACAAAGGAGCAATGTTTCAGGAAATCGCTGTCCTTTGCACAAAAGAAAAGCACATTCGAGAGAACCTGTTGTTATTTTATTCCTGAAGGAGTCTTGAGCGGATTGGTTACAGTGCAAACAATCAAGGACGTGTTGCACATCGCGAATCCAACCCCAGCAGAAGATGAGTTGATCGACTTCGTCAAGACACGAGCATCGAAGGTTTTCGCGATAGCCCTATGGGCTAAAGTGGAAAACCCTAAGAGAATGATGGCCTATTTCAAATCGAAGAATTTGGATGACAACGACCTGCCAATCACCGATCCTAACAGTATTTGGTCCAAAAGGTCATGGTACAACGATCTCATTGAGCACCAATGGAGATTTTACGCGGCTATTTTCTCAACCGCCAAATACAATCTCGACCTTGAAGAGTCCTGTATACTTCCTTTCACATCAAAAGGTGGCGATGATGGACGAGGCTCATTTGGTGTGGTTTCGAAATATTTAGTCCATCGAAATCATATGGAACCAGTACGGCCCTTGATACTACACATGTCTTCGCACGAAATCTGCTGACGTAGACAGGCACTTCAAGACGACTCGTATTTCGCTGTAAAAGAGATCCAGGCTACGGAAGATGCTCAAGAAGTAGCTGAACATTGGGAAAAGGAAGTCAAAGCCCTGAGAACGATGAACAGATTGGACCAAGAGCATATAGTCCGTTTCATCACAGCGTTTCGGCGTCGTAGACAACATGGAGGAGACGAACATTACCTAATGTTCGAATGGGCAGACGGCGGTAACCTTCGCAATCTCTGGAAGAATATGCCTTCACCCACTTTGACCGCGCCGTTAGTCAAAGACGTCATAAAACAAGTTCTAGGACTTGCTAAAGCACTTGACGCCGCTCACAACCTGAACGCGACTGGTGCTTCGTACCGACATGGCGATCTCAAACCCGAGAATATCCTCGTTTTCAACAAAGGTGGATTGATTGGCACTCTCAAGATCGGTGACTGGGGCGAAGCTAGAGAACATGGCCAAGCCACTGAGATGCGTCCTAGTAAGACTACAGCAAAATACGGAACTCGTCGTTATGAGGCACCAGAGGTGGAAACTGGTGTTACTCCCAAGTGGTTGGGCCAGTCAACAAAGCGACGTTCACGACTGTACGATATCTGGGCAATGGGCTGCATCACGTTGGAACTCACTATATGGCTTCTCTACGGAGCCGAAGGTCTCGGCCGTTTCGACCGTGAGTTGGGCTTCGGTAGCTTCTACCAGACCAGTGTCGTGAACGGGAGAAAGGTAGCCCAAGTACATGATGCTGCTGTACGCTGGATGGACCAAATGGCAGAAGATTCCAGGTGTCAGGTGGGCAGTACAGCGATCGGTGATCTTTTGGAGCTGGTACGAACAGCTTTGCTAGTTGTGAAGCTTCCACGAAGGCTTGGCACGACCCTTTCTGACATCCCTGAAAGATCGCGCACAGATTCATTTGTAGATTCTGGCATGAACGCAACCAGGGTAACGCCGCAAGATATTGTCTCTGAAGAAAGTGCCATCGACTCCACTGTACAGCCTGCAATAGACATTCCTTCTTTCAGCTTCACTCCTGCGGAACCCGAACCCGACAAAATCCCTGTACAGCCAGAACCTGAATCCCGAGGGCCTGCTCGCTGTCTCGCAACTGATTTCCGCACTCGCATTGAGACGATTAATGGAGAAGACGAAGATGAAAGCTATTGGTACGCACAACCTCTCGACCAGCACAGGCCGGGAGACCTCAAAGGATCATTCTCCCTTTCCGCTTTGCCACCCTTGTTATCAGATTGCGACTCAGGAGAAGGTTACCAAGCACAAGATCGTGAAGTATCAATACAGAATGGAGTAAGTTCTTAACCCCGAAGCATATCTGCTCAGTCTAACTAACATGGCTCTCCGAAGAATGATTATGGAACTCCAGAGCTCGATGAAAACGACTGGAAGTACCAATCCGGCAACGAATTTGCGTCTGCTATGTTCGAATCTCTACAGCACTCGGATACACTCGAGTCGTCTGATCGCACTGTATCAAACCGCCTCTGTGACCAATGCTTACAATTCCGCAACGAAGTCTCCAGTCCAGGGTTTGCGATCTCATACGAAACACACTCCCTTAGAGCAAGCGCCAGCGAGAGGAAATGTGACCTGTGCAGCCTCCTATGGCAAGTTGTTATTCAAAACGGCCGAGTAGATTCGCAGGCTGTCAAGTTCGAACGGACAGGACCTTTCTTGAGACTGGAGAGCACTGGCCCTCGTATATTGTCCATCGTTCGAGATCCTGAGCAAATGCTGCCCCCAACGAGCGAGTTTCAGACTGGATTTGTTAGACTTCCAGAGGCTGGGCAATCTACACATATGGAGGTCATCAAGTACTGGCTCAACGACTGCGATAGACAACACACATGTAAGCCGCTTGGACTCGCTGCCGATGGAGATAAGGTTAGGTTGCCAACAAGGTTGATCGACGTTGGACAATCTGGAGACAATACTGTTCGACTATGGGCCACGACTCCGAAAGATTCTGGCGAGTGGATCGCGTTATCGCATCGATGGGGATCTCAGCATCTCTCGACTACGACCAAAACCCTGCAGTCACATCTCAACGGCATCGATCTGAATAGCCTTCCGTCCACTTTCAAAGACGCCGTGACAGTGACTCGTGCTTTGGGGCGTCGCTACCTATGGATTGATTCCCTTTGTGTCATCCAAGGTCCGGATGGCGACTTCAAGACCGAAGCGAAACGAATGGAAGACGTCTACAGTGGCGCATACTGTGTGATTGCTGCGAGCTGCGCAATTAACCATTTTTCAGGATTTCTCAAGCAGCGCAAGGGCCGAAATTATGTCGGGTTAAGTCCCGAAGGCAAAGGCCAAACACCTTTCTATGTCTGCCAAACCATCGACAATTTCAAGGACCATGTACTCGATGGGGATCTGAACCGTCGCGGCTGGGTTTATCAGGAGCATGCTTTGGCTCGTCGAACCCTCTTTTTCACCGAACACCAGACATACTTCGAATGTAGGGATGGCGTACGTTGCGAAACCTCTACAAAATTGAGCAAGTAAGTAAATATGCCACACGCCATCGCTTGATGTTTGATGGGCTAATTGAAGACCACAGTAAGCTTGCTGCCTTTCTAGGAGATCCGGACTTTCCACACATCCTCTACAACGCGAGTCAAGGCGAGAAGATTTTGCGATACCAAGAACTTTACCGCGAATACTCCCGCCTGGGTCTTTCGGAGCCATATGATCGACCAACCGCTATTGATGGGCTTCAACAACGCCTCCTCCGCACAATGCGAGTAAGCGGTGGCTTTGGTGTCTTCGATGAAGGAGTAACGCGTGGCCTCCTCAGAAGGAGTCTTCTCTGGCGTCGCGGTATTGACACCCCAAGTTTGAGTCGCATTCACTTCCCCCCACAGAGCGTTGTGTCTACTGTACCATCGTGGTCATGGATGGCATACACTGGCGGAATCGACTACTTACAGCCTGACTTCGGATGCTATGAGTGGGAGGACCTGCAATCACCGTGGTCACCGAAAACCCCTACCAACGTATCCAGCACTGACTACAACCTGGCCAATATAGCGCTCGAAGCTATAGCGCGGGAGTACGATCTCGGTGCTGCGGTACAGGGCGAGGGCGAACTGATCTTCGATACGCCGAACGGGTCAGCGAAACCAGATACATTGTGCGTTGTGCTTGGCAAGGCGAAAGGCAGCCCCTCACCTGAGACACAGAGACACTACATATTGATGATTGCAGCACAGAGAGGGCGGGCTGGAAGCAGGGTATACGAGCGGGTGGGGACGGGTTTTTTGCCCGGAAAGTGTATCTCGCCTAGTGGATTCAAAGTGAAAATTCAGTAATAATGGGTATCTTATTGTAGTCTTTCCGCAACGTCTAATGCAATGCTCAGTTTCAGAGTATCTTCATAAATTCTCATTGCGTCTAGTGGTATACGTGCTATTGAATGTAAATGCGTCGTATCAAGATGAAAGCTGTTCATAATTGGATACCAAATAACTCCGAGGTCTCCAGGGGTTCCCACCGCATGAGTGCATATATTGGCACCAACCACGGTCACTGCTGCTACACACAGTAGGTGGCTTAGCTACAGACGATCGTACAAGATAGAGGGCAATGCTGTCTAAGAAGAAGAGCTCAGTCCATGCCAACATATTTGAACCACAGCGGTCGACAGTCTTCCCGGTTCAACCACTTCTCACCGTCTGTGAACCGACCAGTAACACAGCCAGAACACTTTGGACTGTTCGGGCAGTTGAAGAAGGGTATGTGCTGATATCCGATGTCTCGGAACCAATGTATCTTGCTCTTATCTTCGAACAATCCTAATGCGACACTGTGTACCGGCGCATCGCCCCAGCGTTCGTAAAAGAAGCCTCCAGCACGATCAAGATGGTCGAAGTAGTCACGGTACTTTTTGCTTCTCCAAAAGCTCAGGTCGCCGATTTCGAAGTTGGACCAGAAGTGGCAGGTTGAGTACCCGTGTGCTTTCTGGTTGTTCTCAGGCCGTCGCTTGTCGTCTTCCAACCACTCTCGCGCATTGTTCGGATGAACGTATCCTGGATTATCCTCGATGAATTTCTTTGTCTCGGGCCATAATGTCGCGACGCTATCGGGGCTGTCGTAAATGTTGATATTGAATCCGTATGTTTTGTTGTGGTCCTGCATCCATGCAAAGACATCGTAGTCGACATCGCAGAAGAAGTGAACGTTAGGCTCCACGCGCCAGTAGTATTGGATGTCCTTCAGCGCAGGATGCTCGCTGAACATTCCGCTGTTCCACCGACACATTTGGTGGTACGACTTTTTGTCCATGTATTGCACGTCCAGCGACTTGAGCAGAGAAACAGACTCCTCATACAAGTCCATGTTGATCCACGAGGGTACGTCCCAGTGTTCGGCAGGGACTAGCTCGTATCGCACTTCAGCATTGGTGGCTGCTCGCGTGGCCTTTTTGAACTCTTCAGTAAAGGGCTTATCGTTGAAGAAGGTCCAGGGGTAATTGAACTTGTGGTTCCATGTGCGCTCGAGATCGCGCATGCTCTGTAGCATGTCTTGGAGTTCTTCATTGCGCACCAGGCTAAGGATTGTGGCGTTGATGCGCGCGCTTGTGGGATTGTTCGGGGCGTAGTTGTTGCCGTCAACTCGTCGCAGCGGCTCAGGAGGTTCGCCGGAGGCTGATCATTCAGTCAGTATGTCTGGTGGGTCCGCACCACATGGTATGGTATCTTACGATCTAACTGAGGGTCGTGGTCCCAATCGCCGACTTTGTTGGTCGGAAGCTTGCTCGGAATCTCGACGGGTGTCTCGGAACCTGGCGCCTTGAGGATCTGCACGAACAGGTAGATGAAGATGCAGAAAGTGGCGCCAGCCAAGTAGCGCATGCCCTTGGGAAGCGCCATGGTGAAGAGCAGGTGCGGTGGCTGAGGGGTTGGGACAATGTCCCGCCTCAAAAAAGTCGCAGGAGCGTTCAACACTTGAGTTTCACAGCGGTGACGCGGTGCGTGAGGGCCGCTAGTCTGCATCAGGCATGATGTATCTGTCATGTGGAACCCGAAGCAACCGCCACAAATCAACACCACGATATCGCTACTACCGAGACACTATCTCCGTCGGCGTCGTCGCGGGACGGCAGATGAAGGACGCGTTATCATGGCCCAAAACGCGAAAATCTCGGGCCTCACGGATGAGTTGATACAGTCCATACTGAGACACGACCCAGCTGCAAATAAACAGGCCTACAGACATGCCAAAGAGATCGCGTCACGCAATCTTCGAGGGCATCAGTACGCAAGAACGAATCAATTCGACGTCACGGCTACCTTTAAAGGACTTGACGAGAAGTTTCGTATTAAGAACCGCGATGATCTCGCCGATGCGCTACAAACGCGTCTCCAAAAGTTGGAAGGATACACGAACAAGTACAAGCCAGAGTTCCTATCTCTACTACTTCAGCTAGCCGATCGACCCTTGGAGAACACCCAGGTCGAAGCGCTTGAATTGCTTAGGCCGCCTAGCCCCCCTCCACCATTGACATGGGCGGAGATACTAGAAGATGATCCGTACAGCGATGAAGATATCTGGAAGGACATCGATTATGGCGCGGACTCTTCGGGCGACGAAAAGATACCCAAGAAGCGCAGGAAGGCTCCTAGCACACCGCCGACCAGCTTCGATGAAGATGATACATTCGATCCGGAGGCCTGTGTGACGTCGACAGACAAAGATCTCGTTGCGAGACTGGAGGAAACGCAATTTTGGACATCAAGCGTGAATGGAGGAAGCAGCGACATGTGTATAACGGAACTGCAGACCGTACGAGAGACACTGTTTATGCTTGGTGGGCTGAAGACGAGCCTGTACCGAACCGACAACATGAACAACATTTGCCCCAATTCGACCTACCTGGTTGACAACAATCAATCAGCCGCGGTTGCACATCTTCTTTCCCAGTTGGCCAACATTGGCACACACATAGAAGCAATGCGACGTTGGACGCTGCAGCAGCGAACTAAGCAGCCACCAGCATCACCTCTTATTCAAACCTTCGAGGCCGCCGTACGAAAACGATTACTCTACTTCGACCAGTCCTTGTCTACGATGCAGCAACGACATCTGATACCTGACGCCCCACTCCCCGTCAGTTTATTGTCGCTACACGGCGACGTACAAGCATTGTGTTATTCCATTTTACGCCTAGCACCTATTGTCAGCGGTCTGAATCAATTGATGATGAATCTAGATCCATCAGTACCAGGAAACCCTTTCTATCACCTCGAGGCGCTGTACGAGCAGACCACTCTTGCGCAGATGACGCTGGAAGACGAAATCTTCACATACATGGCTGAAGTATTCTTCGAGTGTTTACAAACGTATCTAAAGCCGATACGACGATGGATGGAAATTGGCGAGCTCGGTCCCGATGAAGAAAACTTCTTCGTCATCTCGAACGACGCAAAGAGTGATACTGCCTCTTTGTGGCACGATCGCTTTATGCTCCGCCGTGATCCTGAAGAAGGCCTAAAGCTGCCTTCATTTTTACAGCCGGCGGTCAAAAAGATATTCAATACCGGCAAAAGTGTCATTTTCTTAAAGGAACTAGGTATTCACGACACGAATTTACATTCCTCAGTGGTTGAGCCGCGCCTCGACCGCGAAACAGTTTGCCGTACATCGGATGATGTTCCCCTCTCGCCTTTTCCAGAACTATTCCAAACGGCGTTCGAGACATGGATCCGTAGCAAGTATTCAGTCGCTTCAACCGTACTTCGTCAACATATTTTCGAGGCAAATGGCCTAATGCGGGTGCTGCACGTATTCGAGTATTTGTACCTGGGTAGGAACGGCGCTGTTTTTGAAGATTTTGCGACTACAGTCTTTGAGCGCATGGATGCTGGCAGACGAGGATGGAACGATCGATACGTACTCACGGAGCTTGCACGAGGAATATTCAGCACGATCCTGTCTACGCCCGATGTGGAGAAACTTGTCGTTCGTTCTATGAAAGCAAAGTCGCATGGAAGCTCTGTCAAGGGTCTTGCTGCCATTTCTGTGGACTATGCAGTATGTTTTGAGAGAACACTCTTTTGCGTTTCAGCTAACACTATTTCCAGGTCTCTTGGTCGATTCAAAACATTGTCCAGCGCTCGTCTATACCCATCTACCAGGAGGTTTTCACCTTCTTGATGCAAATCTACCGAACCAAATATCAACTACAACGCGCCCGCATTCGCGCATCCAGAAAGACTTGGCCAGTAGTATTCTTCAGAGTTCTTCAGCGTTTGAATTGGTTCGCGGACGTGCTGCGTTCCTACGTAACCGAGACCGCTGTGTATTCGACAACACGAGACATGAACTTGGCTATAGAGAAGGCCGACGACATCGACGAGATGTCTCAGATCCATGTCCATTGTATGGAGAAATTGCAAAAACGAGCACTGCTTTCGAAGGACGTGAAACCAATCCATAAAGCAATCATCGAATTACTAGATCTTGGTGTATTACTGTCCCAAAATGAGGGCAGGAACCTTGACCAGGTAGATCGAGAGTCTGCAAGGCTCTTCCCTTTCGTGGCAGCGGGTTTGCGAAGTGTGGCGAGGGTGGGAGAGCCTTCGTGGGAGCAACTAGCTGATCGACTGGACGCTTTTTCACACAGTCCCAAGCCATAGTCTAGTATCCTGCCCCATAGCACTGTAGCTGCAAGCTGAATACCAAAACCGCGATCTTGCATTTTTTCTCTGAGCATATTGCAGTGCTCATCTGTTAGAGGTCGCCATTGTCTGTACGGTTCCTCCATTATATCCTCCGCTTCCTAGTCTTCCGTCTCGATCAATGATAATCCAGGTGGTGGTTCAAGTGGTACCAAAGAGGTATCATGGGAGGTACTCGCGCCCAAAATTCGACAGGGCTATAACGACACCCACTCTCGGGATACAACGTGATGGCAGAGACTCAATATTGCTGACGAGGTTCGGCTGTATCGGATTCGTCCTCGCTTAGTGAGAGTTGTCTTTTCTTTTCCTTTTTTCGTGGTAGGTCGTCCGGATGGGGATTTCCCTCGTGGTGGCCATCGTCGCGTGCCCGACTCCAGAGCACCATGAAAAAGAGGAACCCAAGAAGTACGGCAATGACTGTAGGCGCGGCGGGATGACGCATTTTAGTTCCAGTTCTCGCCTATCTCTTTTGAGAAACCTCGCTTTCGAATCCCAACTTTGATTTTCCTAGTCCTCGTCGGGTAACTCGGGAAGATAATGTGTCTCTTAACCTCTGTCTTTTGGGATATCCACTAACAACCACTTCACACAGTGCGCACTCCTGCAATCACTGTCCAGTCCCTCAAATCTCTCTTGCAAACCATACAGCAATATGCGTCCTTCTCCAGCCGATGGAAGACCACTGCAGACGCTAACCTCAAGATCTTTGTACAGTGTGATGATTCAGTAATATGTTCCGATCACGGGAAGCTTCGCGCCGCGCTTACCTAACACACTAACGCTATCTACACAAGCTCAAAGAAAGAGGTCAGTGCACCAGATACAATAGTAGGCTGGGTGTGGCTGGGATTCGCGAGCAGCTCAACTGCGCGCAATCGTGCTGCAATCGATGCGTGCAGCGAACCTACCAGATTAGGAAGGTACGATCTCGGTAATGCATGAACCTTGAGAAGAACGATCCGTGCGTCAGGGGTATAGTTGAGCTGACCCTCGCTTATAGTTCGGCTGACCTTGGACGGGGGTCAACTCAGTCGAGTCTAAGGTCAGCTCAACTACGCGACTACTCCGGTAACCGACGTCGCCAGCAAACTTATCTGATCTTGGGAAGGTGCCAAGATCGGCAACTGTAATGAAACGATAGAATTCTACGGTGTCGAGATGACCTCGCCAGTCGTTGAAGTTCAAGGTCAGCCGGACTGCAGCCATCACCATCCCGTCCGAGGTCAGCTCAACTATACCGCCCATCATACATGGTAAGCTTTAAAGAAATATGAGTTCTATTCGAGGTTTCGCCGAGTCTAGTTCGCGCGGTCTGCGAAGAGCCCTCTTCAGCGCCTTCGTTCTGGCTCTTCTTCATCATCCCTAGGCACCCACTCCGTTCCGTTGACATTCAACAGCTCCGTGACCTCATCCATATTCACACCCAGAGCGGCAGCAACGTACTTGGGCAGGTCAGTGTTGTCCCAACCACCCGCCATGTCCAAGACGAGCTTGTCGCCCATGCCACCAGCAGCATAGCCATACAAGGTGGTGTCAACGCCAGTATGGCCACCAGTTGACCACTCGAGCCCCGCGCGGTCATTCAGAAGGTCGGTAAGTTCCTGTGCAAATTCATCGCCAGCGGCGAGAAGGATCTCGATCTCCGCATCGGAGACGTTGGTCAGGCCATACGCAGGGATTATCTCATTGTTGAGGTATGCAGCCTTGTCGGTACCGTTGTAGCCGCTCCAAAGTTCGCTCAAATGTTCGGCTGAATGCTTGCCAGGCTGGAGTAGCGATGGATCGTATTGAGAGGGTATGGTTATGCCACCAGTTTCATGATCCGCCACAGCGAGGAATGCGGTATCAGGATGCGCGTCGATCCACTTCATGACCATGTTTACAACGTTGTTAAACTCGAGGACTTCGTGCAAATGAGCGACAGAGTCGTGTGCGTGTGACGAGTGATCGATGCGGGAAGCTTCAATCATCATGATGTAACCCTTGTCGTCGGACGCGCTGGCTCGCGAGAGCGAGTTGAGGGCAGCTTGCGTCATCTCAGACAGTGATGGTTCGCGGACGTCGGCGGCTTGTTGTTGGCGATCGACTTCGTAGCTGAGGTCGCCATCCTTAAACAGGCCCACGTATGGAAGCTGGATATTGCCTAAACCAAGCTCGAGAGCGTCAAACCCGGCACGATCGCGGGCAGTATAGTAGCCTTTCGATTCAGCATACGTGAACAGATCGATGTCATCTGTGCGACATGAGTCGGATTCATTCCGAGGCTGAAAGTAGCAGCGGCCACCACCAAGCATGAGATCAACGCTGATGCCCAGAGGGTGGCTATAACCAATCTGCTGTTCGGAAATCTTGTCAAGAGCGTTCCTGCTCACAGAGTGGGAGAAGTAAGCTAGGTATATTTAGCGGTGATCTGACGAACGATGGGAGTCATTTGTACCGGCGGGAGTCGCGTGACTGATAGGTGAAGTCACAACGAGGCCAGTGAGATAGCCTGCCAACTTCGCAGCTTCCATCACAGATCCGACCGGCTTCCCATCGGGCGTAACACCGATAGCTCCGTTTTCAGTCTTGTAGCCGGTAGCAAGAGCAGTTCCCGCAGCACCAGAATCGGTCACTAAGTTGTTGGCAGAATGAGTTCTGGTGTTACCGATGACGGTAACATCGATAGGCAAAGCACCCATTCGGGGAGCACGAGTGGTTGAGTTCCCGTTAATCATAGACAAATATGTCCGGACCAATGTCTGGGAAACGGGTCCCATGCCATCGGGAATGATGAAGATAAAGCTTTTCGGCTCGATTGCTGCAAGCGTAGCTTGTGCCAAAGAGATGGCCGTGAGGATTGTTGAGGTACGCATATTCGACAACAGGAGACAGGCCCTATTCAAGTAGTGTAACGAAAGACAATGGTGGAGATGAATATACAACTTGACCTATAGTGCACAATCAACGCCGATGCAGTTTATATACCCTAAGAATCCAGGATACTACATCCTACGATCCTATGGGTACTCAAATTAGGCCTAAACATCCTGCACATGCCGGTTCGCCAAATCTTGGGACTGCTCCATAGTTTGAATCCGGATAGGTACTCAGCGAAAAATAGCAATTGTTGTGATAACGTCTCGTGTAAGAAAGCCGCTCAGAGACGCTGACTTCTCTTCCTCAAGCTCGTATCATATCTCAACGGGCCTCGTAGCAATCGCGATGTCCTCAGTGTATACTTTGCGAGTGTCGCATTGAATGGCATTGTTCGATTTCCGCTCATTTGATGTCACAGGACAAATTTTGACTCGACCACTTATAGCAATCGCCGCAATCACGTTCGGCCTACGCATACACTCTCGTCTGCAAGCCCAGCCTTGGTATGTCTTCTCGACTATGGAACGCTCTCTTGCCAAGATTCTTGGAGACTTGGAGAACGGGACGGCGCTCGGCGAACATCAAAAGTGTACCTTTCGTTACCCACGTGTTGGTGGTTGTGGGCGAAGGGTATCTCATTTCGGGTCGAACGGAATAATCTTGTTCTCTTCGAATCTGTTGTTATGCATCGTCCTGTTGATGCATATGTAGCGCCTTGTGATCGATGACTGTGGTGCTTCCTTCTGAACGATGAAGCTGTCTGCTCTTTGCAAGTCAACCGGTTTTTTAATCTTTTACACGACCAGATGACCATGGTACGACCGACGCAAAAGGTCGTATATCTCCGCGCTTGCAGCCGTATCCGTGCGAAAGACGCCGAGGAAGCGCGTGCTCGGGCAATAGGCCTAGGGAATGTCGCAAACGAAACCTATCACTTAGGCAATGTTGTGTGCTCCGCGGTATGTAACGAGGGGGGGAGCAATCGAGAGACTACCGAGACTACGCAGTTGAGACAAGCTATCTGTATAACACAACTCTGGAGTTTCTTGCAGATGTTTGTAGTCGGAGAGGAATTATCCCGAGATGCTACGAAAGTTGAATGGCGTTCGTGGTTAGTGCGTGGTTTAGCGTCAAACCCCGCAAGTCATCCAGCTTAAACCTCGGGAGTGGCGTCATCGGTTTCTGCTTTTCGCCTGCCTTTGTGGAGTGCCGCACTATATATGGTCCACGACTCAAGCGAATGTGGAGGGTACTCCGGGGAAGGTCAAGGTTCAAGACTTGTTACGAGACCAGGGTCCCTAGGAGCTGATGAATTAGGTCCTGGTGGACACCGCGTATTCGTGGAGATTTTACGCTTAGGCAAAGGAAGGAAGTCAATTGAGTATCGCTCCCGGTAAGTAACTATGGCTCGAAAGTGCCAGGTGAGTATAGCTCCCGGCTCGTGATAGTACTATATCATCAAGGTGTGTAATCCTGTGCTTCTGAATAGACACCCGTATCTCCCTCGTTCTCACATCTCTTTCATCATGCGGTCGTACCGCCTTCCTCTGTGTGTATGGAGTCTATGGTCGACAGTTTCTGCTCAAACGGAATCGTCAGGAGCCCAGGTCCAAGCAGCACTGGAAAGCCTCACGATTACAAACGTCGACGATGTTCGCGGTAATCTTCACCTACCGAGCGCATCCGAGAACTATAATGTTACCTGGATGAGTAACAACCCCTCGGTGATATCTGCGGACGGCATTGTGCAAAGACAAGGCGCCGACACCGTTGTCAATCTTACAGCGATCATCGACCAAGAAGGAACAACTTCGAATCGCACGTTCAGTGCCAACGTACGACAAGCTGTCGAACTTGAACCGTTCGAGGGCTATGCGTTTGCGTACTTCACGAACAACACGTTAGCGGGCGAGAAAATCTACCTAGCAGCCAGCGAGGGCAACAATGCATTGGACTGGAGAGAGCTCAACAACGGACAGCCTATTCTCGCCTCTTCCGAAGGCACGAAGGGACTGCGTGATCCCTTCGTAATCCGCTCGCCGGAAGGTGACAGATTCTATCTGCTCGCCACTGACTTATCGATTGGATCCGGCACTTCCTGGGGAGATGCTGTCCGTATTGGGAGCTTGTATCTGGAGATTTGGGAATCAAGCGACCTCAAGACATGGTCACAACAACGACACGTCAAGGTTTCTCCCTCCACTGCTGGAAACACATGGGCACCTGAGGCATACTACGATACCGACATCGGATCGTACGTAGTGTTTTGGGCATCATCTCTATACGAAGAGAGCGATACGAATCGCACGGGAGCAACCTACCACCGCATGCTTTATGTGACCACGCGAGACTTCGTCACATTTAGCGAACCCGAGATTTGGCAGGATGCTAAGATGTCACGAATTGACACTACAGTCATCCAGGAGGGCGCCACGTTTTATCGATTTACCAAAGACGAAGGTGGTACAGGCACCAACTGCACCGACATCATTCAAGAGCGCTCGGACTCCCTTCTTGCTCCTGTTGAATCATGGTCTCAGGTTGCCGCATGCATCGGTCGTAACGCTGGTACAAGCAATGTCGAAGGGCCGACAGTATTCAAAGCCAACCCAGGTGACGTCCATGGCGAGAAGTACTATCTTTTTGTCGACGAGTACACTGGACGTGGATATATCCCACTAGAGACGGATGATATTTCTAAGCCCAACTGGAAGGTTTCCAGCTCGTACAAGCTCCCGACCAGCCCACGTCACGGCACTGTAGTCCCCGTGACTGCACGAGAGCTTTCCGGTCTGACTGCACAAGAGTCTGCTGGTCTGACTGCACGAGAGCTTGCTGGTCTGACTGCAAAGACAGGCAGCCCCGTACTTCCTGGTCTATATGCGGATCCAAACATCGCCGTTTTTGGTGAAAACTACTACATCTATGCGACAACTGATGGCTTCCCCGGCTGGGGCGGCAACGTTTTCTATGTATGGAAGTCCCCTGATCTCGTCTCTTGGACGCGATCAGCCGAGCCCTTCTTGACCCTCAATGGGACAAACGGCAACGTACCCTGGGCGACGGGGAATGCCTGGGCTCCGACTATCATCGAAAGGGACGGCAAGTACTACTTTTACTTCAGCGGTAACAACCCCGAGTACGACCGTAAGACCATCGGTGTTGCTGTTGCAGACTCACCAGAAGGGCCTTTCACTGCCCAACCGAAAGCCATGATCTTGAACATTGGAGACTCTTCCAACGGAAACATCACCACGGGCCAAGCGATTGATCCTGATGTCTTCCAAGATCCAACTACTGGCAAGTACTATATCTTCTGGGGCAACGGAGGGTCAGACATTACGCCCGCACTCTATGCTGAGCTCACCGACGATATGCTCTCACTGAAAAACGGCACCACTCGTGTCATTACTGGTCTTCCCGAGTTTCGCGAGGGCATCTTCATGAACTACCGCAAAGGCCTCTTCCATCTTACTTACTCCATCGACGATACTGGTTCAGAGAACTACCGAGTGGGATACGCGACATCTACAAGTGTTCATGGACCATGGACATACCACGGTATCATACTCCAGAAGAATCCGTCGCTTGGTATTCTCGCCACTGGGCATAGTTCCATCATTAACGTACCGAACACTGACGACTGGTACATGGCGTACCATCGGTTCGCTATACCAAACGGCAACGGAACGAACAGGGAAACCACCATTGATAGAGTGTACTTTGACGACCAGGGCTTGATCAAGCCTGTTGTGCCTACACTGGAAAGTGTGCCCCCAGAGACGATTCCTGCGTAAGTATGGGTCGCCTAGCAGTGATTGTCAAAATGAAGCCCGTACGCTAGATGCAATTCAATGATACGTTGCCTTAGTAAACATAACGCCATTATGAACAAAGAGATGACCACATCTTCATCTTTTCTACCCTCCTTACTCAGAATCCCAACCCCCTTCTTCTGCTGAAGCCCCTCGACATACTTCTACTACTCTCTAGACCCATGCCAACCCCACCCAAGACCTTCATGGCCTTCTTCCGACCAATCAGCAACTCTTCCAGTATCAAGCTCACTTCCTCCATCTGCAAATGTGAAGCAATGAAGTCAGTGTACATCTTACATCCATTCCAAAGCGAGACAACTTACTTGCTCTTTGAAGTCCTCCATCGCTTTGCCCAAGCACACACCTTCCTCCCATATGTCAGTAAGATGGCTTTCGCTCAGGTCATCGGGTTTAATCGTCTCAAGTGGTTTGACGACGGTGGTAAGATGGGATAGATTTGCAGAGACGATGGCCGCGCGGCGGTTTAGAGCACTAACCCTGGAGGGGAGGTCGACTGGGGAGTGCATGGCAGTGGGGATGGAGAGGTCTTCGTAAGAAGGGATAGGCGTGAGTTCGGATTGGTATAGGTAGCCATGGTCCCAGGAGTAGTTCTGCTGGCGGCGCCGTAAGTGACGAGAGGTTGGGGACGATGGACCGAACATTTTTGTGGTGAAGGTCGCTCAAGATCACCGTGACGGATAAGACAGAGTATTACTCTGGTGCTCGAAAGAAAGGAGTGGATGCTCAGTCTGAAAGCTGGTATGCCAGTGGGATGGGAGGTGTTTGATATATCTGATTGGAGTTGTTATCACTGATTAGGTGGAACAAAAGCTATGTCATCGGGAGGCTGCATTGGCAAATGTTTGCGCTTAGAATAGCGATAGTACTTATCCGTGATAGTTATTTGTCAAGTTTGTGCTGTGATCCTGTAGCGCGAACTCTGTATGAAGGATGCGTACTGGAAGTGTGATTTGGGCAATTGAGTTTGTTGGCAGGCTGCAGTCACGAATTTATGGCACAATGCTGTACCAAAGGCATTAGGGTGCTCTATTTGCGCGCAAGTGCAGCTGACAGGTGCTTCAGCAATCGTGCAAGTTGTTTCGTTGCTCATTGCGCTTCTGGAAAGGTTGCTTGCTGCGGATGTACCAATTCGACCAATACACAGGCGAGATTGTGCTTCCTATTCTTTGAATGCTTAGAGGTGAAGGAAGTATACCTTGGCGTATCATTTCCTTATCCTATTTTCCTGCTAAACAAGATCGCCCTCCTCCGCTAAAAAGACATCCTCTCTTTGCTTTGCTTGTTGTTCTCCGTGCTCTTTCTCCTCAACCTTTGCTCTTGCTATGGCAGCATCCTCATGTTTCTTCATTCGTTGATCCGACGCAGCCTTCTCCGCAGCGTCTCGCTTCTCCTGCTCCGCTCTCTCGGCATCTTCCACCTTCCATACAGCTCTCCATTGTAGTGCTGCACTCTTACGCGCGTCGTTGGCTACTATGCTCAGGTCGTCCTTCGAATCTTTGGGATCTTCAGATTTTCGGGCCATACCTTGTTTATCTGAATTTTGTCCACAGCAGGTGATAAGAAGGGATGAGGCGTACTCTGGGAACGAACTATGTAGTGTGAACTGTATACACTGCATTGGGTCAAATGAAGAGATCATGTGGCGGTTGATATGGTATTTGCGTGGATCCGCCTTGTGATGCTCAGGCAGTCCTCAAGCAGTCGCGTTATCTGGATATGCGCGATAATAATATTATTTCGACATACCTGATATCTGTATATAAGCATGTCTTACATGGTAGCTTCATCTATCTTCATCGGAGCCTACGCAGCCCTCGGTCTCTCCCAAGCCTGTCCATCGCTCATCTCAATACCTCCTGTCACACCTGCCTGTCCCAGCTTCTCAGCATTCCATCCATCCTCAGGTGGGATTGGGCTTCGAACCTCTTTCTCTCTTCCCAGTCCCTCGACACCTACAGGCCCGTCACCCCAAATCAAATACTGCGCTGCGAGGCCCAGATCACAGCATGCCTGGAAGATACCACATGCCTTGAAAGCCCAAGGTACTTCACCACTGCTACTAGCAAAGAAGAACCACATCTTGAACGTATCA
Source organism: Alternaria alternata (assembly GCF_001642055.1). NCBI lineage: Eukaryota > Fungi > Ascomycota > Dothideomycetes > Pleosporales > Pleosporaceae > Alternaria > Alternaria alternata. The sequence goes on along the minus strand of NW_017306222.1, from coordinate 34,288 downwards.
CCAATAACCCAGTTGACAATAACGCTGGGTCTGAAGCCTTTGCACCCGCGTCTCTGGTAATTAGCCAGGAGTTGCGGGAGCGGGAGCGTAGCCTCAATAGTCAACGCAACCATACCCAGCAGATCCGTGTACGGGACGAAAATGCTTGTCGACGACATGACCAAGTGCAGCACCAGCAACACGCCGGTAAAGTAGGTGATGAATGTCCAATAGGGTCTCGGCGCCCTCCATTGCCAGAAGTCGTATGGGCGGTTCGACACATCTTTATGTTGGAAGGGGAGGTGCGAGGGCGGCGGTCGGTTCGTAAGCGCGACATGGAGGAGGAGCAGATGGACGCATATCATGAGGAGAGCCTGGACGAGCAGCGAGGTGCTGAAGTGGGCGCCGAACCAGTAGTAGACTTTCAGGATGCTGGCGACGAGCATGATGAGCGGGATGTCGAGGGAGAAGCCGGCAGAGCTGCGGGCTCGGTGCATGCTGTAGATCTGGTCGCCATAGCTGGTGATTGGACTTGTTGCTATGCTGCGGGGGGTGCGTTAGAAGCAGGAAAGGGCTGGCGGATTGTGGGTGCATACAATACGGGCGCAATGTTCTTCACAATGGCGCTGATGAAGAACATGGCGATGGTTGGGTGCTTGGCCAGGCGGTACACTTCGGAACGCCGGTGGAGCTGTCGGAATCCTTCGAGGTCCCCTAGATGCTCCTTTTACAACGCTTGAGTGACCGACGGCTATGGGTTTAACGCACACGCGACCTCGAGACCGTTTGGCGCAATTGGTCAGGTGGTGAGGCTGAGACAAAAACAACAACAGCGGACAAAAAGGAGAGTTCCGCAATCTCCGCTAATTTAGTGGCCGCTGGCGGCTGTAGGGCTGACCGATAAGCTTTATCGCGTCTGCGTCATCGCTGTTTACATGGGGTGCTTTCACCCATCTTTCTTTCATCTAATCGCACAATTGATCGTCTATGGACGCTATAAGCCTCTACCACCACCAGTATTCCAAGCCTCAGCCTTCGCATACTCCCATCGACCGCCAAACCACCAAAATGTCACATACAGCATTCTTCTACGGGACCTTGATGGCGCCGCCCGTCCTACACCGCGTAATATGGGGTTCGCAAACACCGCCCACACCCGCCCACGCCTCTCTTCTTCACATACGCCCAGCCATCCTTCACATGCACCGACGCCACAAAGTAAAACAAGCCGACTATCCTGCCATCCTCCCCGTGGATTCCCCCTCGTCTGTCCGCGGAACCCTAGTACAAGGCCTCACAGACGGCGACATCTGGCGACTAGACATCTTCGAAGGCTCAGAATATCAACGTCAGAAAGTAAAAGTCAAGGTCCTGCAACCCAGGGCCCAAGGCAGCAACACGGAAGAAGGCATGGGTGACCTATCACAAAGGGAAGAAGACAACGTAGAGGGCGAAGAAGCCGAGGCAGAAACCTATGTCTGGATAGCAGGCGCACAAAGGCTCGAACCAGAAGAATGGGACTTTGCAGAGTTTGTTAGAGACAAAATGAAGCGGTGGGTGGGCAGAGAAGCAGCCGAGACGGATGAGGGATTCCAGGGTAGGCCTTCTATCAATGGTATCTCTCCTGGCCGAGGGAGGGTATGCCGGCAATGCTGACTGCTTGCAGAAGTCGACGATGCTGTCGCAGCGCTCGATGACCCTACAGGCGGACGTGGCGCAAATGGATCCATATCACGACAGTTGACCGAACAAGGTAAAGAAGACAAGATTCTCGAAAGTGCTGTATAAATATTGCACGATAACATAGTTGTGCTGTGATATCGGGCGCGCTGCCACAGTTGCACCTAACTCGCGACATGCTGTCCTTCGCTAATCCTTGATATATAACGCCTTCACCATTCCAAGATGGGTCTGTATTTTCCGAATAAAAATTCGCAATCACCATCGCAAGATATATGCAAGACATGCTTTGTCCCAAAAAAGAAGAAAAACTAAAGAAGGAGAGGATCTTGTCTCGACCCTCCATTCTGCGCAACCGGACCCTTTTCATCAGGCTCCGGGGTTTCTCTTACAACGGATCCGTCGTTGATTCCGTCAAGTTGCAACTGATTGGTCGACTGTGAGATTCGTTCTATTGAGTCAGATCCCTCTTCGTCTCTGCGTTCCAACGGATCATTCCCTTCGCCAGGAGCAGGAGCTGTTGAACGCTGGACCTTCTTTCTGGGATGGTCGTCTTCGTCCATCTGTGTTCTGAGCGCACTATCAACAGGACGTCCTTCGCGTTGACCATGTTTCGGATGTTCGCTGTTGAACGACGAACGCGAAATTTCTTCCAAGGACGGTGATGGGTGAAGCGTCTGTTTCGAGCGTGGATGATGCGATGAGAGTTTGCGCTGAGCAATCGAGGTTGCTTGTACATGCTGGCGATGGGTGGCGCTTACGACCTCGACCTCTTGGGAGTCGTCGATTTGAATTGGCGCATGGGGAACACTACCTTCCCGGCTGCGTGGAGTTGATCGCTCGCTTGTCGCATCACCATCGCGAACTCGCCAGGGCGACCTAGTGAACTGCCGCTTCGCAGTCGGCGATTCGACTTGATTCTTGTCGTCAACCTGTCTCCGACGTTTTTTTGGGCTCGATGTATCGAGTGCACCGCCAGTCTGATGCAGTACTTTGACTGGACGCGGTGATCCGTTTGAAGTAGTCTGACCATTGCGCATGGACCCATGCGATTTCGGGGTTCTGCTAGGAATACGCACTTCAGGGTGGCGCTTTGGTGTTTCTTCTGGACGTGAAGTGATCATAGTTGGCTTCGCAGGAGACGTGGAAATTGGCGGTGAGTCAGAAACCTTGCTGATAATTGTCTGTGGGGACTGTGGAGTGGAAGCCGTCCGCTTTGTGTCGAGGCTAAACGGTGACCCAAGTCTAGGTGGAAGACGGACGGGCGAGTGGACCTCTAACGATGCAGGCTGCACATTCCTGTTGTGAGGTGATTGTTCAAGCTTTGACTCTTCTTTCTGTGACTCTTCAGGGTTGGGTCGGCTCTGATCCCCCGATTCTTGTGTCGTCGGAGCCGGTGACTTTTTCGAAGTTGCAGAACCCTTCTTGGCTTTCTTCTGTGCTTTCCTATCTTCCTCCTGCTTTTTGTAACAATCAAATATAATTTGACGCATCTTATGCCGCATCTCGGACGGCTTAAGCTCTGGCCAATCTTCCCGAGCTGACATCGATCCCGTCAGCAGCTTGTTCTTGAAATCATCGGGATTTTGGAAGAATTTCTCAACATAGCCAAGGAGATAGACACCGCAGTCAGTCCAGTTGTCCTGCATTGGAATCTGCGTGTCCTTTGGATAATAGCCATTTTCCTTGATGACGGCTTTCATTCCACGCTTGTGATCACCCTCTGCTATTATCCAGTCTTTGAGGGCGCGGACTGCTCCGGATCTAGAATTTCCAGTGAGGGAGTCCAAGACTATGACGACAGGCTGATCGGGATCTCTTTTGGGTACGGATTTGCGTTTGACCTTGGCCTTTGTGGGTGGCGTCGCCAACTGTAGATGCGACAATATTCCTTGGTGAGCATCTTTTGCAACTGCATCGACTGGCCGTACAGTCGAAGGCCCAGCTCCTGGATTTTGACGTGCTAACCCTGCTTGGGTAACCTCGAATGTATCAGACGCTTCGATTCCAGTATCTTCGCGATCGACGAGGGATAGCACCGCCTCGTCAAAAAGGTTTGGCTCCTCGTCGCTCGGCTCAGCTTGCGTTTCCGGAATGACAACAGGTGGGTCCGGAGACAATGCTATTTTCTGAGTCGTAACCGCTTCAGGTTTGGTGGTTGAGGTTGAGACGTTCGATTCCTGTGGTTCATTTGCCTGAGATGCATCGAAATCTTGGACTATCGGCTTGCGCTCAATTTTCGACACGTTACAGATGATTGCCAGGTACCAATGTGATCTAACAATAATTAACACATATTACGGAACTCACCACATCCTGACTTACTGGTTTTCATTGATAGGCACAACAATGTAATCGTAGCTAAAGATATCGGTCTTAGACGTCCACCTTTCAACAGCCTTGTAATCAATCGATTTTCGACCCGAGTTCTCCGTCAGCTTGGTAAAAAAGTAGGTATTGAAGAAATAAACTTTATCAGCAGGGACGTTGAGCTGCTTGAAGAGGTAGCTAGGTGAGTTAGTAATATAGATATAGCAAAAGCTGGTCAATACCTACATCATGTAGAAGTCGATCAAACTGTCATTCATGTATTCCTCTTCGTCCAGACGGGGCAGATCATCGAAGTGTACTATCGCACGCTGGCGACCTTCACCAAATTCAAGAGATCTTTGAATTGATTAGTACAATGCTGTGCTGGCGGTTATAAGCTTACCTAGTCCACGGTTGCCCAAGTCCTGTCTCGACCGAATATTTGGGTACGTCCGAACGTGTAGGCACATCATCGACATAGTGAATAGGGGCTAATCTTCTTGCGCGTGATGTTCGAGTCGATCCCATCCTTGCGGTACTCACGTCGGACGTAGCACTAGCTGCAGTTCCGTCTGCAGCGCGCTTCAGTTGATCCAATAACGGTGTGTTTGACGTGTCATTGCCTTTTCGATTGAGCGTTTTCGATTGCTCCGTAGGGTCTTCTACCATCGCGGACGTGCCAATCTTGTCATTCTTCGGCTGCAGAGGTCTTTTGAATAGTTCGACCATATAATCACTGCGCCCTCGTCAACAAAGCTCCTGGGGCAGCCTGGAATGACTTACTCTGTCTTTACCAAGTACGTCCTAGTCAGTGTCATTGAACGTGCATAGTCATTAAGGAAGTGGGAAAAACCAGGAGTACTAGCAAACTCCAGGTCAAAGATGCCAGAGTTCCCGTCGTGTCTCCGAGGCCCCTGTAATCGGACGCGGCTGGTATCGTCTGCAAGCACCTTGTTGATGTCCTTGGATAGTATGATGATGTACGTTTCATAGCAGCCGTCGACCGGCTCCCATGTTTGCACACGTAGGCCTTCGTCCTTTTTGCTCTTCAAGACCAACGTAGCATGGCCGTCCTCAGATCTTGATCCCTTACCCTCAAAGTCGGACGACCTTGCAAACAGTAGTGGCCACGACTCTTCTATGACCTTTCCGCTAGCGTCTGTTTTGACTCTACTGTTTCCGGTTTGCTTTTGCTTTTGCTTGAAAGGCGATTTCGATCCTGGCTTTGGGGGAGTAATGGCAAGCTCATCTGCGCTATAGCTATCGGTAGCTGTTTTGGCTCGCTTTGGTGCCGATCTATGCTGTGTGCGAAGGTATGCGCTCTCGACGTTTGCAGGCTGCTGCTCCATCTGTTCTGACGTTGATTCATTGATACGAGCGTTAGGAAAGAAACGAGATGTGACTGGGCCAAGTTTATGCTCAGAGCTAGCACGTCTCGTGGGGCTTTGCTTCGTCTCGCCCTGTTGAAAATCTTGCAAGATAACCTGCCGATTAGCACGTGCGCCAGGGCTATTTGACAGAGCACCACCACCGAAAGGGGAGTGTCGCAAGTCACCTTTAGGTGCATTAGAACTCAAGTTCCTTGGCTTCCTCTGAGAAGATTTAAGAAAACTGTCGACTTCTCGGAATTCGCTTTTCGATTGGAGCGGCCTAAAGTCGCTGATAGTGCTTCCACTTCCAATGCTCATCCGTGGTTGCTCAGATCTGACTGGACGCATCTGGTCCTCTAACGTGCCCAAATTTGTGGTATGTACGGGATGAGATACCTCCAACACCTCATCGTCATCATCGTCATCTAGTGTTATGACATGGTTGATCTTTCGTCGTTTTCCCGGTGTAGCTCCACCCGATAGCGATTCATGGCCATCTCGTGAAGACAAGCGACGAGATGGTGTAGCCGATACTCTTTCTTCTCTATGCTGAAGGTACGCAAGCTGTCCTGCGCCATGCACCTGGCCTATCAATGGTGGAGGTGGGCGGTCTTTCTTTCCATATGTTGTTGGCTTTCGGCTCGGTACGTTGGGTCCAGTGTTCATAGTATCTAAAGGTCTAAAACCGCTATTTGAACCAGGCTAAAGAGCATCAGCATGGAATACCAAGGACGAGTTGCTAGTGATATACCTTTGAAGTCATGGTGCGTTTCGTCAGCGGCAAATATGACCTTGGATCCGGGAGATCGACCGCATCCGCTGGTTTGCTTCGCACAAGTCAGCCTCTTTTTCTGCTCCTCATATGTAAAGGAGAATTACGTGTAATCTCCGACTAAGCGCTTCTCGTCCTCGCTCTTTTCCGACTTCTGCAACCGCGAACGATGCTTCTCCAGATGTGACTCTTTGTGGGCGGGTCGACTCGGACGGTTCGTGGGCGAGGAGAGGTCTACGATAATGCGCGAGGTTTCTGGTGCGGGTGGTGAGTCCCTAGAGTAGGGATTTGGAGGCAAGTTAGTACCCGACGGCGATTCGGCGACGGCATCGTTTGTCTGTAGCGACATGGCGTTAGCTTGAGGCGCGGATGGTATAGATTGAAGGTAGATTGTAGCGGCTGGACTATCCGAGACCGCCGTACAGCCTGCAAAGAAAGGCGCGCGTACGTCTTCGTTCGTGCTTCCGAAAGAGCTTCCGGCAGCGGCTCGTATGCCGTTGAAGAAATTAGTGAACATTGGTGTAGCATCGCGGTGATAAGGCGACGAGGAGCAGCATCGTTTGGTGAGTCAAGCGGACTTGGAACTGTTCGAACGGGTTGCACAAGCGCAGACGCGCATCGTGGGGCATGCGGAGGTGAAGGCGCGCCAGAACGACTTGTCGGCGGTTGCGTCCGTGCGTTTTGCTCTGACGTTGACGTACAATTTTGCTGATTTATGCAAAATATTTACAGCGTGCTTAGATGTACGATATTTGAAACCCTGAAAGTATCTCGATACCAATCACAGCGAATTACTCTAGAGCGATCTTCTGTACGAAGTACATTTCAGAGAAGAAGAGACTCTTTGTTGTAGACGCTCCAGCGCGTTTCGCCGAAACGGCGTCACTTTGCAGATCAGATTTGAAGACGTTAGCCCATCATATGAGTAAGCTTAGAAGACCAACTTGTGGATTCCAATAGTTTGATCGTTGTCACCAAAATATGCGACAAGTTCTTCTCCAGTACCTCGATCTGTGGCTGGGCAAGCTCCAGGGCTTGATGCTACCCGAATTCCTACGCTTCGCTATGTAAAAGTACAAAGAACAGAGATAACGCTAAGACAATGTGCTGCGCCATACTTGTGGTTATAACCCAAGTAATGTACGTCGACACTTTCATGTTAATCAGTGTTCCAACAACGACGGCCCCGATTAGTCGCTGGACTATTGTGCGCTTCAGTCAGCAACAGAAGCGAGTAGTATCTCTTGTAGACGGTGCTCGATAGCAAGCACCCATCATCTTGGCGGTCGACTTTGCGAAGAAGCCGCCTCTGCGACACACACCCAGTACAGCTCGGATCGGCATTGTGTTCGGTTAGAGGCCAAGGATCGACTTGTTGGAATCGTACTCCGTTTGCGCTCTCCAGCTTATGTGGTCTGCGCCCATGATGACAGAGGCAGATAATGAACGACCGCAGAGTGTCCAGGGAATGAACGGTTGATCTTGCGACCAACAAGAGTTTGGCCTGCAGACCGTCGCTGAACTGAGCTTCCCCTAAGAGCCCCCTGTCGATTTCTCCCGTGACTCATCTGTAGAGACTACCCTCCGCTTTTCGTGCTGACTCTTCTCGTGGCGAGCCTGGTCGATGGCCGATCTCTGAGCGATACTATCGTCGTGACTCCGCCATACGATATTGGTTCCTTCTGGCAATTTGAGGACCCGCCTGATTGTGTCTCGTATCTTGACATTTTTTACGCCATCGCTCTTCGTCCAGATGCTGAAAACATCCTCGCCACTTCGAACGCTTAGAACAAAGCCGCAAAACTCCTCACTAGCATCCAGGAATTGATCGCCGACAAGTGCTAATAAAAGGTCCTCCCAGTAGCGGTCCGCTACGCCCTTTTTCAGACGCATAATCCATTTCCCACCCCGCTTGTTCTCGTCGTCCTCCCATACCGGCCGTATGCCTTGCTTGAACACGTGGTAATCTGAGACGGAGGGTAGACTCGAGGGACGCTTCAGGTGCGAGAAGACTTTCCAGAACTCTTGCGCTGTACTGAATTTACAGAGAGGCACGATTGACTTCTCGTAATCGACGTTCTTGGCCGTAGGTGGGCGGTACCATACTGCCCAAGTGTACTTGAGCGGCCATGGCGCATTGAAATCCGGCGGCGCAGATGGAGTCGATGTGTTTTCCGGTATTAAGGCCGTAGATATTGATTCCTTGCGTATGCTGTTGACCACCTTGCTCACAGGCTTTTCTTTTTTGTCCGAGGGTGTCGCGGGCGAAGGAGATGACATGGCGGCCGCTTTGAAGTCAAAAGCAGTGCCAGGCGTCTTGGGCGTCTTAGCAGCCGACCCAAAGGAAGCGAATGCGCCCGAGCCCAGCCCGAACGCAGAGGAGCCCCCGGTAGTGGGCGATGCTAAGCCACCGGGTGTCAAGGGCGATATGGCGTTGAAAGGGTTTCGACCACCGTGGGACGAATCGCCACCAAAGCGTTTAGTGGCAGAGACGGTACGTTGGTGCGGCTCGGACTTTTCGCTGCTGTTTTCGGAATGTGACATGGAGAGGGAGAGCTTGCTGGTGCTGTTGGTGGCTGTCAGTCGAGAGAGCAAGGATGCGGGGACGCAATAGCATACTTGGAGCGCCTAGTCCACAGATTCTCCCTGTTATCCATTGGCAGCAATAACAAATGAGTATATAATACAAGGCAAGAAAGTTAAGTATCCAAGGCTTGGTGGGAGTAATGAGCGAACAAGCAGCAGAGGAGCTGGCGGGCTAGCGAACAATGTGCGTCGAAAGATATGCGGGGTGTAGTTTGCGGTAATGGTTGTGTGTTGCAAGAGGGAGATCTGTCACGTGTTGTCGGTACGATACTGCGGGAAGATGTGGCGAAGGCGGAGTGTATGTGATTGTCGAGCGTGGTGGGATGGATCGTGTGCAATGGCGGATAGTGGTGCGTTCTGAGAAAACGTTTGAGAGGTTGGCACTTGCAGCTCAGGCGCGCGCCTTCCGCGGCAAGGATGTGGCTTAGTCATCTACCGAGCTCGATAATCTCTTCTTCGCCGGCGCGTCCGTCTTCTTCTTTTCTTCAACACCGGCCTTTGACTCGTATCATTTGCCAGCTCGACACATCCTACTCAGCTGGCAACTCGGATAACTGGCCCAGAACGAGCCATCCTCTTCTAAAACCATCATCACGAGGGCCGCTTCGGCGGCTTCCATGATGCGGTGATGACCTGAAAGCAGGGACATTATTTTGTCACGCGCCCGACGCGTTGAGGCTGCAAGCTGTCTCAGTCTCTTCTTGTATGTGCGCTGCTATGATTTTTTCTTTCGCACGTCGCGGCTTGGGATGACTAGGTCCTCTGGACCACTTCTGGTAGTCTGAGTCTCAGCCAGATGTACACTATCGCGACTTTGCGATTTCTTGGTTGAGCTTGAAGCTCTAAGGCAAAGTCTGAAGCCCACTATTGTGCCACGCGTTGATCAAGCATCTTTAAAAGCTCCGCTAATTGATGACCCAACAGCAGTAGGTCTTTGCAGGCGGTGAATTGGCCCCAGGTAATCGTTGCTAAGGTTGGGCACTGGCTTACACTATGGTCTCACCGTGTACCTCAGCACCTTGTATCTCGCGACTTCAGATGTTTTGTGGCACGAGTAGCGCCCTAGCGCATCGCGTCATGAAGAGGCCGTCTAACAATAGACAATGCTGGAGAGAGTCTTGGCCGAGATTGGCAGACCATCCATCCACCCATCGCGTAACAGACAGCTTTCGTAGACGCTAGGTGCCGAAGGAGCCGATTGATCTACTTGGGAGAGCAATGAACGCAATAGAGTCGTAAATGTACTTTGTAGATGGCGCATAGTAGCATGTTTGATGTTGTCTTCTCGTGTGCGTTGCTCCAAAAGCTTTGCACCTGGGTACATGCACAAACTATGATACGCCAACTTATTAAACCAACATCAAGGGTGTTAAGACAGCCGCGGCAGCCTCTCTTTAATGGGCGGGATTGTAGGCCGCATCTGCATGTGAATCAGAAGCGCGTGCGGGGTGCGAAAGGTACCTGCCGTCTACGTCATACTTCTGTCCGTTCACAGGACAACGCACCGCACCACGCGCATTGCTTTCCTAGCCGTCCTAAACTAACGCCGTCGCCTCACCTGTCGCCCACCACCGTACAAAGCTTGCTCGTCTCCCTCTCTGCCTTCCCACATACGAACACCCCAACCGCCTCATTACCCCTACAATACCACCAAGATGACTGCGCAATCACCTCAGCTGCATTCGCCGAGCTCGCATCCTGAGCGACCTAAGGGTGGGATCACACCATACCCCGCTATGTGGTGCACGCATAGCTAACAAAGCCAGGTATCCTCAAGAATTCCAACTCGTACCGCTCCGACTCACAAACCTCCCCCACGAGCGAGCTCCCACCAGCCGTAAGCCCAGTAGCCGAGCGGCCGCAGCTGGGTCGCGAAAAGTCAGAGAAGGACATCGTGCTGGAAAACACACTGCGCAATGCCGGCGCCCACCGGAGATCCTCATCAAACCCGCGCGGCATGGGTTCACGGCGCCAATCGGGCATTGACCCCGCGGATGAGAATAGTCCGCAGCTCAAGTGGGACGAGGCCAACCTTTACCTGAACGAGCAGAACCGCGATAGCACCATGAAGATCGATGAACCCAAGACACCATACGCCAAGCAGTACGACCCCACAGAGGACGAGGACGAGGTAGAGATGCTGAATGCCGAAGAGCTCAAGGTGGACGAGCTTGATAAGCCAAAACGAAAGCCTAAGATTGACGACATACCCGAGTTTGACTTAGGACAGCCAGAGCTGCAAGCGCGCCACTCTCAGACCCCGGAGAGCGAGAAGAGGGTTATGGTTGAAGAGGGTATGGACACAGATGAAGGCTACCATGGCGAGCTTCTCCCCAATGCCTCGCAGGAAGAGAGGGAGAAGCATCGCAAATTCGAGGAGCTACGTAAGAAGCACTACGAGATGAAGAACGTCAAGGATCTGCTCGGCCACCCAGAAGACGACGAGGACGAAGAGATGCCGACACGGTCCAATGGTCAATAGGTATACGTTACCTGCTCTGACCTTCCTCAGCTTGTTTCTACGTACAGTAGTGGTTGCTAAGGTTGTTTTAAGAAGGATGAACTAGTGCCGCCCAGCGGTCTTGCACGAATTGATTTTGGCGGCATCAAGGTGGAGTTATCGGATTTACGGCGCCATGGTAAAGGCCGCGGAGTACTGTAATGCTTCGATTCGTAGTATGTGCAATGAATGATGTTGTGATTTACTCGATGTGAAGAGATTTGAAGATTGCTTTGCATGATGAAACGCAAAAAGTGATGAACCATAAGATGCTATCAAAATTGATCAAGATCCTATTCCCTGAATTCCTTATCGACAGACTCAAAGTTTTCCAAGAAACTCTGGAAGGCAAATACACCAAGACCAGGATCCAGACTTCCTGTAGTTGCCCTGATGGAGTGCATACTTAACTGCGGGATTCCGCAGTCTACTGCCCTAATACCCGTCGCAGAGCTCAGCATCGGTCCTACTGTACCTCCACTCCTACTGTCATTCCGAATCTGGAAGACCTGGAGTTTAGGGTCGACTTTGCGAACGCCGATATCGCGGTCTACGCAGCGCTGCAAGATAGCAGTAGAGACGGCGTCAGTCGTCATGTGTGCATTTGAATCCGCAGAGATGGCGGGACCGACGTTGAGACGCGGAGAGTGGTTTTCAAGGTACGCGTTGAGGAAGTTGGGGTTCACAGCGTGGATGACGTCGCTCGAGACAAGGAAGGAGTTTGCATATGTCCTGCTCAATGCGCTGCTTGTCTTTCCGTTGGAAGCGAATTCTTCAACGATGCGCTCCATGACACTAGGGAGGAAGTTGCCGTGAGCACCTTGTCGGAGTAGCGAGCCGACTTCTTCGTCGTCGAAAACTGCGACCATGCGGATCTGGGATGAGGTTGAAAGAGATGCGCTGGAGTTGAGGAGAGCTTGGATTGCGGCCCAAGAGCAAAGCTTGTCGTCGATTCGGCCAGCAAAGATGAACTCGCGGTCAAGGCCACCGGTTTGTGCGGGTTGTGTGTCGAAAAGCTCGAGCTCCCAGTTGACAATAGATGAGTCTGTTACGCGTCAGTGTTGTCTTAGACGATTTGAAGGTAACAACACTTACAGTCAGTGATTCCGAGTTCGCTTGTGATGACCTTTACAAGCCTCTCAGGCTGAGTAGCAGTGAAGGCGCCCTCTCCGCCCAATACACCGGCTTTCGAGTCTCCCTCCTCGTTGTTTGATGAGCTACCGATATCGCTGTTATCCAAACCCATGATAGGTACCATTTGCGTTTCCTTGTTGAAGGGGCCATTTGCGGCAGCTGTAGAAGTGAAGATACGAAGTCAGTGTATGTCTCATGTGCATCTTGTACAATCACAACTTACCACCGAAGTGGGGAGCCAGCGTTGGGATTCTTGCGATCGGCCAGTCAAGCTTAACAAGCTTGGTGACAATCTTCCCATTCTCCTTGACGAGAACTCTTCCACCGATACCCAGATCGCGATCCCACCAGGTATCACTTAGCGCGCCAGCATAAGGCGCGACACCTAGCTGTACATATCCCGACTTGTTGCGAAGCTTGGAGATGGGCTTCAGCTTCGCTGTGAGGGCGTCTATATGTCCGGCCAGAATAGCAGCTCCATTGCCAGACGCGTACTTGTCTCCAATAGCAAATGCGATGAGTGAACTTCCGTTTCGCTCGACATAGTATTTGCCTCCCGCCTTCAGCTCCCATGAATCGCGCTCTGACAACTTCTTGTATCCGTCCTTCTCGAGGTCCTGAGCGACGGCATCGACGGCGTGGAAGATGGTGGGGTTGCGTGTCATGTAGTCGGTAAAGGGCTTCGTGTAGCGTGCTGGATCCTCCTTCGATCGAGCGGGAACGGGAATCCAGCAGTGCGAAGGTGTCGGCTTGGACATCTCAACCTTCGGTTCAGCTTGCTCAACTGGCACTTCTGGTATCTTAGGCGGTACCGGCGGCGGGTTCTGGTGTGTCGACGGCGCCGGGTAGTCTTGGTCGTCAACGTCAATGAGATCGGGGTAGGTTGCGGCGATGCTGTGACGGTTACGGTAGTCAGAAACAACCTGACTCCTCCATCCTCTTTCTGCAGCTCGGTCCAGCCGCTGTCGATGTGGCAACGATGCAGTCGTATGAGCGCGTCCAAGTATTGTCGAGGACGAATGTCGGAGTGGGCGGGGCGGTGACGGGTCCGCGTACAGGTCAGCGTTTGAAGCCGCCTTGCGAAGGCTAGGTGGGTTTCTCGTCATCTTTCTAGATTTGTGTAGTACGGATGAAGCTCAAGACGGGAGTGACAAAAGTATATAAGATGACGGTCGGGAGCGAGGCTGTGTTGTTGTGGTACAGGCAGCTGGCTGGAGCTACCAGCGCCACACATGAGGCGGAGCTATCCGAAAGTGGAAAGCCTCCGAGGCCTCTCGCCGCAGCTATCACACGCTACCAACCTAGGAACCAAATCGATAGTTCATCGTCACAAACATCACGTCACCAATATCTTACTGTGCGCTCTTATGAGAGTACCAGCACCATACTTCCCTGTTACATGAACATCAATCGTGCTTCTACTACTTAATTTGGTTGCGTTATCAGCGAAAATTAGCAGTATCGTACAACAACCCGGCGGATCTGGTTCATCCCAACTAACACTATTATAATCCCCGTACATAGTGCTACGCGTTGTCTTTCTTTGCTACGTCTATCACCGCTTCATCAGCAAACCGACTATCTGCCGCCTCCACGAGGCCATGGTCGCTCATACGTTCATCTATGGGTCTCTCAGGAACAAGAAACGTCGCTGCAAACGTCGATGGGATCGTGATGGCGAACATCACGAAAGCAACGATGAGATTTGCCATGGGCTCGATCTTAGCGGCCCCGATACCAAAAGCCAAGCAGGATCCAACCGACTCGAATGAGCGTAACAAGCCGACCGCAAGAGTTAGAGTTTCAATGTCGTCGAAGAAAGCTCCCAGAATCCAATAGACGAACATGTAATGGGACTCATTCATAAAGCTGTACATGATCAGCCTTCGTTATGTTTATGATGCATACGAACTTACCGAAAGAGTACATTGACAGCGAACCCACGTCCAAAGCCTGGGAGATCCCAGTCGAGTGTCACTTTTGAGCCGGCATACATTTTCTCATTGGCGACTTGCCAGCCAAATAGGCCCAGCATGAGCAATGAGAAGATGCCCCACGTAACCTTCGCGAGCGTCGGTCGGCTTACGAACTTGGTATCGTAGAACCAGCCCCAGAAGATGTTGGCGAATGTCGCTGCAACACCGGAAGTCAAGGATCCTAACGTCCTCGCACGGACTGAGAAGTACTTGGTAAGATAGATGCCTTGGTACGTGTTGTTCCAGTTGAATCCGATCATGACAGGTACAAGTAAGAAGAAACGCCTATCACGAAGTAATGCCCACCATCTTTGCACCTCTTTCAGAACAGCTTTGTTCTTCGTCGGGTCCGGGACTTTGCGACCGTCGCGATGATAAACTTTATGAGGTGGCGACACAAGGAGGGCTAGTGGAAGGCCGAGACATTGGAGTGCAATCAAGACAATGTAGGTCGTGTACCCTACTTTTCCACGCTGTCCACTCTTATAATTGAGAGAGAGCTGTATCGAGGAACCGATGAGCTGGCCGAGCTCTCGCAAGCCCAGCCAGATGCCGGTGAACTTCCCTCGGTTGTGTACGTCGGCGTAACCTAGCGCGATAGCGCCCTCCGAAGCCCAGAGTGCGGATGCTGCGATGCCGCATGTTGCACCACCAAGCAGCACGAACCATTCCACTCCGTAGCGGTTGTTCACTACAATGTCAGTATACTCCACATCTCCTTGAGGCCTCTCAATACGTACCGTATAGCGACGCAGAGTAGGGTGCGTACCCGAGAGTCCCCAGAAGAAGTATATTCTTCAAGCCGAACTTGTTGGCAAGTATGGCGAAGAGAGAGCAACCAAAGACCATTATCCCGAATGTCAGAGAATTGGCACCATTAACCAGATACGGCTCTTGCTGACCACCTGCACCAACGTCTGTAGCAATTAGACTTGGTCAAAATGTTAAGAGGGCGAACAAAAACATACTGTTGAGAGCGTTCCATATACCCGGTTGTGTAAAGCTGATCATACCCACAACGATGACATTGAATAACGGGCTTCTATACCATCGCGTGAACCTGGAGACTCGCTTAGGTGCATCTCGGTCCGCATGATAGATCTCCTGCTCAGTGGGTTCAGATGACATGTTGCAAACACGGCGACGTACCACGCCTATATCTGTATCTCACCACATGCTCGTCTTATATAGGTACTCTGCCTTTGGCATTCTACACTAATGCATGAATCGCCATTCATGCCTTCCCTGTCAGTAGACCCATGTTGCGTACAATGAAGTTATCAAAAGTGGGTAGGTGCCCCTCCGAAAGCGTTGAGAACGGTAAGGGACGTATGTCGTGATGCGATGCAGCGATGAGACCATTGGTGCCAAGTTAAGCGAACAGGCTTGGTGTGGTCTGTAAACCCCATTTCACCTACCATTTCCCGACGCTCGCAGGGCAGAATTTTTCTGGGCGTATTATACCCCATCAAAGGTCGACAAGCTTGAATGATGCAAGACGCTAGGAAGCAGAAATCTCGCATCTTGTTCAGAATGCCGAGAAAGTACCCGCAGTACTTTACTATTCTCGTAAAGGCGGTTTATCCTAATACTTGGGAAAAGCGCGCATGGCTACATCGGTTACATCTGAAGTACGAATACATTCAAAATCGAGTACGATCTATCGCTGGTTGTGTACAGACATCCAGAGCGCTCGTGACTCCAAGCTGGTTAACATACTGATACAGGTAACAGGTTCGCGTCAGATTGACTCGATGTTGTGCGGTAGGCACATGGTGGATGAGGAAATAGGCGAGAATTCTAGATTCTGAGATCTTCATGTTAGTCGTCACTTCTCTGCAGGTGTTGCTGCGCGCAAAAGACGAGAAGCGACAATCTTCCAATTGATCTTTACTCAACTTAACCAACCAGTACACATCACTTCATCAAACAAAAAGGGCCTGTAAAGCTACCAATGCAGTGTCTTGCATACTCTGTAGAGGTCAGCCTTACTAACAGATAGGCCTTCATACGATTGCACCTCATACATTACTATAACAGATGTACAGACAACTAATTGATTACGGCAGGATATTATATATCAAACTAAGGTTTTGTTCAACAACACTATTCACATAGGTATCTTGGATCGTCTCCCAAAATAAAAATTGGTCTGACATCTAACACTGAAGCGTCACCTTCTTCCACCAGGAGCAGTCCAAGTCTAGTGCTTGAATCCTATGCATCACTTTAGCCTCAAACTCTGTACGGATGATATGTATATCCAACTTACACAAATGTCTCAAAGGGCACTCCCCTTATCTTCTCAATCCCATCTTCATCAATTTCCCAAGGATCTGGCTGGAAACTTACATCTGCCCACGATAAGAAGAGCTCCCTCCAATAACATGCTTCTGCAGTAGGTGTGAGATATCTATCCCGAAACGTTGCTAGACTATTCTTTACAATAGTTTTCGCACGCTCTGGATTCTGCAAGAGCTCTTGTACTTTTGCTTCGAGGTCGGAGAAATCGCGCTCTACTTCTACAACGTTTTGGTTCGGTCCGGTGGGAATATAGAGGTGCGAATGAGGCTCAATCCATTCAGCTTTATGTGTTATCATGATCGACGCGCAGTTGAGAAGGTATTTCCCTCTGCCCGAGTAGCTGCGTCCTGCGATATTGTCGAGATATTTAGTTATGATCATGCTATGCAGCGAGAAAAGGTTGCCTTACCTTCAGTGTGCACAAGGAACTGGTAGTTGCAGTGGTCCACAATCGGCAACGCAGCACTTCCCGCTGTCACATCCGTCCTACTCTTCCAGATCACTTGATCTACATCTGCCCATGACTTCCCTCTTGTAACTCTCATTAACGCACCTCTTACTTCCTTGTTTGTCTTGACAGCTCCTCGCCAGAGTACCTTTGGTACTTTCTTCTCCCATTCTACCTCGCTGCTCTGCATATCACTGCGTATCTGCTGATATTCACCAACCAGATCGAGCGGCCATGACCAGTAGCCAAAGTCTGGCATCACCCACATCTCCTTGTCAAGAGAGACATGTCGTGAAAAGGCCCAAAGAGTATGGTGTGAGTGAGATTCGTCGGCTATGTCGTTTACGTGGAAGGAGAATTCTATCGGCGGAAGGGGAAAGGGTGAGGAAGTTAGGGCACGGTTGATTTGGTGCAAAGTAGCGAGAAGGCGGGGTCGTTGGTAGCCTTTTCCGTCAAATTTTGAGTCAATAATGTAGAGCTGAAGACACCATGATTAGCTTCCGTATCTTGGTCATGAACCAATAAAACGAGGAATAAAGTTCACCTTGTGGTTGTATATCATAACCCGCACTGCCCCAGATGCCTTCCAAGACAAATCAATATCCGCAGTGCTGACGTTTCCCAAGTCTCTTCGTACCGCAACCGAACGATCCAGTTCGTCAAAAAGACCAGGAAATTCGGTGCGGCATTCCGTGTGTGTGAGCCCATAGTTTGAACCTGGTGCTGACAACGGTGGGTATTGAGTCTTTGGGTTGCGGAGAGCTCCTGGTGCCGTTGACGTTACCGGGTTTGTGGCGCTAGGTAGGGGATTCTGGAGAGGCCTCGATGTTCGTGTGAGTGGATGGGAATCGCTGGCTTGAAGACGATAACGAAGAACGGCTTCTGTTGCGATTATCATAAGAAGGCAGAACACAACGAAAAACCAGAAGAGAAATTGGCGAAGACTGCATGTTCTCGTCATGGCGTATGATGTCAACTCTGAACCTTGGACAGGAAAAGGAATGTATCTTGCAGTTTTAGATGTGCGTAATGGCGGAAACCACAGCGAGTCCAAGTAAGAAACAAGACCCAAGGCATGAAAGCAGGGCTAAAACAATGCAAAGTTTGACGGTGGTATTTGAAGCGGTACTGCAAATGCAAAGAGAGCAAGATCAGGTGGTGCGACGGTAACCATTGAGGCGCAGTGCTGAGTGCTGTGTTTCCCTTTCACAAATAGTCCATCCAAGGTAATCAGCCAATCAGAGCTATGTGTGCACAGGGCGAAAGCTAATCCTTCCAGGCTGAGGACAGGTCCAGGTGTGGTCCCTAGCCGCATAGACACGGGGCGACACAGTTGTCTGAGAGTTTTAGGGGTATATACCCCAAGCGTATCGATACTGTAGTCGGGATTGCGGATCACTGGTGTGGATCTCGCACCTTCTTTTCGCAACCAGATATCATCAACCACGTCCTGTTACCGCTCATAGCGCAAACGAACAACGCGTATGTCTGCCCTCAGTATGCGCAGTCTCCGCGGCGCAGCAAAGGTCAAACTTCGGTCTACGAGAGCTTTGCAAGCGAAATACGCCCGTAGACCTGCGTACAAGACCCGCGTACAAGACCCGCGTAGTCGAAGATTTAGGCCTCCACAACAGCTGCCAGCAACGACCGCACGCGGTGTAAGCGGTAAGTCCATTGGGCAGGCACGCATACAAGCAGCTTACGACAAAGACGAGTGGAAAGGATAAATACAAAAGGTGTAAGCATTAGAAAGTAGAAAAGGAACAACGGAACTGAGCTAGCGCGGGTCGATCCCGAGGTCTTAGCCTCTCAGACAGCAACCTTAATTTGACGAGATGTTGCGGTCACGCGGGAATGCTTGAACGCACTACACTAGACGATCATGTTTCTTGTAGTCTCAGGAGCGAGTTAATCTGGGTCGCGCTCACAGGCGTGATTATTTTCATCCTTGTCAAGCAGCTTTGTCGCGTCATGAGGGCTTTCGTGGAGAGACAACTATGATGTCAGCCTCCTAAACTTCCCGGGAAAAGCGTACGTCGTTCTACCATCTATTAACTGAATATGTACGCCAAAATGACAAGTCGATGAGTGATGACTCACTCGATACATATAACTTGTTGTTCTACTGATTGGTATCCTCGTAGTGGTAGTTTTCTCGCGCGTTCTTCGCGTCTTGCTCCCGATTTCCGTTGACAGAGCACGTACAGTCATCTAGGCCAGCCCGTACACAGTCCAGACATGGTGTCTCGCACCAGGTTGCGCGCCTATCAACAAGTCGAAGATAGTTATGGTCTCAGCATTCCTTGGGTGCTCATTGAATTCTACCCTGCAGACTCTCCAACGGCCGATACAGAGCAACACAAGAAGCGTCGTGGATAACATCTACGCAAGCGCTCCATCTACCATTATGGATACGCAACCGGGATTTGAGGTGCCGCCCTTGAATCTTTCAAATCATTGTGGTACATCAAGACCGTCTTGACTGAGGGCCTCGCCACGACCCTTAATAACCTATTCGATTATTGAAGCAACTGGCGGTTGAAGCTAGCCAATGTATTCTACGTCTCGAAGATTATAACCGGTGCCGTTTCCAGTGCGCTGTTAATCGCAAGAGAGAGGAAGAGACGACGAAGAAAGCGCAGAGGTAGAGAAGAAGAATGATGACACGGATGGTGAGACTCAACTGTCAGAGTACCATGGTGGTGGTCATCTCACTTGGATGAATACAAGATGCTATGGCGGGGCTATAGATAATGGGTCATGGTACTCACGCACCAGCTCACGCATCTTCAATCACAGTTTCATCTCCTCCCATTCTCCACCTTGCGGGAAACCGAGGTGGAACCTTCCGCACTTGGCAAAACTCAATACTGCTTCTTCGGCCATGGTAAAATCTGTGACCTTGCCCCCAACCTCTTCGCTGGCATCCAAGAAATGTGCGTGGATCCTCGGTCCACTGATAGCTTTCATCCAAGCTGGTACCACGAATCCAAATATAGTGCCATCGATCGCACTCCTGCTGGGTCCATTTTCGAAATCTATCGAATCGAAACGACCAGCGATCTTGAAGGGCATGAGAGTATTGACACCCTTTGCGGGACCTACATCGTCAGACGAGACGAGGTCGTCGAAGCCTTCGAGTGATATAGACGGAATCTTTAGGCGAAAACTTGGTTGGTAAACTGTGACCAATGCAAGAGGAAGGCGTGCGTTCATGGGCGCCGAGTTTGCTTTGCCATCTTTGGTGAGCGCATATGCTTGTCGGTCTTTCAGAATCATGAGGCTTCCATCTTCATAGACACCAATGCCATCGGTGCCATGAGAAGTCAAGTCTGCGGTCCGTGGTTGGCCTTGATTGAAGCCAGCGTTGAGGGCTGAGTATGTGGAGAACTGGAAGATGTCGTTTGGTATGGAACCGACCATATTGGGAAGTGATGAGAAATCTGTGATCTGTGTTTAATCTGATATCGTCTCGAATGTGCTGGAGCTGGAGGTTGGGTTTAGGGTCCGGGGTTAGCGGAGAGCCGATCTCCGACTCGGCTATCAGCGTGTGGGCGTCATTCCTAGAGAATGTCTGGACACTCGTGGACGCCCTGTCCTATTGTATAGGTATGGCGGTTTAGACTTACCGCTTAGCCTATCCATAATAGAACCGCGCCATGGGAATTAGCTGTCAACCAACGCTAAGCGTCTAGCGTTCCCGTTGCGTGTTGCAATCTGAGGCACTCTTCTTAATCTACATGTAGTGCATTTTTCTCTTTGTAGCCTGACGAATTGTAGTTACAGGATTGATATGCGACCAAAAAGGCCTTCGGAGCCTAATTCGAAGCGGCTCCTTGGATGATTCATTGGAGTCGATGTTCATGGAAGATTGGAGGTGAAGGGAAGGCGGATCGGTTTGGCCAATAACACATGCGCTTATGTAAGTAAATCTAGCGCGAACCCTCGGAAGCTCAACTTCAGTATCCAAGCGGTATCTTTCCTAAGCAATTGCGCAGCCCGTCTGCACCAACACCTCGCCCGATATGCTCCCAGTCGCCCTTCGCGCCCTGCGCTCCCGCGGTGCAGCGGCTAGCTCCCGCTCCTTCGCCCGCTACACATCGACAGCAACGACCAGCAACCAGGTCCCCGCCAACGACCCCGTCAAGCGCGATGCAAAGCCGAATGTCTCCGAGACCAATGCGCTACCCACCTCTTCCGAGGGCTCTTTTGACAAAGTCCTGCAGGAGTCTCCGGAGGAGGCCGAGAAGATGAGGGTTACACAGGCGCCAAACTACAAGGGCATCTGGTCGCGGAGTCAGAATCCCAGGGAGGTCGCCATGAGCGGGCCTAGGTTCGAGCAGAGCATTATGGAGGACCAGGTATGTCCTGTCAATCCGCCCATTTGAACACGACCGGAGGATCGGCGTGGAGCAGTCAAGTCGACACACTGCAGCGAGAGAGCACCTACTGACACAGCTTGTTTAGCCTCGACCATATGCCGCCATCGAGCTCATCCACAAGCAGCCTGTTCGCTGGACCCACGACCGCACAGTGTCTTGCGACGGAGGTGGTGGACCTCTCGGACACCCAAGAATCTTCATCAACGTAGACAAGCCCCAGATCTGCTGGTGCACATACTGCGGACTGCCATTTGTAAGTTTCTTCTCCAACTATGTGTGCTTGAACTCTCAGTGCTCGCGTAGTCTACGAGTGGACAATTGCTGACATTTTTGCAGGCACATGAGAAACACCGACCGCTCCTTGAAGCCACTCCCGAGCACGAGCTATCATACCCGCTTGGGCCCAAAGGTGATGCTGCAGAAGTCAGCGAGACGCAACAGGTGACGGATGAGCCGCTCGCGCAGCGATAGAGTACTGTAATCATAAGAGCGCTCGGAGATGGTGTACATATACAGTGCAATGGAGAATTTTCAATCTGTCATCTATCGTGTTAGAACTGTGGTCTTGCCCAGTCGCTGGAACATCATGCGATATGGTGTTCGAGCTCATAGAGACTCGGGAGACCTTCTGCGCCTCGCTGCTTCAGCACGGGAAATGGGTGCAGGGCTCGATCCGATTGAATGAATTGAGTCGAGCAATCATACATTGCACATCATTGTCTGTCAATGCGAACCCCTTCAGACCCGAGCTAGGAACTCCACAAGAAGATTGACCAATGTTGATGATGCGCGTCCCTGGTGCCCAGTCCTCATCTAGCTTATTTAGTGTTGAATGTGTTAAATTGAGACAATGTTGTGACCACGTGAAAGGCAATCCTTATGATCTTCCTACTCTCCTTTGTTCCTTTGTTATGAGGTATTGTTGTATAATTGCTTGTCATAGTCAACACGGAATCGCCAACTAAGTTGAATTACTTGAGTTCGCTTGCTTGCTCTCACAGGTCTGCTAGGCAGTCTTCCGAGATTGTGCTGCGAAACGCAATGCGCAAAGCCGGAGAGTGCTGGTAGTCGATCTTCGCTGTACAAAAGACCTATGACATTACAGCATATCTCATTCGAGTCGGGAGGAACTATATTGGATTTTCCTTCGGTGAAGTGATTAGTCAGTGGCTTTCGGGACTCGAGAATATGAGTGACATCGTAAAGCGTAGCTTCATTTAAAGATGGCCTTCGCAGATCACTATAGTAGCGTCCGATGATTTTGACATCTAACACTGTATTTTGTTTCTTCTTCCGTTTCCTGTGCAGCCAACAATAACTTCCAGGACACACGCTGCAAGCTTGGAGAGCTTCAAAACAAGGCCCCAGTTTTGACTTGCGCGTAGCTATGCACGTCAACTCATATTTGCATACATCGAGCACGTGCTCAGTCCTGCTATCATTACAGCAAGAAATACATGAACCGCTCCTCAGAGGTAATTGAGTCCTAATGTAATAGTGACTGAGAAGAACAGGGGAAGTTGAAGCAGGCCGAGGGATTTCGATGATGGCTGGTCCAGCTCTTTCTATTGACAGGCCCACATTGCCGTAGCCCTAAACATCAATGCCACTTCTGATCCTGAGGAAGAGCACATTGTTCGCAAGAAATATTAGTGAAAGTAAAGAACGCACATGCCATGTAGCTTGCCATGTACTAACCCCACCAAGACATATCACCCTCTGACGTCACAGCACCCCACATAATCCGGCGACAATCGACTCTCTAAACCTTAGTTCAATTCAATGCCGCAGCCACACTCGACAACCTCGCATCTGACAACGTTTTTGATCGTATTCATCTTCGTAATCGCCCTATTCCCAGGACTCTTTGTCGGTATATTCTGGGCGCCCTACAACAGTCTCGCAAACTACCTTGTACCGACGCCACAACCGCGCAAAAGCATAGTCTGCACAAGTCCGAATATCTGTGCTTCACCACCAATCATGTCTTGGTATTTTTATATTCCCCTATCGTTCCCCAGACGTGATTCCGTTGCTAAAACCTCCCAGGTCACAGAAATCTCTCACCCTTCCCAGCCGATCGCGCGGCTCTTATCTCATAACCGACCACATCCTGAAAGAAGTCCCCGAGATTAAGAACTACAAGACCGGCCTACTCAACCTCTTCGTTCAACACACTTCCTGCGCGCTATCTCTGAATGAGAACTACGATTCGGATGTGCGCGCGGATATGAGCACGGCGTTGGATCGCATTGTGCCAGAAGACAAGAAGGGACAGGGACTGTACCTACATGATGCAGAGGGTAGTGACGATATGCCTGCGCATGTGAAGTCTGCATTGATTGGCGCGAGCGTTACAATTCCTATCACAAATGGAAGATTGAATACCGGCACATGGCAAGGCATCTGGTACCTCGAGTTCAGGGACTCGAAGCACACACGGAAGGTTGTTGCGACGATTCAGGGTGAAAAGATGTGAGCTGGAGAGTTTGGAAATCAGGAAATCTGCGAGTGATGTTGAGTCTATGCAGAACCACGGATGTCTGCATTATGCATCACGGCGTGTTAAATGTATAACCAAGAGGCTATAACATTCGAGTAGGGGTGTAGAAGTGCTGCCCCAAGAGATTAAGCAAGATACTTTGATACCGTGGTTTATCGTCCAATAGCAGCTAAATTGCCGCCTCTGCAAGTCGCCAAGGAAACACCTGTAATAACGCCTGTTCTGCATGATCCTAGTCCCTACGTCGTAATGGACTGTTCATCCTTGAGTCGTCGGCCTGTATATACATGAACAAGATCATGAAAACAGTAGATCCTGTTGTCCCAGTTTCTCCCCGCTGTGATCGCTACCGTATCTCATTTCATTCTGTGTCGTCTCTGTTGTCAATCCTCCAGTGCTGTTGTTGAGAGCGTCGCTAGCTGGCCATTGACTTTTCAATCACGCGCGATGAAATACAAGGAAGCCGATATCAGCATCCATCATCCACCGACCGGGATGGCACTCGTTCTCGATCTGGTAGTAGGACCTGAGATGCCACTCTCCGTTGACTTCGCGACACCAGAAGGGATCGTCGTCGCGTGCATCGGCTGGCCTGATCTTGCGCGGATCGTACGAGCCACGCTCAGTCGCAATCCTCCGACTCTCCATTTGGATGTCCTCGCGTGTGGGGCCTTGCTGCGCGTGACTGTGGACGTATGCTGGTCTCGTCTCCCTGACCGTTTGTGTGACGGGTGTTGAATAGTTTTGAGCCTGGCTATTCGTCACGTGGTAGGTAGTGGTAGTGGTAGTGGTAGTCGGTCCGGGTGGGTAGACGTGCGCTGTGTAGCCATAAGTGGGTACTGTATTGTAGTAGGTCCTCTGGTAGGGGCAATAGAAGTTAGCAAGTGGGTACAGCGAACCATACAAGTTGTAGTTGTAGTAGCCATAGACACCTCCGTAGGAAGGATAGGAGTAATTCGGGGGATAGTAGTTGGTGGCGTAAGTTTGAGGGTACAGGGGACGGGCGTTGTATACCGCAGGTTGGTAAGCACCTACCCCATATCCTACACCCATACCAACGCCAACGCCTCCAAACCCACCGTAGCCAAAGCCGCCTCCAACGACGCCGGTGGGTGTGGCGCCATTGGCGGCCTGGCCGGCATAGGTGAGGAGGCCACGTTGTCCGTATCGGGGATTATAGATGTACTGGTGGCGGGGCTTTGGGTATGCTTCCATTATGATGATTGATAGCCAGTCTTTGCGAATATCTGGTGGTGATTGCAATATTGCAAGTTTGATGGGTAGGTGTGAATGCCAGAATGGGGTACTGCGAGAGAAGAGACAAGGTAAAGGTCGAAGTCAGACACAACAAGATCGAGCACAAGAAGTGGTTGCGGCAATTGAGACTGAAGCCAAGTCACGACTTAGGGTGTCATGCGAGCCAATGATAGCGGGGTAAGGCAGCGGTGTGGTAAAGGGAAGGCGCAAGGCAGCGCGATCGGAGCAAAGAGAAAAGGTGAACAACTTACTATCGCTGAATTGACCGCCAAAACATCGCGGGTCCCGACATGATATCCAGTACCATTTGCATACCCAGACGAGTAGCCAGGGTAGCCACCTCCAGCAAGACCTCGAGGGACCATGGTTTGAGAGTACCGGCCTGGAACGCTGCGTGAATATCCCCCAGGCACGACACCCAGCGGATATCCGCCGCCAGACTGCGAGTACGAATTCGGACGAATGACCGCGTTACTTATGTGGCGGCCTCTAGGAGGGCCAACATAGTATCGCGAAGGATAGTATGAGCCGCCGAGACCATACTTGCGGCGTCGGGACATACCAAAGCGTGGGTGATAGTCTTCTGCGTAATAGCGTTGGCCATTGCGGACCTCGAACCTGGACTCGTAGCTGTAATCGTCATCGCTGAAACACATGTTGCTAGTTGGTGTATTGGGCTGGAAAGAGACTAGAGACGAGGAGAGCAAACAACCGCAAAGCCGACAGTGGGTGGAACAAACGGAGACACATGGTGTGGGCTAGGATTTGAGGGAAAGAGAGACTTCACCGCAAGTTGGACGAATGGCCGTGACTTTGAAATTCAACTAGAGAGTTGAGAAATGCTTACCACTTATTTGAATTTGGCAAGCTAATCGGAATGTACATAGACATGTACAATACAAACCTCTAAGGCCTGCTAAAGGTCTGATGGCAAGTAAAAGGCCGTTAAAGGTCACGTACTCTTTCCACTACTAGTCTTGGGTGCAGCGCCTCCCTTGACAGCTTCAGTGCTCTTTCCCTTCTTCCTGAACATGCCGCGAAACGCCTTCAGAAATGGGGAAACTGTCCATCTTGCAAAGGTCGGTGTAGCCCAAACGCTGAACACAATCCTTGGAATCAAGAACATCTTGACAATGGTGTAAGCAGTCGCGAACTCGACCACGAGCCTGACACCACCTTCACTGATGTTCCAAGCCTGATCCACTTTCCTCAATCTCTTTGTCTCGCTGCCAATCCCGTCATCGTCTGATGCCGACAGCAAACCGCTACCCTTCATCCATTTCCGCTGCTTGTCATCTTTCTGGATCTCGTCGACTTCACGTTCAGCCTCCAGGGCTTCGTCACTACGTATCCAGCCCTTGCGCTTGAAGTAGCGACCAAACCGCTCAACTCCCGAAGCAATCCAAGCCCCTTCGGCGAACCACGGCGGTAGCCAGTGCGTGTAATGAAAATAGCCCGCGAGCCCGAACAAGGGAATTATGGCCGTGAGTTCGTGGAGGATGAGAAATGACGTTATGTGGGTGACTGGCGCGTTGCCGAGCGCATTGGTGTACTTGTGCAGGAATCTTGGTAGGCGGCGATTGAAGCGCTCGATGCGCGACTGGGAGGAGGATGGGGGCGCGATGGGCTCTGTTGCATAGCGGCGCTGGTGTGATCTGCGCAGTAACTGTGGCAGGCGTGCAGTCGCCCGTGGAATTGTTCGTCGTAGCATGTTGCTCGTAGTCCTTCCTCCTCTTCCGCTCAACCTCCAATCCCAGGTGGCTCTCTATGCTGTGTGCTGTGTGGTGACTCCATGTTGGGGCAGCTGTCGGTACCTGCGTCAAGTATGACGAAGTTGCCGGGACGTTGACGGGCCGCCCCACCTCGATCGCGTCTACGGCTCAACCATAATCATCTATACTCCTATACATATGGACCAGTCTGCTTCACTTCAGATACGCGATCGACGATGGCAGTAGTTGGACGATTCCTTGACTCGTGTTCCATCTTTGTTAGAGCCCCCATTGTCGCGACTCTCATCGCGCCCTGAACATCAACACCTAATCAGACGCCTTACGCGACCACTGCGCCGTAAACACGCATAGCCAAACATTGAACATGTATCATAATTATCAAGCTGTGAACTTCAGCATAATTCATCCTCTTGCTTATCTTCTTTCATCTTAAGCAAAGTCACCTTCGTCTCTTCAGGAAAAGTCGTCTTGAACGCGTCAGGACCGAGTTCGCAAAACAGGCATGTTGTTGTTTTACGAAGATGAACCTGGGTCGACCGAGACTTCACAAGCATCCTTCGAATGGAGCGACTTTAACCTGATACCGAGTATCGATCCGCTCCTGCAGTACGGTTCTCACGCGTTCATACCATATCCATCCGCCATCGCGCGGGACAAAGTGCCTTCCAATAGCTGCGCTCCCCCTACAGCTGGCCATGCATCAACACCACATCTGGCAATCAACCATCCATCTTCATGGACATACTGTGGTCCTCTACTCCAGCCAGACGAAGCAACCCTCCCACCGTCCTTTCACGCCTGGGCAGATCTGACATTCTCTTCCCCTTCCACCATTATCTCCCACCTCCTTCCTCTTCTCTCCTGGCTACAAGCTTTCCTTATAGAGGCAAAAGTTCACGACTATTGGCTTACAATCCGCTGTACCGCGCCAACCCACGAATACGACAAGCCCTGTTGGCACACAGACGAGAACTTCTTCGTCTATGATTCGGAAGCACCTGGTTTGGGATTTTCACCCACTAGCAAAGAGAGGTGCTGGAAACTATGTACTACACTTCTTGGTCCAGGAACCTTATTCCTAAAGGACAACGAGACAGCACTGCGAGTAATGCGAGAGACGAAGAAGAATGAGAAGGAAAAGATAGGTCTTCATGCGTGTACATCCATACGCTGTATAGGTTGTTCAACGTATACAGAAATTGTGCGTGATTCGCTTGTAGGCTCTCTGCAGGATATGGAGGTTGAGTCTCCAGCAGTGGGAGAGGTAGCATATTTCCGGGTAGGCGGCGAAGAAGGTGCAGTGCACTCGGAACCGCGTTGTGATACTGATCGCATATTTATCAATATAATCCCAGGAACGGAAGACGACTTGCGGAGGTTGATGCAAAGGTTCGGTATGGAATACCCACGTGCATGGTGTTTTGGTATGCCAGTTGGTTTTGTGAAGAGTGACGAGGCATGCGCCTTCAATAGCGCAAGAAATTGAGTATCTGTATATTACAAAGCATAGAGTAAAACCAAATGACAAAGCGAAGGCAGCCGACTAAACGTGTTCAATACGTGTGACTCATGCATTGGTCAAGAGAATTACAACTACGCTAACACTGGAATGAAGCTGTAATCTCTCTCTTTTTTGTTTGTGTACACCCGCGTATTGCGATTCGGAGGTCTTTGCACATCTATCTCCTTTACAGCGACGCAGCCAAATCATCGGCTTGATGTCTCTCACAACTTCTCAGCAACCTCGACGAATTCCTCAAGGTTGCGTACCGGTCGCACACCGGAGCTGACTTGCATGCTTGCCTTCCACGCATGTACGTCTTCAATGAGAACAGGATGCGATGCATCCACTATGCTCTTAACATCCGCCGACGCATCGAGGGCCTGTGGAGCCGCAGGGAGACCGGAGTCCGCGACACCCAGTGCAGCCTTGGCTTCATCAAGGACCTTGTTAGCGACCTCCTTGTCCACCTTGAGGTCATCAGTAAGATGTGTGGCAACGGCATCTGGGATAGCATCCTTAGACGATACGTCTTTTATACGGGCCTGGAAAGCCTCGTCCTTAGCTGTGATCTTGTGTTCGGCAAGGATGATTTTGAGTGCAGCTGCAGCTGCAGTCTTCCTCTCATCGAGCGAAGGCTCCTTTGCTTTAGCCTGTGCTTGGAGGTGCACAGATAGCTTGGAGCGCTGAGAGGATGATGTCGAGATGTAGTGGTTGTAGAAGTCGACCATATCCTTCTTTGTGAGCTTCTCAAGAGTCGCAGCATCAACATCGGCTGTAAATTCGTTAATACTATACTAATGTCGGAGGGTTACGGTAGGCATACCTTGCAGGAAATCATAGGAATCACTATAAATATGATTCCAAAACCTGTTGTCTTCAGATGACAAATTCTTCAGTTTTGCCAGCCTCTTGTTGATCATCGCGCGTTTGTGACTTTCAAAGTCCTCGTCACTCATATCATTCAAAGTCTGCTCGAAAGTGTTTAGGAAGTTCTCGATGCGACCCTCAAGGTACCGACAATCTTTTTCACTCTGTATAAGGATACGATATCCTGACCAAATGTCGTGGAAGCTAGGGCCAGAAAACACGACGTAGCCAAGTTGCTCGATGGTACGAAGCTGATTGAAACAAGGCTCATCTGTCATCTGTCCAAGAAGTAGCAGTTTGGCGCGCATGACGCTGTCGTATCGATGGCCGGCATACAGACTGTACTCGATGCAGTGGTTGACGTTCTCAGGGTCCTTTAGTTGCTTCTCATAGATGAAGTTACTGCCGGACGGCCAGATGAGACCCCGACGCGTCGGTACTTGATTCGCTGGTAGCCTCCTGGGTTTGATGGTACGCTCTACGAGATCAGTGATCTTCAAAGCCTCCTCCTTGTAGAGATTACCGTGTGCCAAGACCTCAATCTGACACTGCGCTAGAATCTGTGGGAAAAATTGCTGGACATCTTGCGCCGTCACGTTCTCAAGTTCTGGGAGCAGTTCGTCATTCATTACACTCTTCTCACTCTTGAACTGTCGAGAGTAGGTACCGACTTGATGGAAAGGCTGTCCGTACTCCCAGTTGCGTAGAGAACGCAACATCCGGTCGTGAATAATCTTGAAACGATCTTCCGACACCTCAAGATCTCGTACTTGAAGTAAGACCTTCTCCAGTAATACATGGAGCTTGTCGTTGTAACCGCTTACAGTAATCGAAAGACCACTGATGTGGTTGGTAAAGTCGTAGACCAACCCAGAAAGGTCGGCGTCGTATGAATACTCTACCAGAGCGTCGTTCACAAGTTCGCGATACAGCGTGCATAGCAGTGTAATACGGGCTGTGACGTTGGTGATAGGCGTTCTGAAGTAAATGTGCACGTTGGCCTTGGGTACCCAGAACTGATCGTCCTTCTTCCACCAGATACGCACGTTGTCGTCATGGCGTATAAGCTTGGGCTTCTTGGTCGGCTGTTCAACATCCTTCTTCTCCACTTCCAGTCGGGTTGGAATAAACTCATTCCTATGTGGGAAATGCAACTCTGCCGGTCGGCTCTTGCTTTCGAATGCTTGTTTGATCTCGGCAAGGAAATCCTCTGGTATCTTCTCGACTTTGTGTTCTGTGCCATACCATTTCTCTTTTTGGTCCCAACCGCCTGGGAAATCTTGACTGATAATCGTCATCCTGAAGTTGTCCGGCCGGAGGTAAGACATAGCTTCGCTAATCAGCTCGGAATCAAACTTCTTGATAATTGCTGGTCCGCTTAGCAACATCTTGCGGTCGTACGGCCTCTGCATGATGCCTGCTAGACCACTTGCAGTCCTGCTTGGCGGACTCTTTTGCTTGAATCGGAACTCTACTTCACTAATCCGCATTTGCTCTTCAACTACCCACTCTTGAGGCGGCTGATCGCGCATCAGTCCGATATACTGGAAGACAAGTTTCGCAACCTCCTTGTAGTTTTTGAGGCCCTCTTCGGTCAACTTAATATTGACGGTAAACAATCCAGAGCCTGGACATAGAGTAGATCCTCCTGCCCCAAGCCCGTTCGCCCATCCTTTTGCCTTGATGAGTGCAAGAATACTGCCAGGGCCCTCATGACCGAGCAAGTGACTTAGGTATCTTGAAGGATGTGACTCGTAAAACCTCTCTTCATCACGATACGCAAATTGTAGCTCTAATGACCGGGACTCCAAAACCGGTCTGGCGAAGGTCTGTGTTAACAGTTCGTTCTCGGTATAGACAGGCATATCCCAACGATTCTGGCCAAGATCTTTGTTTGGCACTTTGGCGAAGATCTCTTCTACCCATGCCTCCAGTGTATCTAAACTCTCCCGACCTAGGACAACCAACTTCATACGGTTCGCCGAGTAATGCGTTGAATGGAACTTGATGAACTCATCGCGGATCTTTACTCCGCGTGCTATTGGTTCGTCGTGTAGAGTCTTGTAGCTTCCCGTGGAAAAGTGGTTGTAGGGATGTTCTGGATTTGCCAAGGCTTTGTTGAGCTGGTGCATCCTCCAGGTGTCGTTTTGAAGGTTCTTCTTGTTCTCTGAATCCACCGCTTTGAGCTCGCGGTCGACTGTGTCCTCCAAGAACAGGGGACTGATGAAGAATTGGCCAAAGCGATCCAGCCCTCCCCATAGCGGCGATTCGTCTTTGGACTCTGCCAGGTTTGTTTGTGATACATCTGGTGAGGCGGCTTGGCTGCTCGTAGGCGTAGAGGAAGGATATGAAAGTTCGAAGTAGTAGTTGGTCGACGTAGAGGCCGTGAAGGCATTCGAGTATCCGCCGTGGCGCGTCAGATACTGGTTGTAGGCGTTTTCCTCCGGGTACTTCTCAGTGCCCATGAATAGCAGGTGCTCTACCGCGTGCGCGATGCCTGGCATGTCCGGCGCATCGCTGAAGCTGCCCACGTTGACGTCCAGTGCCGCGCTAGCCTTGTCTGTCCCCGCCTCGTGTATCAAAAGAACCTCTAGTTGATTCGGTAGGGTGATGATTCGGTACGAGCGATCATCGAGTTGTGGCCTCTCCAGGTCTTCTATACGCTGCCGTCCTCCGACTTCTCTTCCCAACGCTTCCGTCATCTTGGCTGATTGGCTGTTGTTCCTTGGCGACGTTGCGAGGCTACGCTGTGTGGTAGCTGGCGGGACGATTGTAGCAGCCTGGCGACTACGAGGTTTATGTATGCGGCGTGGACCGTGGCGACGAGTGGCAAGCGAAGTAGAGGCTGAGCAATGTGATGACGAGACTGTGTACTGTGCAATCGACCAGGCAACCGGGAACCTGGGAACAAGTGTTCGGTGTCGTGGTACGAGCGACAGATTTCCCAGAGACTGTCGTGCGCCTAGCGATGGGAGCATCCACAAGACTTGCGGTGGAGGCCGGGAGTGGTTGGACAGAGCTTCCGGGGACCACACTTCTACCAGTGACTGCTGCCTGGTGCTATTCGATTGCGTGCTCCCGCGGGGATTTCAAGGGCGGTGAGACAGACTGGGATACTGCAGCGGGGAGGAGGGAGTTGCTGACTGAGGCTCTAAACACTAAACAATGGACAGACAGCGAATGCGGCGGACCCCCGGTGCTGTGGTAGCGATCAACGTCAGATACGGTGGGCCCTGCATTGTCGATAAGACGGCCGATCCGATCACCGCTAACTTGCTGCCAATTACCCGTCCACCGTTTCCCCTCGTCTACGTGACAACATGGTACCCAAAGCATTTCAAGCAGGTTACGCGAACACTACGGGCTTCAGAAAGGTTGTAAAGGCAACTATATACATCAAGAAGAAGGATGGCATGTCAGATGATGACTTCATCGAGTATTACAACAACAACCATGCTCAGCGAGCAGTTCCCATTCTTCAGCGCCATGGCATACTCAGCTACAGCCTTGTATAGCCACGAACAAAGCCAATTTCTTGTACCGAAGCTGAGACCGCCACAGACATATCATCTAGAGCGAGATCGCAAAGCTATACAAGACATCATGCACGGCAAAGCCAGACTTATGGATTATGACGCCATCTGCACCTTTGTCTTTCCCGACTATCTGGCCCTGGCCAAGTTCATGTACGATAAAGATGGAGCCGCGCTCAACAGCGACCATGAAAACTTCATGGACGACAGTCAAATGAAGATGATGGTCGGAGACGAGTACATGCTGATCGAAAATGGGGATAAAGTCGGATGACCGAATTGCAATCGAAGACGCAGTCTCCATGGGGTATCATTGAACCGTACCAAGTGTACAAATGCATCGCCAAGATGTCACCGCGTCTACCTCCGGCCCTTGCCTCTGCCTCTGCCTGCAAATCCACGTGGTGCCGACGAGCAGTTGGCTGCGATATGTCCTTTCTGTCCGCATTTGTAGCATTCCATGTCGGCCATGCCACTGAAGTCCCCTCTACCTGCGCCTCCTGAGCGTCGACCGCCTGATATCGATGTCAAGCCCTGCAGGTTTCCATCGTTGTTCTGTCGCTTCGGTGTTGTCAGGGCTGATTCGTCGCCTGTACTTGGGCGCATTTTCTTTGATTCGCGCCTCTCTGACGCCATCTCGCGCTTCGTCTGTCGGATAAGATCTGCCGCAGGATCTTCTGAATCATAGTCGTCCTCGGATTCCTCGGATTCTGAATTTGAGTTTTCAGTCTTAACCAAGGGTACGGAATTCTGAAGCACGTCAGCTCGATCGTTCCACCAGGTCTTTTTATACGCACATCTGCCTTCTTCTTAACTCCACCACCGAATTGCATTCTTATGGGCCTGATCTCCTCTTCCTCGTCTTCCTCATCGTCCTCCGCATCCAGCTCAGCAAATCCCGCTTGCCTAACGTTCATCGCATCTTGCCTCTTCCCTTCGAGAGGATCCTTGAAGCTCAATACCCACTTCGTCTCGCCTGCGTGCTGTGCGGCCTTGTCTAGTGCAGCCTGGCGCTTCGCTTCCTCTGCGTCCAACCCCGATTGTATGATCTCCCGGTCCGAAGTTCCTACTGCAGAACCATTCGAGAGGCGCGCTTTCTTGGCGGGCGGCCCGTCAGGCGTCGAAGGTGAAGACTTTGCGGCAGCACGCTGCATGAACTACTTGCGTTTTAGCAGATTCGTCGGATGGTACGGTAGCCTTACATACCTTCATTCCCATCAGTCCCTTGGACATGGTTTTGGGTGTGTTTCCAGACATTTTGTAGTTGGTCACAAGTCTCAACGTTGCCTGGTAGGGTTGATTAGAATTTGGTGTTGCTGTCTTCGTTGCGCGTTCGCGCAGTCGCGTTCAGCGAACTTTTGGCGCACAGACCGTGTCTCTTTCGCTATCGATAACAATGCCGATGCCGATATGACGGCATGTAGCCCTGCTGCCTTCCTCTCAACCCCCC